>NC_090437.1:145307595-145610625 GCF_031143425.1 Pleurodeles waltl | reverse complement strand
CAAAAAAGCATAGAAATTCACTGAAAATAACAAAGATTACAGAGGCATTATAGCTTGGAAACAGAATTTAAAAAAAATAATTCACGTTATATTTAGGTTCTGAATTTACTCGCACAAAACCATAGAAATTCAGCAGTTATACTTATGGCTAGCTGAGGTAACTATAATTTGTGCCATAAGGTAACTATAACTTGTCCCTCGCCGTGCACTGTTAATTAGCCCACATATTACATCACTTATGACATCTTTGATAGCATCATTCATAGTATCAATGTAACATTTGCAATAAAATTATTGAGAACAAAACTGTGCATGGTGGGGGCACGAGTTATAGTGGGGCCAGTATTTTATAGGGGAGTGTGGCATTAGGCCCACTCCCTGGACCATAGTTCTGCCCCAGAGACCCTATGCCCTGGCTTCAGAACTAAGCAGTGTCCTGGGCACATTGCTGTTTTCTGTGTGGAAGAATGCAAAATACCCGGCCAACACTCTCCCTGGTAGGAAACACATCTTTGCTCCTACCTGGGAGAAATAGAGTAAAACACAAAATAATGGAGGCTGCTCCTGCAAGCAGCACAGTGGATGCTGGCTGGAGAGCCGGTAGGGGCAGCATGGGACTTGGGGCTCCCCCATGACTCCCAACATTTTAGCTACATATGGGTGTCCCGGGCAGGCAGCAGGAACCCATTTTAAACAATTAAATGAAAATGGTAGGTTCCCACCACACTGGTGGCTAGGAAGTTGCCTTGGGCTGCAGGGGTCTTGGTTCTTCCTATGACCCCCAACTGTTAAAATGTTGTGGGTTCCCCAGGTAAGCACCAAGGCACTGACAGTAAAAAAAGAAATGCTGGCTCCCAGCAGTAGGGCTGGGAAGCCGGCAGGAACAGCGGGGGCCTTGGGACTCTCCACAGACTGCCAACATTGAAAAGAGGTATGGGTACCCGAAGTTGGCACTGGGACATCTAAAAACATTTTTGAAGAAATGTAAACAATTATATAAAATGAATATTAAATGAGCATTTAGGAGCTGCTTGTTTATAATACACTGCTCCAGACAAGGCGTGCTTCATAATGCCCTGGTAAGGCTTTTTATTTATACCTATTATGCCTTGGTGGTGCCCGAGATCACCACCAACCGTTTTCATTAATGTTGTGGGAGGCTGCAGGGAGTGCATTACCCCCCAACAACATAAAGAAATACAGGAAGACTCCTGGTTCATTAAATCCATGACTCCAAGAGAGCTTACCATACTATTTTTAAGGTAATGCAAGCTGGAGCTCTATGCTTTTCATATGGAGCACAGGGCCCCTTGTGATAGGTTCTATTGCTGCACTTCGTGGCCTGAAAATTTTAATAGAAAGACTCAAAGACATGCAGTTTTTAAAAAAAAGGGTTTTATTAAAATAATTACAATCACTTTTATCAAACATTGGAATGTACACATTTTTGGAGTATACATTTGATTATAATTAATGATGACTTTTCACAACAATAAGAGTTTTTTTACATATGTTATTATGCTAAACCGTTTAATCAACTGGAGCTCTATGCTTTTCATGTGGAGCACAGGGCCCCTTGTGATAGGTTCTATTGCTGCACTTCGTGGCCTGAAAATTTTAAAAGAAAGACTCAAAGACATGCAGTTTTAAAAAAAAAGGGTTTTATTAAAATAATTACAATCACTTTTATCAAACATTGGAATGTACACATTTTTGGAGTATACATTTGATTATAATTAATGATGACTTTTCACAACAATAAGAGTTTTTTTACATATGTTATTATGCTAACCGTTTAATCAAACTAACAGGCCCACTTTTTATATTTTGGTGTTCTGACCCTTTGACAAAGTAAATTGCTCTGTATTACTTCAAAGGCGCCCTTTATATTGTAACATCACATAGTCAACCATGCACGCCCACGGTGGCTTAGCTGTCCTCTCTGGGCCGATTTTGCCCCCCTTCTCCAGGCCAGAGTTGGCCTCGGGGACCCCCATCCCCTGAGGTTCAGACATTTAGTTGAAGTAGATAGAGGGCAGCGTGGTGAAGTTCATGGTTGGCGTGGGGTTGGGTGTCTACAGGGGCTTGGCCCACAGGACACAGAGGCTCCAAAGACCCTGGAGATCTCATGCTGAGACATGATGGGTTGCCAACACTTCAACTAGGAAGCGATGGCAGCCACTTTGGGACTCAGCCTATAATTTTCCATGGGAGTTGTAGGAAGTTGGCTCTGTATGTACTATTTCAAAGTAAGAAATAGCATGCACAGTGTCCAAGGGTTCCCCTTAGAGGTAAGATAGTGGCAAAAAGGGATAATTCTAATGCTCTCTTTTGTGGTAGTGTGGTCGAGCAGTAGGCTTATCAGAGGGTAGTGTTAAGCATTTGTTGTACACACACAGGCAATAAATGAGGAACACACACACTCAAAGACAATTCCAGGCCAATAGGTTTTTGTATGGAAAAATATATTTTCTTAGTTTATTTTAAGAACCACAGGTTCAAGATTTACAAACAATACTTTATATGAAATGCATTTCACTCAGGTATCTTAGGAACTTTGAATCATCACAATAGCATGTACAGTTTTGTCAAAAATGGCAATAAGCTATTTTAAAATTGGACACTGCAAAATTCAACAGTTCCTGGGGGAGGTAAGTATTGGTTAGTTTTGCAGGTAAGTAAAGCACCTACAGAGTTCAAAGTTGGGTCCAAGGTAGCCCACCGTTGAGGGTTCCAGGCAACCCCAAAGTTACCACACCAGCAGCTCAGGGCTGGTCAGGTGCAGAGGTCAAAGTGGTGCCCAAAACACACAGGCTTCGATGGAAATAGGGGTGCCCCGGTTCCAGTCTGCCAGCAGGTAAGTGCCCGCGACTTCGGAGGGCAGACCAGGGGGCTTTTGTAGGGCACCGGGGGGGACACAAGTAGGCACAGAAAGCACACCCTCAGCGGCACAGGGGCGGCCGGGTGCAGAGTGCAAACAGGCGTCAGGTTTGCAGTAGGATTCAATGGAAGACCCAGGGGTCTCTTCAGCGATGCAGGCAGGCAAGGTGGGGGCTCCTCGGGGTAGCCACCACCTGGGCTAGGAAGAGGGTCTCCTGGGGGTCACTCCTGCACTGGAGTTCGGATCCTTCAGATCCTGGGGGCTGCGGGTGCAGTGTGTTTCCCAGGCGTCGGTTTCTTTGAAGCAGGCAGTCGCGGTCAGAGGGAGCCTCTGGATTCCCTCTGCAGGCGTCGCTGTGGGGGCTCAGGGGGGTCAACTCTGGCTACTCACGGGCTCGCAGTCGCCGGGGAGTCCTCCCTGTAGAGTTAGTTTTCCGCAGGTCGAGCCGGGGGCAGCAGGAAACGTGTGGTCTTTAAAAGTTGCTTCTTTGTTGCAAAATTGCAGTCATGGTGGAACAGGGCCGCTGTCCTCAGGAGTTTCTTGGTCCTTTTAGATGCAGGGTAGTCCTCTGAGGCTTCAAAGGTTGCTGGACCCTGGGGGATGCGTTGCTGTTGCAGTTTTTCTTGAAGTGGGGAGACAGGCCGGTAGGGCTGGGGCCAAAGCAGTTGGTGTCTCCGTCTTCTCTGCAGGGCTTCAGGTCAGCAGTCCTTCTTCGTCTTCAGGTTGCAGGAATCTAGTTTCCTAGGTTCTGGGGACCCCCTAAATACTGAATTTAGGGGTGTGTTTAGGTCTGGGAGGGCAGTAGCCAATAGCTACTGTCCTTGAGGGTGGCTACACCCTCTTTGTGCCTCCTCCCGGAGGGGGGCACATCCCTTTTCCTATTGGGGGAATCCTCCAAAATCAAGATGGAGGATCACTAAAGGCAGGGGTCACCTCAGCTCAGGACACCTTAGGGGCTGTCCTGACTGGTGGGTGACTCCTCCTTGTTTTTCTCATTATCTCCCCTGGACTTGCCGCCAAAAGTGAGGGCTGTGTCCAGGGGGTGGGCATCTCCACTAGCTGGAGTGCCCTGGGGCATTGCAACACGAAGCCTGAGCCTTTGAGGCTCACTGCTAGGTGTTACAGTTCCTGCAGAGGGAGGTGTGAAGCACTTCCACCCAGAGCAGGTTTTGTTCCTGTCCTCAGAGAGCACAAAGGCTCTCACCACATGGGGTCAGAAACTCGTCTCTCAGCAGCAGGCTGGCACAGACCAGTCAGTCCTGCACTGAACAATTGGGTAAAGTACAGGGGTCATCTCTAAGATGCCTTCTGTGTGCATTTGTTAATAAATCCAACACTGGCATCAGTGTGGGTTTATTATTCTGAGAAGTTTGATACAAAACTTCCCAGTATTCAGTGTAGCCATTATGGAGCTATGGAGTTAGTTTTTGACAAACACCCAGACCATATACTTAATATGGTCACACTGTACTTACAATGTCTAAGAATAGACTTAGACATTGTAGTGGCATATTGCTCATGCAGCTATGCCCTCACCTGTGGTATAGTGCACCTTGCCTTAGGGCTGTAAGGCCTGCTATAGGGGTGATTTACCTATGCCACAGGCAGCATTTTGTGTGCATGGCATCCTGAGGGGGATGCCATGTCGACTTTGCCTTTTTCTCCCCACTAACACACACAATCTGCAATGGCAGTGTGCATGTGTTAGGTGAGGGGTCCCTTAGGGTGGCACAACATATGCTGCAGACCTTAGGGACCTTCCCTGGTCACAGGGCCCTTGGTACCACTGGTACCTTTTACAAGGGACTTATCTGTGTGCCAGGGGTGTGCCAATTGTGGAAGCAATGGTACATTTTAGGTGAAAGAACACTGGTGCTGGGGCCTGGTTAGCAGGGTCCCAGCACACTTCTCAGTCAAGTCAGCATCCGTATCAGGCAAAAAGTGGGGGGTAACTGCAACAGGGAGCCATTTCCTTACAGGAGTGCACTATCTGTGAGTGGCCATGTCTGGTGTACGCAGGTGGAAAAATGTCAACAGGGTCGGAAATGTGGGCGAGAAGGACATACTTATGCCTGTCCATGGGAAGCATTATCTGATCCCCCCTAGACTGCTGCAGGCACTAGGCAGAGCTATGAAATGCAGCTCGACCCAGCCACAGCACCCTCTCTGAGAAGCCAGATGTCTCTGTGCCTGGAATTATCGGGTCCAAGAGAATTCAAACCGAATAACTCAGTGACCAGGAACACTTACATTACTTCACCCAAAGTTAATGCTCCAGGTGAACTAACACAACTCATAATGACGGCCTAAATAGTAAACCTACTTGTATGCAGATATTTGCATGGAAATGCCTGTAGCAGTGGAAATTCCCACCGGTAGATTTGTGAATTGCATTTTGAAGTAAGTATTACTTTTGTACTGGCATCTTACCTACTGCAAAAAACAGTTTGTGGATCAGGCCCTTAGAACTCAAACAGTCAAACAATAGCTGTAAGATGTACTGGCCAGCACAGTGCTTCTGAAAAGAAGTACTTCTTTAATCACTCCCCAAAATGTCCAAAAACACGTTTGAAATAGTTCCTTTTCGCAGTTCATTTTTCCTTCCGCAGAACAGACTATTTCTTTGTCAAAGGTGATGACCCCCTACAGTAGGTAGTGATAGCGGGATGGTGATGATAATATTTGCACCCAAAAATCTTGCCACAATCGTGGATTTGTGCTGTGTTCCCTGGAATTGACCTTCTTCTGAACCTGAGGCAGAAAGCACAAGTTTAATAATATGGCAGTGACAATGAAGCAGCTTTATCCCACAGTAATGACAGAGAGTAGTATTTGTAAGCCATAACGGTTTATTAACAAAGTAACAAGCTCAATCAAATCAATTAGTCACTGGTCAGGATTTATCTAAATACAACATACATGAATATGATCCAAAATTACTCAATTGAGTAAAAGTAACCATTGCATTAAAGGCAACATATGCAAAGTAAAAAAAAAAATCTCCTTTCCATAAAACCATCTCACTAATGCTAAGCTAAGGTTGTGGGCAGGTCAGGGGAATTCAGAAGCAGCAAGTGTCAGCAAAGATGCATCGAAAGAAGAACTTGATGAAGGCTCCAAGTAGTATAATAAGCAATGTGCTTGCTCTCCAGAGGATTTTTAGGAGCAGGAATGTGTCTAAAGTGAAGGGGAAAGACATCTGCTTGCCGAGGTTGTCAGGGGCAAGTGATCTAACTGACTAACTAGCTTCACATAGTTAAAACATTAAATTGAGTGAGAACCAGCCGGAAGCCAGTTTTCTTTCTGTGCTTGTTGTTGGCCTCCTTTTCATGGGTAATGTAGTTTCAACTGATTTTCTCATCTTGGCCTTCATGATAACTCACAAAGAAGTAATCACCTTCTCTCCTTCAATACTGCAAGTGCTAGGAATCCTTGTACAAACTAGTTAACAATTACTCTACGACTTTCAAATTGTCAGCTAACAAACAATAACATTTCTAAATGAGAACATATTGACTCGTGTCTGAAACAGAAAGGTGAGTATGAACATTAGGAATGCACCGTTTACTTTAAAATGGAGGGAGGCCCTCATGTCAACTTTAGATGCACATGGGCTAACTAAAGCTAATCAAGCTAAATCATTTGTTAGTTTATTCAATCTAAATGCAGAATTACGTAGAATATTGTATAGAAGCACACAAAGGGATGACGGACAGAGTGTGGAAACTTTTTAAACACTCACCCCTAGTCACAGATCTGGGTTAAATCCATCATTCTTTTACTTACCATGCACCCTAATTTGGACCCAGCCATGTGCAATTCAGTCTTCACCGAAAAAAGCATTCTGGGACCATTTTTGGGTTATCACCCCTCAACAACCAGGCTAGCTTGAATCCAGTGGCACAGTGAGCAAGGGACCCATGTCTGGGCACACCCTTGTGCGTTAAATAAGTTGACATCATTCTTGTCTCCCTTTCACTGAGCTGGAAGGTGGCATAGCGCATGAGGTATCAGTAGTGGGAGCCAAAGACTAATGATAGGGGCTGCCACTGCCAGTAGAAGAGAAGAACCGGGCATGGGCCCCTACCCCGACCATTACCATGATGGCAGTAGGGAGAGCCAGGGTTCTGTACATACTGCCTGTTCTGCTGTCTGCCCTCATGCAGGCACAGCCTGATCAACAACAGGTGAGACGAGGGGCAGAAGACAAACACAGTCCTCATCTGTGAGGAACTGGTGCGCGTGGCATTGGATTAACCATGCAGCAATGGTAGGGATATGATAAGGGCATATATGTGAAGTACTGGTGGGATAACGGGGTATGGAGGATGATGTGTGCTAAGGAGGAGGAATGGAGATCCAGTTTAGTCCACATTCAATGAGCTGGTATTAATAAAGACATCTCAACATGGAACCTGAGCATGACGCCATGGACAGATTGTTTTCCAGCAGTTTTGGATGCGGAGCACTCTTCCATTCAGTGAGTTTTTTTTTATATTAGTGCCAATTCCGCCCACTCCGCAGAACTCAGATGAAATTTGATTTAACTCTGCAGAGTGAAACGCTGCAAGTTCCATCCAGCCCTAAAAATAACATATATGTAATTGGTGAAAGGTATTGCAAGTTAGCATACTATCAAGCACAAATAAATAATAACTCTTCACCATCAGTAGTGATAACGGTGCCTCCTTCTGAAGCACCTAACACATGAGCACATTAGTATGTAAAGTTTTACACCTGGATGTCATCAGCCTTTTGAAGTAGCACTTAGAGAAGAGGCAAAGTGGGCAAGCCCTGCCTAGAAAATTCCCCCTGCTGAACAGAATCTTCTGACTCACTTTCCCTTCCTTTCAACCCAAATGGCAGTGCTTATGGAGAGGTTCTCGTCTGACTCTTCCACAAATAACTAAGGCAGTCCTATTTCCATCTTCCCACATTACACAGTACTCTGAGTCTACACCCTCTGTCTCAGGAATACAAGGAATCTGCTTGACTATATGGAAAGACAGTACCTTAACCTCCATCTTGTGATATGTTTTACCAAGGGTATCCAATGTGGTTCTCACTAGTCTTTGCAGCCATAAACTCAAAAGCAACGTAGAGTCCTGTGACCAGTCATACAACATGCACGTGACAAGCACACAGTGATGAAAGTGCATGGTCTGGGTATTAAAGTAGAGCAGAACTTTACAGGTGTGGGTTCCATAGCAACCTCACTTATTCCTAATTAGAAAAATCAGGTTAATTCAATCAAAAAATGGCCACCGCCAGTACTTAATGCAAGTGATCCCCAGGACATAGAGCACGCTTTGTGTGCCCCTTCAGACCACAGAGGTTGGTTTTGAGTCTCTAAACGATGATGAAAAACATAGGCCTCAGCATACATGTATGATTGTTATACTGCTAGGCCAAAACAATTCGGAACATAAGATAACGTAGAGCTGGAATTATTCAGGGCATAGGTGAAAATCTACACTACTAGAAAGTGAACATCACTGTCCCAAAACAAGGACTTTCTGAAGGTTGAAGTTAACCGATCAATCCTGAAGGTAGAAGTGTAAATGTTGCGAACAATATGGTATTTTTAGTTGAATAACAGAGTATTCGTGAGAAAATGAGGAGCAGAAACAAAGTTTTCTTGCATGCACATTAGAGTTCGCCAGGGTTTGAAAAATGTATACTAAGTGTTCACTCTAATACATTTGACAACTCTGAGATTCATCGTCACAGGTAACTTACTTGCTCAAACATCTTCTGATGTGACATGCGCAGCGCTCAGTTATTAGCAAGAATCAGTATTATGTGTGTCCATTGTTCTTACTAAATATTTGTTTTCTCGTTGTAGATTTAGCTAACAGAAGAGCATTGTCAGAAACAGAGGACGTTGATATCGAACTGATAGAAACTGAGGTAAAATGACACCTATCACAACAAACTACCTTTATTTGGTGAAAAAAAAACTGCATTCTTGAAAGTGCTTGTGATAACACATTTCTGTGATCGTTAGCTTTTAAAAAACTCTTAAGCGGGTTTCTCTAGCAATCGTTGTACAAATGAAACTACTTTGATTGTGAATGCACTATTATTAACAAGCATTGGTAAATACATTACCTTTCGCCTATGTTATTAAAAACAAGCTGTTTTTGTTCTAAGTTGTAGCTTGGTGAACAGTTGTGCAATATAAGTTACTGAAACTCCGTTCAAGTGTTATGACTTCTTGTTTAAGAAGCAATATATTGTGCTGTTACTGGTGGTATTCTAAAGTCACAGCGCCGTCGTCCAATGTTTCCTTCTCCTGAATCTCTTACCAGATTTCTCTCCGTCGAATTGTTCTCTTAGAGTCTCTGCATCTTCTCACGTGGACTATCACTACCTTTGGTTCTGTTATTTCCCTTTTCAGTACCTTAGCCTTGTTTGATAGTAATGTTCATCACTGTAAGACCGCCTCCCACACCACAATGCTTGAAACCAAAGGAGAATGCAAGGTTTTGTTCCGTGCGTCGGGAAAGCTAAGTAAAAGATGCATGGTCAATAAAACTGAGAAATAGCTAGCACAATATGCAGTACTGGAGATAATTAATAGCCCACAAGATGGCTAAATACTCTACCGCTAATGTGGAATAGTGCTGATCTCGGGAATGCAGATTCACCCAATAAAAAGCAATGGTCATTCCTCCTCACCTGGCCCCTGTTGAGCTATTGCTACCTGTATGCCAAAAGCAGAGGCCGCGTACTTTTAATAAAAAGGTTGGTGAAGATCAGGGCAGGAAACAACAACTGAGCTACAAGTGTGCTGCCTAAGTGTTTCAAAGTCTAGTACAGTGTTTTAGGAAATTAGATGGTTTAGAGTGGCTTTCCTGAATTTGTCAGTTGTGGTAGTACCTGTAGAGGCATACTGGGGAATGAAACATCTGTAGCAGTAAATCAGTGCCAGGAAGGAACATGGATATTTTTTACACTGGGAAAAGAAATGGAGGTTTAATGAGACTCTTCCCAGGGTATTCTACAGGTGGGTGACTTCTGTAGCATCTAATAAATTTGTGTTAGGATTATTGTGTATACCTGTCGGGTTGCTATATGAGCCTTTGGAAAGTTGCTGGTGTTCCATGCAGTCCAAATTATATTACAGCAAAACGATAGAAACCAAAGAGAGTGGGGACGGCATTTTGAGGATTTGCACATACCCCTTTTCAAAGTCTGCAAAGGAAAGATATGTAGATGACCCTAATTGTTCCACCTTCTTTTTGTTCATTATTTCTTTAATCATTTTTAATACGTTCAACTGTGCTATTCCAATACAATTTACGGCACCAATGTGGATATGACAACATTTATTATGGAAGTATGACACACTGATATGAACGGATGCATATGACCATATTGAAATTGTTCCATAATGTACAAACTATGGGCCTGATTTAGATTTCGATGGACAGGCAGTGGTGGCTGCCATGTATTTAGAGTGGTGGGGTGGCTAAAATACAGGTGAGGGTTAATAAGACGTTAAAAAAATGGCACTTCCCTTATTGACTTGCCACGACGTCCTCCTCACTCCAGTGTCTTCTCTCCTGTAATCTCTGGACCCAGGAAACTGCACTACCCAATCCTGGGGCTGCTCTCATCCTGTTAAACAGCATATGAGAAGTGTCAGGATTGGAGAGAGCTGCCTCTCTCAGCACTCTTACGAGCACTGGAGGCCTGTGCTTTCTCTAACCCAGCTGTCTTAAGACAGCTAGTTTAGAGAAGTTTAAAGTGTGCATATCAGGCTGGTCATGGCAAGACGGCTGGCCAAAGGGGCATGCACACTTAAACATAAATACACAGCTCCCTGCTGCTACTCAGTGCAAACTGCCCCGCCCTGTCCTGACACTCGGTTCAGGATGGGTTACTGAAAAACAACAAAATGGTAATAAATAAACTTTATTACCATTTTATTTTTCAGGGTGATGCTCCTCTGCTCTCATGGAGGAGCCACTGTGATGGATAGCCCATTCACCGAGATATAAATTCCATAGGATATAATGGGATTTATCTTTTGGCGGATGGGCTATCGATCACCGTTGTGACGGAGTAACCCTTCTGCTGAAATCTAAATCAGTCCCTTTATAAACAAACATCTAACAGAAGACAGGAGGCAGGAAGTAAAACCAACTATGGACTGGGGTTCTGAAGTCAATTGATTCTCTGTATTGGGCATGGCATGTAAGGGAGTAAGCTTCATAATAACGCAGCAACCACCCTCATGACAACACAATGCTTCTGGGTGTGTCATGGTTAGGAGCAATGCCTTCTCACCAAACTGCCAAAAAGGAACCAGATGCATGTTAAGGTGGTTGAACTGTTTTCATCCCCCACCTTTTACGGGTAGACATCCCAATGTGCAAAACGAGAGCTCCTAGTATTTGCAAGGCAGATTTTGGTCAGGCATCCATTTCAGCCTAAGCCCTCTTCTTTGGGTCTCTAAACCTTTACCCACCAGTGGTGTCAAAGAGGACTTTCAGAACATAGCAATGTGCCATTTTGTGAGTATCAAAGGAAGATCGGTGTTGTCAACCCCAACAAGCAGTGTAGAGCCTTCTTAGGTATCAAGCCGCTAAAGGTATCCAAGATATGCCTCATTACTTCATCCCAATATCTACCAAATGTCGGACATATCCACACCATATGGTTAAAATCAGCCTCTTCCTCAGCAGATCTTGGACACATATGGGAAGCACTTGGGAACATGCAACCCATCTGCTCTAGAGTTAAGTGAGGACAGGGCTCATACTTATATTATCGATATTTTAGTCTTGCATTTATAGAATTCTCTTGACAGACTGTAAGCACTGTTCCTATTTGGGGTCAGTCATTTCTTGTCCAAATTTGGTTTCTTCCCTTCCATGGAGTGCAGACCACATCAGCCCCTAATACTGTTACAGTACAATATAGACATTTCACTGCCCTTCTGTCATACCCATGATTAAGAAGGATTTGAGGCAAAAGGTAGGTGTCAGTAGCAACATGAGTTCTATTCTACTTATTATAGACCTGGTGCATCAATGCAGTATAGAAAAAAATCCCAGTGGCCAGACCATTAGACTCCATTAAATCCCAAATGCAAACAAGTCCCACTGTGATGAGCCATGCTTCTTTACAAGGTTGCACTTTGTATAACATCAGCATCCAGGCAAAGCACACATAAGAAGGCCTGGAGCACAGGCTATCTGTCTGCCTCTAGAGTGAACATACATTCCCTAACACCACTTAGCCACCTTCATCAGTACATTCTCTTCACTATTGACTAAGATGGACCATGACCACAATAACTACACCAGTACAACCGCCCTCGCATTTATCCACAAACCAGTTCCACAGCTTCTGGTAAATGATCACTGCTCAGGTCCCATACCGTCCAATGGGGCTGAGCAGCCACATAATAGAGCTTATACCTAGAAGCCCCTGCTCATCCCTCTGCCAAGGGGACACATGATTGTTGTATTGCAACTCAGCACCAATCTGGACCCTATATTTATGTGATTAGCTGCGAATACAGGTCCCGCTTCTAAAAGAACTCCCTGATGGATACCACTGACATTGCTGCAAAGAAATAGAGTAGTTTGGGAAGGATCAGCATCTTCCATATAGTGATCTGTCCCATGGGCACCAGCAGGAGCTTGCACCAAACATTGGGTGTCTCAAAGCAGCTAAGGCAAGACCCAAGTTCCCATCCAATAAATCTTTCTCAGTATGATGTATGTGAATTCCTAAATCTTTTATTGCCTCAAATTTCCACGGAAGTGATGTTGGTGGAAGCATGATGCATTGCTCATCAAGTAATTTAGTAACTGGGGACAATCAAACTTTATCCCAATCTATCTTGAGATCCCAAACTGCCAAATTCCTCCAATAGGTCAAGCAGATGCTGAGTATTGTTGTCATCTATGGGGAGGTAAATCAAGGCATCTTCTGAGTACAAAGACATAATATGCCACCTTCCAACAACTTGTATTCCCCAGTCTGGACCTCAGCACATAATGCACATGCCAACAGCTCTATAGTGAGCATGTAAATAATGGGGGAGGATAGGTAACTGCCCTTTTACACCCCTCTTTTTATCTTCTACCCATTTCTACTCTAGCCATTGCATCAGGGGTAAAGACGTTTTATCCAGGCAAGGAATACAGAGCCTATCCCCAACTTGTTGAACACCATTAGAAGGTATGGCCAACCCAAGGTGCCAAAAACCTTCTTGACGTCTAGTGACCCAATTCATGATCATAAACAGGGGG
Source organism: Pleurodeles waltl (assembly GCF_031143425.1). Taxonomy (NCBI): domain Eukaryota; kingdom Metazoa; phylum Chordata; class Amphibia; order Caudata; family Salamandridae; genus Pleurodeles; species Pleurodeles waltl. The sequence goes on along the minus strand of NC_090437.1, from coordinate 145,597,473 downwards.
CGGACGTTTTTAGAAGGTCTTTCTACCTGGGATTAACCCATTTGGTCAGAATCTATTATTGTTCCTGTTGTATGTATCAATTGATTTGCCAATATTTTCTCCAAAATGTTACAGTTCATACTTAATACGGATAATGATGATAACAGCATACATTCAGAGGTTCCCTGTCAGGTTTTGAGAGAAGCCTCAATAGTGCCTCACAAAATGTGGAAGAGTCCTTTTTAATTATACATCTTCGTACATTAGCAGTAGTTGTGCTGTCAGTTGCAGGCCAAATGTGGAATAAAATTTAACAGGTAGACCATCTGTACCTGGAGTTTTCCCTCTCGCAATTTGTTTGATAACCAAATATATCTTCTCCATGCTCAACTGAGCCTGCACTTCCATACACTGGATATCCCCCACCTCAGCTAAGAACCAATGTGAGGGGATTGTAGTGAGACATCTTTCAGCCCAAATATTAAATGTCTTCCACTGTTACACCAGATACAGGGCTACAGTAGAAAAGATTTAGGGCCGCAAGTACAAACCTTTTTGATGGTTGCAAATGGGCCCATTCGCAGAATCGGCCTGTTTGCTAATGGAAAAAGGCATTTTGGAATGTAGAAAGCCCTATTTGTGATTTAGTAGCCTATCACTGAATCTCAAAGTGGGATTGCGATACAGTATTAGGAAGGGGCGTGTTTAAGGCATCCCTTCCGAATACCGAATCGTAGTGGTACTGTGTGAATTGTTTGCGACTGAAATGCAGTCACAAATCATTCACTACATACAGCCAGTTTCAAATTGGTGGTAACCCATTCACAAATGGGAAGCAGTACCCAAGGGACCCCTGCCCCTTTGTTAATGTTTGCAAAAGCATTTCTGCCTACTAGCAAAAAAAAAAAGAGAAAAGAAAACATTAAATTTTTTCTTTTTTAATTGCATCCCGTTTTCTTTCAAGGATAATCGGCTGTGTTAAAAAAAAAAAAGAGTGTTCTATTTAAAAGCAATCCAAGACATGGTGGTCTGCTCCCAGCAGGCCACTATCCCTGTGATTTCAGAAATTCCTAATGAATCACAATCTGTGACCTACCTCATTAATATTCATGAGGTAGGTCTATTTGCAACCCACTGGGAATCGCAAATGAAACTTAAAAGAGTTTCATATATTTGATATAGCAGTTTCCTAATTGCGATTCACTGGAAATTGCAATTAGGAACTTGCTATTTCAAAGTTTTGTATGTGTTCCCTATTCTGGTGTGTAGGTCATATAGTCTGGGATAAAATAAGTATTCTCTTGTTTCCGGATGCATAAGATGTCATATTTCTGATTCCTTGGTTTTGGCTCCCCCCTTGTGAAGGTGCTTTGTTGTTGAAATGGACTGGGCTGATTAGATAGTCCTGACCATCATGTCGCTACACCTCTTGAGGAGCTTCAGTAATTCATTTGAGGTGAGGTGTGTTTCCTGGAGACAGACAATGTGTTTATGTCAGTTGTTTATATAAAGGTGGATCCTGTATCTTTTAGAGTGGTTGGCCATGCCCCTCACTTTTTAAGTCGGGATATATATATATGTTCCTCCATTAACTTTTTCTCTCATTTCAGGAACAAAATAACACTGCTGCCCAAGATGATTTCAACTCTTGACCCATGCCTGAGTCCATGTAGTGTATCTATCAAGAACAGAAAACAGACAAGAAAAGAATAAAATCATTTACAGTATCCTAACTCCCGATCCCAGGACAAGTCCCAACATGCGCTTGACCGAATTCACTATGTCTTATCAACTTCCGACCCACTATCTCATGATGGATGTTGTAGGGACGTGGCATATAGCAATATCCTATTGATAAACATAGTAGAGCTCACATCCTCCCTGCCCGGTCCTACTGAAATAAGTATATGAAATATGTGACTTTCTAAGGGCAATTCTTTTGTAAAGCATACCCTCCGAAAAGGCAGAGAAAGTGAGAAAAACAATATCAAGTTTAAATAACAGTGTCTTCTGTCACTGGCATCAGTTCAGGGCTGCTATGGAGAACCAATTCAGCCACCTCAAACTCAGCTACATCTGGTTCTTGAGGTGGATCAGGCATAGATCTTGGTGAGCTTGAACTAGGCTGATACACAGCTCCATCTCCACCACTGCCATAGCTCTTTTCATTGCCACCTGTTCCTTGGATGGCCCACCCCTTATCCTCCATCATGGGTGACATCTGATACAAGTTCGAGGCCGATTTAGCGATTTAACAGTGCTGAAATGCCTCTATATTCCAGCCACAACCACGTCTCCTCTAGTGTCATGAAGAACATGGTTTTACTTCAAGTCGAAAGGACAACATTAGGGTATAGTGCACATCCAGCTGTCTAGGCGCATTCTGACATTGAAAAAAAAAACTCGCTCTTATTTTGGACTTCCATATTGAAATCCAAAAACATATTACACTTACTGTTTTCCACTATCCATGGGTCATTATGCCTTGCTACCTGGAGGATATGGTCTCTAACTCCATAAATGAAAAGCCTTGCCCGAATTGGTCTGGGGGGAGTCCTTGGAGGGGGCAGTCTGTTCGGGACCCTGTGACCACGCTCCAGACAAACAAAATAGTTTTTACCAGCTTCCTGAGCTGATTTTTAAGCCAGATTAAAAATATTCTATATACTCTCCACTAAACCATCCATTTTAGGGTTACAAGGAGAGGTCTTAGTCTGTTTGATTCCCAGCTCGCAACATAACCAAGCCATAACCCCTAGAGGTAATAAGGGTAACTTAATCTGTCAAGATCCTTTGGTAAATCTCACTACTATGGGAAAGTCCGTTAGAATATTGGTGAGTAGTGGTGTTAGTATTCTGGACGGGAGAAGCCTCCGGGTTTTCAATACAATAGTAAACACATTGCTCATGTTCACATATCATTTATCGAAGGGTATTAAGGGGCCGACATGGTCATGCTTATTTGTTGAAAAGGTTGCTCATGACTGGTTAAGATTGGAATATAAACTTTAAAATGTGAACATTACTTGCCATCTGATATCATAGTGTATCAAATTTTACACCCTTACTTACTTTACCACCATCGACCAATCAGCTCCAGAGTTGGAGGGCATGTAGGTCAGTAAGACGTTTAATAGCAAGCCGGCTGTGATGCAGATTGATCAACCAGTTCTAACGTACAGTGTGTGATAACAGAATAACAGTTCTATTGCAAATAAAATGGGGTTTGCCGTAGGAGCTTTCTCTAACTTGAAGGCTGTTGAGCAAAATGTTCACCGTATTATTTCGGCACTGAAGCAATTTCGTCGTATTTACGTTTTTTATTTACGGGAAATCTATTCAACCACTTTGAAGATATAGAAGATATAGGAAAAACTGCAAATTTCTTGTGAGATCTCAAAGTATCTCTATAATTCAAATCGTATGGGATTTAGATCACTAACAAAATGACACAGCATGCATCATGAATATCAATTCACCAAAATGTCAGGAGTAGTGAAGGTGACATACCGCGCTATTTAGCCTTTACTTTTTCACTCACACTCACATCATTATATATAGACACACATTTACACATACACACACTCGCTCTCACTTAAACACACTCTCAACCGCAAGCATGCACACCATATGCATTTAAAATCATTTTTTACTTACCTCAGTTGCCAGGGACGGTATTAATCCAGCAAATTGTGATTCCTATTTTTACAATAATAGTGAATAATAAAATATTATTCACTCTTAGGGCCAGATTTACAAGAAACTGCACATCGATTTCAATGCACCACTTTTCTTGCGTGCCCCTACCGCCACCTAACGACACCATGGTTGTACCGTATTTACAATACGTTGGAAAGAAGAGCATCAAAATTTGTGACGCTATTGTGGCTCTTTGCAACACTAGTGACAAAAATGTTGACACTGGTGCAGCAAAGGGCAAGGAGGCCCAGTGATGACAATAGGTGCATCACTTTAACACCTTCATTGAGCATCCGTTAAAAATGATGCCAAAAAATGGCACAGTAACATCCTGTAGATTTCACTGTGCCATTTTTGAGGGCCTACTAACGCCGGAAAGCCTCCCTTGAATACATTATGCCTGATGCAGTCATAATGTGGCCTAAGGGGTCGCAAAGTGGCACAATGTATGCATTGCACCTCTTTGTTAAAAGGGTGCGGAGAAAAGTGCCTCTTTGAGCCACATTATCGTAAAAAGACCACCCAACAATCATAAAAATTGCTAGTGAAAACTAATTGAAAGAAAGTAATGTGGGAGGTCCGCTGCTGCATGATTTCTTATGTGGCTATATGTAGCCTCCTTACATTGCCCAAGTGTGAGGGGAGCAAATGCACCCCTGTGTGATGTGAAAGTAACAGTGGGGTTTACAAACAACCACCCCTCTCCTTGATTAAAGTCATGGAAGGAATTGCATAATTCTCTCCCCTCATTGCTCAAATGCAGTTGGCTCTCTTCAATGAATACTTCTACCTTACCCAAAGACTAGAGGTTAAAATACTCGTTCTGCCTCTTCATTTCCAAAGTGAGTGAAGGCTCTTCACTCATATCTTCTTGCCCAGTGGTGAGGATGAAGAATGACCCCGACATCACTTGCCAGGTCAAAAGATGACAAAGGGATTATTCTGTTTTTTAGAGGAAACACGGGGCAGCTAGGGTCTTTACCGCCCATGTAGATCCGGATGAGCTGACACCAGCTCCTGCACCTGTTCGCTATGGCAAATAGGGTAAGGGGACTAGTGCTGGGGCTGCTCTACACAAGCAATATCATAGGCCAAATCAACTTCATCATATGCCAACACGCACAGCATTGTGTCCACACAGTCCACATCACACACCCAAACAGTCATCACAGCAAAAACAAACAACAAAAAATAAGAAAAAAACGAAAAGTTTCTAAAATAGAAAGTCAGTTAAGGTAGACAACATACCCACAACTTAAGGCCACCGATCCGACTTCACAAATGAACGTACACCAACTATTATGAGCCTGTACAACCTCTATTATTCACATCTGCAGACAGTCACACACCCGTGTACTTTCAGTCACATGTACTAACATATGTCCATAAACCCTTAAATCGACATCCTAGAAAAAAAAAACTAGTAATATACATCCAAATTCCCAACGACATATACAAACACATACAATTCCACACCAACCTTCATATGCCAATATACCTGCCATAATGAACACAGTTACCTTTTCCTAATTCTCCACAGTGCCACTGCAAAACCTTTGTTTCTCTTCTATACAAATGTTAATACATGAGGCATGGCCAGGCAAGATGGCTGAGTGGAGTTAAAAAAGAGGAGCTTTGCACCCCTGATTAGAATCCTGTAAGATTGTGTGCTCCGCCTAGAGCAAAACTATTTGGAAGTGCTGCTGGATGTTCTCCTCTGCCTTCCTCCCCCAAACAGAGGGGAGCCCACACCGCGCTGGACTGTGGTGGAGTAGCCTGATCGGAAGCCAGACAGGTCCCAAGACTTGGTAGGCCACCTACATTGGTAAAGGCAGGACAGCCATGTAAGCATGATGCATGGGGCCCATGGGGAGGCTGAGAGGGCAGCTGCAGTACCACTAAACCCGGCCCAACTGCAAGCCTGCTGAGAGTGTGCTGCTCAGAACAACCGAGCCTGAAGGCCCCGACTGACTGCACTTTGGTGGGGCAGGGCAATGCCTTAACTGCTGCTGATGAGCATCTTAAGCAAGAATGGAGGCCTGTCCTTTTGGCCCAATGATATCAGGCATAACACCCACTGCGCCGTCCCCAGGTGACAGAGTCCTTGCAGAGCTGCTCTGGGGATGGAGTGTCACAGAGGTGGGGTCTGCTCGAATTTTATACACTATTCCATATTTTGACTCTAATACTGGCTGGGAGGGAGCTGATGGTGTCCCTTGCATACACCAAAAGACTCCATGGTCTCAAGGGCACAGGCTGTCTGAGGGCCTGTGCCGGCTGTAGCACAATGGGGAAGGATTAGGATGGATGGAAACACAACTGCACAATATAATAATCCCTGCCTGCTACATTAGAGAAGCACCAGTGTTGGAGTGTGTCTTTTAAAATTAATATTAACATGAAAAGCTTACAATATATTGTGTAATGAAGCTGCATAGAAAATGTGTTAACGTAGAAAAATAATGTACGCGTTTGAAATGTGCCCACGGGGAGTGGCTACCAATGTATACGAAGACTAATGAAACTTATCAATGATGAATTAATGTACTGTTATTAATTTGTATTAGCATATCATAATTAGAGTCACATATTAGGGGTTTGTTAACTAAATTATTGGACATAGATAATGATGCACCAAATATTATCCAATGGGGAATTAAGGGCTAGTTCGACAGTTTTGATATAACCGCACACCCAAGGAGAAATCAGCCAATATTAGCTATTATTCAGACATTATAGGCCATTATTCTGACATTTTGCCTTAAGCTATACTTTGCCATTACTCTTTTGAGCCTTTGCTGTATATTCTTCCTGATACTTTAAACCACCCTCTATCTAAGTCCTTGCGGATGCTTACTTCTCCTCCATAAGAGGGAAGAGCCTTATTTCTTTAGCCATGCCATACTGAGACTTTGTCCTGTCCTATCTTTGCTGATGGTGAATCGACTGATGTCCTGAGGATGAAGGCTAACGCTGTTTGCTGATTCATTTGGAGGGGTAACTATCTGATGAAAATTGTAATTGTTTGTTTGCCTTTTCTTTCTAGGTACCAACTGCTCTTTTGATAGAGGCCATAGTTAGATGTTTTCCAAATTTGTGTTTGCTAAATTGTTTTTTATGAAGCCCAACATGCTGATGCTAATTCGCGGTTAGTTAAGGTGTTCACAAATATCGGATGCAAATAGACAAATGACTGAGTTCTTGCTTTGTTGAATCTAGCACTACTGAGACTTTGCCAAGCTGTTCTTATTAATGATGTGTTAATGCTAAATGAATATACTCGATGTATTGATTAATTGTGTTTTAATGATAAATCTGAAGAGTTACTAATGAGACTGATTGCTAATGAGATTAACAGAGATGATTATTAGATTGTAACCAATAGGGAATAAATATCCTAACACTTAACCAGATTTGTGTGGTTATTCATGTCTGAAAGGTCATGGTGTATTCATTTATTGATTCTTACTAAATATTATTGATTAGCTTGTTGATTAGGTACTAAGAGTATTGATTGGGTTATTGATATATTGATTTTGTGATGCCAGAAAGACATCTCATACTGGGAAGTCTCCAAACGTGGTCAAAAGGTTCATCGGCTTACGCGTGTCTCCTTGTAAGTTTACTTATCAAGGTTCTGACGCGCTATCACCAGGCAGACGGACCAGAAAGTGCAGGATGAGGAAACAAAAAAGGGAGATTGCTCCAGGAGGTAGAGGTTGCCCTGCTTAGAAAAGATTTACGCAAGGTGGTGGACAGTGTACAGAGTGGCGGATCTAGTGAGGGACCTACAAATAAAAGTGAAGACCCTGAAATCCCTAGCGATACAGCTGATATTGACAGTGCACGTTTTAGAGGACAGGATGGAAGATGCGGAATGCTAGGCCAGATGCAGTAGTCTGGAATTTATGTGAGTCCCAGAGCAGGTGGAGAGTGCTGAGATGGATACATTTTAAGAGAACTATATATGATAGGAACCGCACCCTACTGGGCTGTCTCTACTGTTTGCTGTAGAAAGGGCTCACAGGACTCGGGGAGCAGGGCTGCACCCAGGGCCCCACCGCATGGTCTTATAGTCAGATTTTTCAACCACGAAGATCATGATCATATTCTGGCTGTGATAAGAGATGTTCCTTTGAGAAAAATATCATAGCGACATACCTGGTCTACAGCAGAAAGGTACAGGTGCAACGGAAATACTATATGGAAATGAAGTCAAAGTTGAAAGCTATGCGCCTCAAGTATATGCTTTTGTTCCCTGCATGCCGGAAAGTGATGGTGCAGGAAAAGAGTTACTTCTTCAAAACCCCGAAGGAGGTCTGGACATAGCTCGAGATGTGTGATAAAATGGGAATCTGCGGGCTGGCGGGCCCTGTGTTCTGACACAAGACTTAGGGGGCAAGAGGTGCAGTCATAGTACTGACAGGAGGCCTGTGACTGGGGGGCTTCTATAAGGTGGACTGCCCACAAAATCATCCGGGAAGACAGAACAATGGACAGACTTAGCGACCCCGAGGGCCACAGCCCAGAGTCTTGTGAGGCTGGACAGGCAAGAGGGGGAGAAACTGATGCAAAGTTACATGGTAGTCCGATAGCCTAGGCAGTCTAATATGCCCAATTGTGTCTTTTGTGGGCATTAGTAATGTTGGTGGGGATAGATGCTGTATGATGAAACTGGGCTTGATAAATAGGGGATGCTGGGGCTTCACGCAGGTGGGTAGACCAGCTTATCTCTGCTCGATTTAATGTTTTTGTACACCCATCTGCCTCCCTACTTGGGAGGAGAGCCGGCAGACTTTTGCAAAATGCCTATTTATTTTACTTTTGTCTCATTTATAGACAAGGATCCAGAGTAGACTTGACGGGGGCATGTGCACAATTCGTTCGATACTACAGAGTGAGTTAATGTTACACTTCGGTGAACCAGGACTTGGGAGGGGTTGGTAATTGCCGAGAGGCTGGGGGAGGGGCAGGTTATATTTTTTATCCTACATTTATACTTACAATTTACTCAGCAAATCAATTGAGATAGGATGACATGGGAACAGAGAGGAACACAGGCAAAACGACAAACAGAAGACCTCTGCTCTCTAAGAGAGGGCATAGGGACCGAGTGGGTAGGTATGAGGATGGGTAGAAGGTTGATATCATGGAATGGGAGAGGACTTAATAGTTACACTAGGTAATACAGAATTTACTACTCCTGCAAAGCTACAAAGTTCAGATAGCAATGTTGCAGGACACCCACATACTGCGCTCAGAGGTCACTACTCTGGGGAAAAGATAGAGGAGTCACGTGTATGAAAACCAAAGCCTTAAGCACACGCAAGCCATCTACTATAGCCTTAGAGCCCAATTAAGCGGTCCATACCGACCATTAAAGGCCCATTCTAGAGGGCCTTTAACAAGGGAGCAGACCTTAGTGGCCAGAATAGCCTGCTACAGCAGACTCTAAGGCTATTAGAACATTCTGCCACTAGAGGGTAGAATGTTCTAATAAAAAACAAAGGCCTCCCACAGAGCTCGGGCTACTTGAGGCTTTGTTCACAGCCATAGCTGTGACCAGTCTTGAAATGTTGGAGCTCCATGCTTCTACCAGCCAGTAGAAGCTCAGAGCACTCCACTGTTTTCAATGGAGTTGCCAACATTTCAATGTTCTAATAATACATAAAGTTTTTGATCAACTATCAGAGTCTATTAGATCATGAGTCAAATCTTTATTTTAATCTTTTGTCCTCTACCAATGCATGTTTCACTGATTGGACGTCTTGACCTCCGACTTCATCCTGGTATATAATCACTTTGAAGTATACCTTCAGCACAAACTTCACTATAGACTCCAATTCCAAGCCATACTTTGCCTTCGTCAATTATTAGGGCCCCTTACTCAGCAGAAGATCAGCACTTTAATTATCCCAGCCGATCCAAACATAGGGGCACACACATCACATATCAGTATTTTGTTTTTTGCATTATCACCTTATCAAACAACAGCACTCCATCCATAAATACTGGTGTTGAGTCACATGTATGGGTCCACATACTCTAACTATGCCATGGGGTTAGTGAAATAGATATTGACTGTGGTCCCATTTTTTAGAAGGAAATGATTACTAACCCTAGGGGTGGCTTGTGATAGTGGCAGGGATTTTGAAAGGCTGTGGCACATACATGGTGAACTCCTGCGCTCCAAACATGGGTGACCAGACCTTGTTCCTTGCGATATTTTGGAATATGACACTTTTCCGGGACTCTAACTGTGTCCAGGACTGGCACTTGAACAAATCCATGGAACAGGCCCCGCAGGAGGGTATGGGTGACCTATTGGACATCTGGTGACACACCCACCCATACTCTGTCGTAGTTGGACTCTTGCTCTAGGTATGACTGCTGGTTTAAGGATGACAGTACTTATGTTTGTAGGCAACTATGCAAATCCTACAACAGAACACAACTGTTGTCCCAACCATTCCGGCTTACAAGCAGCACCTCACCTAAACCCCAGATGGTTAAAGGTGATTTGTGGCAGCCTTCACGCATGGACTCAAAAGCGTGACATCTCAGGGAGCGTCGTGGTTAAACGGAGACTACCCCTTTCTCATATTAACAACATGTCTCATTCATACATAGGCAATAAAGAAGATGCAGTGAAGTTTCAATAATATTTATTTAATTAAGACTGCAATTTGCGATAAGTTGCATGGGCTGCAATGATTAGGATAATGAACAATGCAAGGAACAGAATTGTGAAGACAAGAGTCATTAACACAAAGACCCCCACCATCTTACAATATCACTCGATATCATAAAGTGTGCAATGTGTCCTAATACCCTAGTCTGTAGGCCTAACCTCTAACCCAGAAGAAAGCTAGGTATGTTAAACCTCAATCTTCCAGTACCCTGTCCATGAGAAGAGCCCCCAACCCTTGTTACCTTGGAATGAGGTCTCTAACTAAGAATCCGCAGGAACACGAAGACTGGGTCAGTGTCAAGGAGACGTGCTTCAGCGATAGCAGAGATGGCATCTGGTCGGAATACCTCTTCCTATCTGATAAAGTGAGGAGTATATATACAGATCCTCCGGGACCGCTGACGTGGGTTAATTCCCAAACAATAGATAACAAGGTGTGCTTGGGAAGGTAATTAGTATAAACAATTCCCTCGAAAGTGTGAAGAGGGAAAGTACCTAATGCGGACACCCTCAGTGTGTTTGTATTTGTCGCCTGATCTTGATGCCTTAGAGCGTTGGCACTGATAAGGAGAATCAAAACATGGGCCTAAGTCAAAACAAGGCAGCCATCTTAAAATAAATAATTAAATAAATGCGCTAAAACAGAGCAGGCTAAGTAGGGTAAAAATCACTAGGTGACTGGGGCACGAGTCTGCAAGCCAAAGGCTAAGGTAACTCCTGTATCCCTATTAAAACAAACTAGGATTCACCACACCCTCTCCATTGCCGTAAAAAGTATGATGATTTATTCGGATGCCACTAGGGTAAAAATAAATCCCAACGTTAAAACGCTCTGGATTAAAAACTCAACGCATAAAAACAAGATCATTTTTTTTTTAAATGTGAAAAAACAATAGCTTAGCAACATATCAAGAGATATGGGTCCTCATTATGACATTGGTGGCAAATCTAACACACCGCGGTGGCGGCGGATATCTGTTCAGCATATTACGACACACACCAATCCGTCACTATTCAGCCTCACACACGAATCCGCCACACCAAAGGTCAGTGATAAACTGGGGGTATCAAATCCCACACCGTTACGCCAACAGAACTACGGCCAACACATTATGACCCACGAATCACCATGGCGAACATTCAACGGCGGTAAACCGTTGGCGGTACATACCGCTGTGCTTCAAATACACACACACATACAAAACAATACCACATTGGACAATTCAAACTACACAATCTGACACCCATACACACACCATACCCACACACCCACACCACTATAAAATACACACCCACATTACCCACAACCCTTTACTATTTCAAACAATTGCCACCAGAGAGTGACAGCAAGACCACTCACATAACCAGAGACACATACCACTCACACCTATACACCATTCACACACCCCACATTACACACCCCAACACATCACCCTACACACCCTCACCCACACTACTCACACAACACCCATGGCACTACAACGACACCCCAGATTCTCTGAGGAGATGCTAAGGGTCATGGTGGAGGAAATCATCAGGGTAGAGCCACTGCTATTTGGAGCAAAGGTGCAGCAGATATCCATTGCTAGGAAGATGGAGCTATGGCGGAGGATCTTGGACAGGGTCAATGCCGTGGGACAGCCCCCCAAAACAAGGGATGACATCAGGAAGAGGTGGAACGACCTACAGGGGAAGATACGTTCCATTGCTGCAAGACACCAGCTCGCATACAGAGGACTGGGGGTGGACCCCGCCTCCTCCCCCACAACTAACAACATGGGAGGAGCAAGTCTTGGCAATCATGCATCCTGAGGGCCTGGCAGGAGTAGCAGGAGGACTGGACTCTGGTAAGTCAACTCTTTACTACTTTCACTCCCCTACATGCCTGCCATCACATACCCCCACCCTCACTCTCATTACTCCACCACTACCCACACACCCCACCATCACAACCCCCTCATCCCAATGCCAAGCCCTGCATGCCATACCAATGCATGGACACCACTCATAGACCTGCATGAACACCTATCACTAAAGCATGCACATTAGAGGCAATCAGCTAGCCCACCACATAACAACTCACACAAGATAAAGCTGACAGGGCAATTACAAACATAGAGGGCAATCCACCCATGCACAATATGTCACACACAGATACAGTACAACAGCGGTCCCCTGCCACTAGCCAGACTACCGAACTGCCCTCCACCCCGCTGCCACTAGTGGACAGGACCCCCACCACAGGACCAACAGCCCACCAGCACCCCTTCCCCTGCAAAGGAAAACTACCCCGCAAACATTCCCTGCGATCCAGGCAGAAGCCAGAGACTATTGCCAAGACCCCGCCAGGAAATAAGACTCTCCTGGTTGTCACCCTTGTGTCCCACTCTGTCACCCTGTCCACCTTGAACTGCCATTGCTCCCCTTCCCCTTCGTCAATGCACCTGTGCTACAAAGAGATTGGAACTATACCCTGGACTTTCCTCCATCATCACCCCAGCCCATTGCACCTCTCCCTTTTATTCTTAGCACAGAAATAAACACACTTTGAAAAAGATAAAAGTATGGAGTATGTCAAATGATTTAAGTAAGTAATCGTTTAACAAGGTTTAAACATTGCAATTCAACTGTACAGTAATGTTTCCATAAGAAAGACCTGTAGTTGGCTGCAGTGAACATACCAGGAGTGATAGTGGGGCACCAACATATGTGAAAAGAGTTGCCAAAAGGTACAGTGCGTGGGCATAGAAGTGGGAATTCACAGCATGCCAGTGACAATGTGAAACAAAAAACTGACAATGGATTGTGAAGTTACACTGTCTTACCTGTGTGTCACTGGAAGTATTGTCTAATCACTGCAGTTCTGTTGTCCTCATCCTCATCCTCTGCCTCCTCATCTTCACTGTCAACAGGGTCCACTGCTGTCATACGGCCATCCCCAGCCTCCTCCTCCTGCAGAAACAGCACATTTCATCTCAAGGCAAGGTTATGCAACATGCAGCATGCCAGGATTACCTGGCAGACCTTCTTGGGTGAGTAGCACAGGGATCCACCTGTTAGATGGAGGCACCAAAACCTGGCCTTCAGGAGGCCAAAGGTATGTTCAATGATCCTTCTTGTTCGCCCATGTGCCTCATTGTAACGTTCCTCAGCCCTTGTCCTGCGATTCCTCAGAGGAGTCAGTAGCCATGATAGGTTGGGGTAACCAGAGTCACCTGCAAATATCGAGGGACTACAGATAGCCACACACTATCACTTATGGCCCACACCATACCCATACACCAACATCCACTGGATAGCAACCAGGGCACACCTATTGGCCACACCCTGTGCCTCTGTAGTTGGTGTAGGAAAGTACCATCTTGCCTGGCATGTTACCCCCATATTTCACTGTATATATGTTGTTTTAGTCTATGTGTCACTGGGACCCTGCCAGGCAGGGCCTCAGTGCTCATAAGTATGTGCCCTATATGTGTTCCCTGTGTGACGCCTAACTTTCTCACTGAGGCTCTGCTAACCAGAACCTCAGTGGTTACGCTCTCTCTGCTTTCCAAATTTGTCACTAACAGGCTAGTGACTAAATTTACCAATTTACATTGGCATACTGGTACACCCATATAATTCCCTAGTATAAAGTACTGAGGTACCCAGGGTATTGGGATTCACAAAGATCCCTATGGGCTGAAGCATTTCTTTTGCCACCTATAGGGAGCTCTGACAATTCTTACACATGCCTGCCAGTGCAGCCTGAGTGAAATAACGTCCACGTTATTTCACAGCCATTTACCACTGAACTTAAGTAACTTATAAGTCACCTATATGTCTAACCTTCACCTGGTGAAGGTTGGGTGCAAAGTTACTTAGTGTGAGGGCCCCCTGGCACTAGCCAAGGTGCCCCACATTGTTCAGGGCAAATTCCCCGGACTTTGTGAGTGCGGGGACACCATTACACGGGTGCACTGTACATAGGTCACTACCTATGTACAGCGTCACAATGGTAACTCTGAACATGGCCATGTAACATGTCTAAGATCATGGAATTGTCACCCCAATGCCATTCTGGCACTGGGGGGACGATTCCATGAGCCCCCGGGTCTCTAGCACAGAACCCGGGTACTGCCAAACTGCCTTGCCGGGGTCTCCACTGCAGCTGCTGCCAACCCCTCAGACAGGTTTCTGCCCTCCTGGGGTCCAGGCAGCCCTGGCCCAGGAAGGCAGAACAAAGGACTTCCTCTGAGAGAGGGTGTAACACCCTCTCCCTTTGAAAATAGGTGTGAAGGCTGGGGAGGAGTAGCCTCCCCCAGCCTCTTTAAATGCTTTGATGGGCACAGATGGTGCCCATCTCTGCATAAGCCAGTCTACACCGGTTCAGGGATCCCCCAGCCCTGCTCTGGCGTGAAACTGGACAAAGGAAAGGGGAGTGACCACTCCCCTGACCTGCACCTCCCAGGGGAGGTGCCCAGAGCTCCTCCAGTGTGTCCCAGACCTCTGCCATCTTGGAAACAGAGGTGTTTGTGGCACACTGGACTGCTCTGAGTGGCCAGTGCCAGCAGGTGATGTCAGAGGCTCGTTCTGATAGGCTCTTACCTCTCTTGGTAGCCAATCCTCTTTCCTAGGTAGCCAAACCTCCTTTTCTGGCTATTTAGGGTCTCTGCTTTGGGGATCTCACCAGATAACGAATGCAAGAGCTCATCAGAGTTCCTCTGCATCTCCCTCTTCACCTTCTGCCAAAGGATCGACCGCTGCCTGCTCAGGACGCCAGCAAAACTGCAACAAAGTAGCAAGACGACTACTAGCAACGTTGTATCGCTTCATCCTGCCGGCTTTCTTGGCTGTTTCCAGGAGGTGCATGCTCTGGGGTAGCCTGCCTCCGCTCTGCACCAGGAGCCGTGAAGAAATCTCTCGTGGGTCGACGGGATCTTCCCCCTGCAACCGCAGGCAACAAAAGACTGCATCACCGGTCCTCTGGGTCCCCTCTCAGCACAACGAGCGTGGTCCCTGGAACTCAGGAATTCTGTCCAAGTGACTCCCACAGTCCAGTGACTCTTCAGTCCAAGTTTGGTGGAGGTAAGTCCTTGCCTTCCTACGCTAGACTGCATTGCTGGGTACCGCGTGATTTGCACCTGCTCCGGCTCCTGTGCACTCTTCCAGGATTTACTTCATGCACAGCCAAGCCTGGGTCCCTGACACTCTAACCTGCAGTGCACAACCTTCTGAGTTGTCCTCCGGCATTGTGGGACTCCCTTTTGCTACTTAGGGTGGTCTCCAGTTCACTTTTCTTCTAAGTGCCTGTTCAGGTACTTCTGCAGGTGGTGCCTGCTTCTGTGAGGGCTCCCTACATTGCTGGGTGCCCCCTCTGTCTCCTCATCCAAATGGCGACATCCTGGTCCCTCTTGGGCGAAAGCAGCACCCAAAAACCCTAACTGTGACACTTGCAGCTAGCAAGGTTTGTTTGCAGTCTTTCTACGTGGCAACACCTCTGCAAGCTTCTTCACAAAGTTGGACATCCATCCTCCAAAGGGGAAGTTCCTAGTCCTCTTCTTTCTTGCAGAACTCCAAGCTTCTTCCAACCAGTGGCAGCTTCCTTGCACCCTCAGCTGGCATTTCCTGGGCTCCAGACCACTCTCGGCACTGTCAAGACTATTGGACTTGGTACCCTTGTCTTACAGGTACTCAGGTCTGGAAATCCACTGTTGTTGCATTGCTGGTGTTTGTTCTTCCTGCAGAATCCACCTATCATGACTTCTGTGCTCTCTGGGGGTAGTAGGTGGACTTTACACCTACCTTTCAGGATCTTTGGGGTGGGCTATTTTTCTAATCCTCACTGTTTTCTTACAGTCCCAGCGACCTTCTACAAGCTCACATAGGTTTGGGGTCTATTCGTGGTTCGCATTCCACTTTTGGAGTATATGGTTTGTGTTGCCCCTATACCTATGTGCTCCTATTGCAATCTGCTGTAACCTTACATTGCTTGCATTACTTCCTTTTGCTATTATCTGCATAATTTTGGTTTGTGTACATATATCTTGTGTATATTTCTTATCCTCATACTGAAGGTACTCACTGAGATACTTTTGGCATATTGTCATAAAAATAAAGTACCTTTATTTTTAGTACTTCTGTGTATTGTGTTTTCCTTTGATATTGCGCATATGACACCAGTGGTATAGTAGGAGCTTCACATGTCTCCTAGTTCAGCCTAAGCTGCTTTGCCATAGCTACCTTCTATCAGCCTAAGCTGCTAGAAACACCTCTTCTACACTAATAAGGGATAACTGGGCCTGGCAAAAGGTGTAAGCACCTCTGGTACCCACTACGAGCCAGGCCAGCCTCCTACAGTTGGGCCATCACATTTGTGATGCTGCTATTCCTCAAGATAAGAGCATCATGCACAGACCCAGGATACTTCGAATTTAGATGGGAGATGTACTCATTCGCCAAGCACACTATCTGGACATTCATGGAATGGAAACTCTTGATTTCTGAAGACCTGTTCATTTTGCCGGTGGGGAGACATATGCAATATGTGTGCCATCAATCGCCCCAGTGATGTTGCTGATATGTCCCATTGCATAGAAGTCAGCCTTCACTGTGGCCAAATCCTCCACCTGGGGGAAAACAATGTAGCAGCACATATGTTTAATCAGGGCAGCCAGCACTCTGGTCAGCATGTTTGAGAACATTGGCTGTGACATTTCTGCTGTCAAGCCCACTGTCACTTGGAAAGAACCAGTTGTAAGAAATGGAACACAGATAGCACTTGCACAAGAATGGGGGATCCCAGTGGGGTGACTGAAAGCATATATCAGGTCAGGCTCCATTTGGGCACACAGCTCCGTGATTGTGGCCCTGTCAAGTCTATAGGTGAGGATAGTGCGCCTGTCCTCCATTGTTGGCAAGTCTACAGGGGGTCTGTACACGGGGATGTCTCCATCGCCTAGTCATCCTCAGTGGTTGCAATCTATGGGGCAAAAGAGTGAGGAGCCGGTCATAAACTGTAAATTGTAGCCACTACAGTTCAATGCATGATGTGAATTTTAAGTGTATTAGTGGCATTTGTCCTGTATGCACAATTGTGATCTGTAATGTAGTGATGATCCATGGCCTGCCCCCCTCGAAATGGCGACTGCCTGTCCTGTATGGAGGGACAGGTGGAAGTGAGGTAATTCAGCTGACGTTGTTTCCGTTGCGGGAGGTGATCGGGAACCACTGTGCAACGCCTCATTGGATAATATTCACCCCAATGGGGTACAGTGGCAAATGGTGATGTACGCCAGCGGAGACGGTATGCACCGCCACGGACGTCACCGCCATTTTCTATCTGTTCACTCACATGCTACCTGACCTTCAACAGGAGAGGGCTTACACTGCATGTGCCGCTGTAACCTGTGTCTGGAACCTACCATGCCCTATGTGACTGGGGAAAAGGCCCCTGCCTTCACCTTGGCAGAGTTGGAGAGACTAGTGGATGGAGTCCTACCCCTGTACGGACTTCTGTATGGGCCTCCAGACCAACAGGTGAGTACACTGTGAGCACGATGCATGGGGCATGAATGCTTAGAGTGGTGTATGTGAAGGCCTCGTGTGGGGGGTTTGTGGATGTCCCCTGGGCAGAGTGCAGCTTGTTTGCTGGCCCATGTCTGTGCAAATGGGAATAGGAAGGGGGATGGGGTGGGCCATGAGTGTAACAGCCAGGGCAGTCTCACTTTCCCGTGTGCATTTCCTTTGCAGGTCAGTGCCCATCAAAAGAAGGTTATATGGCGTGCCATCGCCAAGGATGTGCGGACCCTGGGGGTCTACAGCAGGCTGAGCACCCACTGTCAGGAACGATGGGAGGACCTGAGATGCTGGGCATGGAAACGGCAGAGGTCCAGCTGGGGATGGCCTCACAACGAGAAAGGGATGCCCGTCGAACCGTGACCCCTGATGGCCCGCATACTGGCGGTGGCCTACCCGGAGCTGGATGGGCGCTTGAGGGCATCACAGCAGCCACAAGGGGGTGAGTACCCTGCCCATCATTACTACTTACTCATGGTGGGGTGGTACTCGGTGGGGGATGTGTGTCTGTGGGTGCCCCAAGGCCAGGCCTGACATTGCAGAGTAGGTCCCATGTTGGCCAGGGTTCTGATGTGATAGTCCTCCAACCTAGCTAGTAGGCATCCACTACTGGGCAGGGCTGTGTGGGTCCCAGGTATGCTGCAGTTGGTGGTATGTGTCCCTCCCCAGGCCCTGGTGGCTTGCATTGTTACTGGTAGTGCATTGCATAGGGCATAGGGCCGTTCCCTGTGTGGGAGTGTGCTGTGTATACCAACGGTGGTGTAGGTGCAGCCATTGACCAAGTGTATCCTTTGTCTCCCCCCCCCCCTTTTGTGGTCCTGTCCTTATGTGCATTAGCATCATCTGGTGGAGGAGCAAAGGCACCCGCGACGGAGGGAGCTGCATCCCACTGGACCCAGGAGGCAGAGTCCACCGATGCTGAGGGCACTAGTGGGACGGAGGGCGATGGGAGCACCACGGCAGAGACTGGAGGGGACAGTTCAGACACGGATATCTCCTCTGATGGAAGCTCCCTAGTGGTGACGGACACCTCTGTGCCCACCCCAACTACAGGTACAGCTGCCACCCTGTACCAGCACCGCCCTCCCAGCAACCCCTCTTCAAGTTGCCCGAGCCTGCTCACCCAGGAGGGTGGGCATCTCCTTCGCCCCAGGCACCTCAGGTCCTGCCCCAGTTAGCCCTGCTGCCCTGAGTGAGCAGGCTGTTAATCTCCTGGGATCCATCTCTGTTGGGCAGTCAACCATTGTGAATGCCATCCAGAGGCTGGCAGCCCAAATGCAACAGACCAATGGATTTCTGGAGGGCATTCATACTGGCTTGGCGGCCCAACAGAGATCAATCCAGGCTCTGGCCTACTCTGTGAGTGCAGTCATTGTCCCTGTTTCCCTCCCCCCTCCAACTTCCTCTACCCAATCCCATTCCCCTCAACCCCAACCTATCCCAAGCAAACAGGCAGATGAGCATGCACACATAACAACACACAAGAGTGGCACAGGCAAACACAAGTACCACATTTCATCCCACAGGCAGTCACAGAAACACCATCCGTGTTGTTGCAGGAGACAAGTGGGGCCTTGGACTTTGTAATGTGGTCCTGTGGCCTACGCACATTGAGGACTGGGCAGTGTCCCTTGATTTGTACATATGTATATACTTTTAGATTGGATGTTTGTATTTTTGATGTATATAAATTATTACACTCACTTTTATCTATTCGTGTTATCCTTGCATTATTACTGAGGGGTCTGGTGTAAATATGTTTTCTTACTCCACCTGATTGCTGATTGTGTGTATAAGGTTGAGGTGGGGGTGTTGCATGTTGTGTGTGTATCACTCTAATTTTTTACCCCCCTCCCCTGTGTGCTAGGCAGCTGTACTTACTGTGGTTGTCTTCGCTGTCATTGGTGTTTGTGGTGGAGCAGGACGTAGAAAAGCATTGGGAAGATCTGAAGTTCAGGCTCCATGACGGCGTGGTTCTTTCCTGAGTCTCCAATGGTGAGTCATGTCCCTTCTGTGCAGTGTTTCTGCCAGGCTTTTGATGTCGTTGGTACCATCCCGGAAAAGGTGGCACATTGGGCTGCCATAATACAGTGGGCAGTACATTGGCTTCCGCCTGGCTGTAGGCCGCTATCACCATGGTGGCTGTTGATTCCGCCCGATGGTTGGTGTGGTAAAGTGTTTGTCTGTCTGAGCTCTTTCCGCCATGGTCATAATTTGGCGATATTTACCGCTGGCCTGTTGGCGGTATTACTGCCACTTTCTCACCGACCGCCAGGGTTGTAATGAGTGCCATGATGTCGACCATGACAAGCAGGGCAGGCCAAAGTAAGAACAATAGAGCTATACTTTGAATTTAAATTAAAGCTCATCATCAAGTTATTTACAATTGTAATGATCTAGAAAAGCATCCCCGGAGTCATAAAACAGAAAGGACCCCAAGAAAGAGGCCACATTGTCAGATGTTAAATCGATCACGGGATAGGCAGATGGGTCCACGGAGGAGTAATGCGTAGAAGTCTCTTGTGCAGGTTCACCTGTAGTAGTGGCATCCTCCATGGTGTAACGAGCCAACTCGTGTGCATGGAAGGCTCATTGGCGGCCTCGGGAATCAGCCTTAGCCTCAAGGGGCACAACTGTGATTGAACCCTCATCAGCAGTTCTTGGTCCACAGGAGGCACGGGTGTAACAGCAAGGCACACTTCTGGCAAGTGTTTGAAGAGGCACCAAGTGCAGTGAAAAACTGGTTGCACGCACCATAGGAGTGGTTGGAATGTCAATGACCAATCACGCTCCAATTCCATCAGCAAAGGAGCATCGAAGATCTGAACCATGCGTTCATGGCACAGTTGAGCTGGTGGCAGTGGCTCCATTGCTGTGTTTAGCTGAAAAGACACAACCATTGCGAATCTGAAGAAATAGCAGCAGTATCCTGGCAATCAATGTCAAAATAAGTGGAAAGCCGCCAAACTCGAAAAGAGTGAATGGATGGCTGATGGGATGACTCCAAAGATAGTCTGGAAGATGGACACAAATCCAAACCCAACAGCCTTAAAGAACTGTGCAATCCTGACTGTGCTTGAGGCATTAAAAATTCCGGAAACTGGAACCCATTCTCCAAAGTGCTTGGGGAAGCTGGTATTTAATAGGGATTGTATCTCGGCTGATGATCTTGCAATCTGCAGAGCATTTGTCTCTCTGGCTGATGTCAACGCGACCTGTTTTTGAAATAGTAGTGCCTTCAGACTGCTCAGCTTATCGTAATTTACATTAATAGTATCAGTGTGAGGCCACTTGTCTGATATCTTTATCTCTCGTGTGGGGGGGTAATAAAACATGTCCACAACATGTATCGACCTTAGAGACTGAAATTGCGTAGGCAATTCCTGGTCGCATACTGCAACAACTACCGCTAAGAAAGACCTCTGTTTCCCCGTTCAGACATTTGTAATCAAAGGGCAACACCCACTCTTCTTTAATATAGCTATTGCTCAGTCGCTCGTACCTGCCCACAGCAAGATGTTTCATGCATTTCGAAAAGCGAAAAGTAGAAATTGGCAGATTAATGATGCCATATAGGAGCCATACTGTTGAAGGTATCTGTAACTGTAAAAGGCAGCTTTTCTAACTTCTCTACATGGAGCATGGTGAAACTCGTTTCCCTTTTAGCCATTGTCTGCTGTTCCTTGGATAAATTAAAAGCAATGAATAAATCACTACAGTTAATATACTTCCATGGAATTCAGCCATTTTTCAATGTCTGTAACGTCCAACCTAACTGCATAATGGAACACAGCTGACTTTGCCAATGACATAAACGGGACATGTCTGTCTGAATGATATCTATTGCAGATGACATTATATTTGTCAGTGAATAAATTCTGTTGGACAATGTATTCATGCTGTTATCCACAACAGCTAAAGCCTTTTCCAAGTTTTTCTTATCTATTTGCCTTAAACGTGAGCAGCTTCTATTTGAGAAAGCTTACAGATCTCGTTGTACATAGCAAATATGAATCTTTTAGAGCGTGGCTTCCTAGGACCTAGCAAAAAGTCCTGCAAGTTTAGATCTTCAGAAAGAGTGTTAAGATGTGTTTTAACTGCAGCTAACATGTCAGACTGTACCCATTGTTGTCACAGCTTACCCACACTTTGGGCCTCATAACAACCAACTAGCAGGGTTGAAGTGGAGTTCGTACCGCAAACAGGATGGCAGTATGAATCGCCATATTATGACCGGTAGCACTGCGGTCACACCGCCGGGATCGGCGGTTTACCGCAATGGATGTCCCGGCGGTCAGAATCCGCCAGGGCAGCGCTGCATGCATGGTAGACACCGCCATGGAAAGGCTGGCAGTAAGGGGAGTTGCGGGCCCCTGGGGGCCCCTACACTGCCCATGCACTTGGTATGGGCAGTGAAGGGGCCCCTAGGCACAGCCCAGCCGTGATTTTTACTGTCTGCCTGGCAGACAGTGAAGAGCGCGATGGGTGCTGCTGCACCCGCCGCACCGCCACATTGCCGCCGGCTCCATTAGGAGCCAGCTGCAATGTTACATCCAACATTGCTGCTGGGCCGGCGGGTGGAAACTCTGTTTCCGCCCGCCAGCCCAGCATGGATGTCCAAATGCGGCTGGTGGGTTTCCGGTCGCATGGGCGGCCGACTGGTGGTTCAGCCTTGGTGGTCGGCCTCGTCCGACCGCCAAGGTTGAAATGAGGGCCTATATGTCATAACTATACCTGTGTGTTGACCCGAGAAAAAGTGAGGGTCTGGCTGACCAGTCTTGAAGCCCCTTGAGGAATTCCAAAAATGTGCCTAACATCTATTGGTCTCAATTGGCCAGATTAACCATCCACTGGGACTGGAAAGCATAGAATTATAAGTACCAGCCTGAACCTTTGCATCTAGGTTGTCCTCGCTGACATTCAGGAAGGTTTGCCAATCGATAAAGTTTGCAGGTGTGGGGATACTGGGGGTGTTAATTTCTTTTACTTTTGCTAACCCCAGACAGGATGTCTGTTCAATCATGTCATTTAAAAAGATAATTTGGACAGGAATCATGCATGCTCTATATAAAGCTTCCCTACCCTGTATTTGCCACTCTTGTGTTCCCCATACACTTTTTAAATCAACAGTGTTCTTCCCATAATGGTAACCTTCAACTGTAAGACTGGAAACAAAGGACTTTGAGTGAATCAGCTTAGTATCAGTTAGCAAATTTTTCCTAATTTTCGAAGGAGGCAACTTGAAATAATATGATGCTGAAGTTTTTGTGTCATGCCCAATGAAATAAGTGAATTGGTTTAAATAGTGTTTCGAGCTCCCCACTGGTGGTGTAGAACAGTGTTTCCACTGTGTGAAGTTAAATACCGGTCTGTTGCTAGTAGCGCAGTGCAGGTAGTAATGTCCCCACTTATTATAACAGAACATTTCCCCATAATTCATTGCATTTCTATATACATCATCACTTTCAAATACTGAATAGTCCTTCATTTCAATTAACATAGAATCAACTGTCTGGACATCCCAATAATCAGATACAACACGAGGTGTATTGACATCAGTTATAGAAATTTTAAAAACATGGACTTTGAATGACCTCAGTAGGCCCGTATATATTAAATGGAATGTTGTCTTACACATTACCATCAGGAATTTGTACAGCTGAAATATTCATAAGGGACAAGTCTCTTCGGACCTTCTGTGAGGAATGATATGGAGTCAAGACTTCATCCACAAGCTCAACTGAGGAGGGGTCAGGAAGGTAATGACCATTTATGAGTAAAAAGAAAACAGTCACAAACCCTAGCCATATAAATAATGCAAAAAATGTCAAACAGAGCCAAAAATAGTTCCATGGGTAATAAAATAGTTATTTTTAAGCCATAGGTATAGCTTATGTGTCTTTGATACATTTTCAATTGCTGGAGTGAAGGAGTCTAAAGAAAAGTCATCAATGTCAATGAAATAACCAGAAGCAGTCTCTGCGAACACTGGAGCGGGTGCATTACTGGTCGATTGATCCACGTCACATAGAGGTTCATGGTAAATGGTATCATCAGTCTGTGTCATGTTGGTGTAAAAA
This sequence comes from Pleurodeles waltl, assembly GCF_031143425.1. Taxonomy (NCBI): domain Eukaryota; kingdom Metazoa; phylum Chordata; class Amphibia; order Caudata; family Salamandridae; genus Pleurodeles; species Pleurodeles waltl. The sequence goes on along the minus strand of NC_090437.1, from coordinate 145,573,467 downwards.
ACAGCCAAATCTTGGACAGGTGCTGTCATTGATGCAGTGACTGGAATCAGCAAGAGCTAATTTTCCGCCCTCCCCATGGTCGAGGAGGTGTTTGAAACATCAAGGGACTTTGTTACGTCGTCCGAAGTAGTGTTGTTAATTCTACTTTGAAGAGGTACGTCCTGTTGGGTAAGTAGAGGGAATCGGGGACTACCCAAGGGACCTCTGGGTCTACTGTGCAGGATGGGCCACATGGTGAACTTTGACGTCATCAATGGAAACAAATCTGTTTGTTTTCGAACAAGGCAGTGGTGGTAAGGTGACAATTCTGGTACCTTGTATTCCCAAGACTGGGACTGGTGCTCTGTAAGATGGACCAAATTCCTTTTTCACAGCGATCTTCTCATGTACCAGATCCCCCACTTTAGGAAACCAGCCAGTGGAAGTTGTTGGTGTATCCCTTATTCCTAAGGTGGCCGCACTGGCAAATTTTTTATCATCATGAAATAGCTGAAACTCCTGTAAGACAGTGAGATGTTAATTTATGTCAAACGGTGTGTCTGCTGCCACCAAACCAGGAACATAAAGACCTGGGACATACATAGGTATCCCAAAGAGAACCTCATAAGGAGTGCATCCCCCCAAGGACTGTCTTCGGAGATTGTTTATTGCTCTCTGGACCTCATATAGGTGAGGAAGCCAACTGCAGCCAGAACCTAATGCCCTGGCTGATAAGGACTGCTTTAGATCACGGTTCTGCCTCTCCACATCGAATTTCCCTCGGGATGGTATGGTGAGGAGTAATGGAGTTCAACACTCATCATCCCCATGGTATTCCTGAATGCCTTTGAGACAAATGCAGGGCCCTGGTCCAAATGGAATGCAGCAACTGCATGTGTACCGATAAAGATCAGCAAGTTTTTTATAACAGTTTGAGTGTCAGCTGACTGCTGCAGCCATACCCACAGGAATCTAGAACAAGAATCTACAACGACTAAGATGTATTTGTATGCACCATCAAGTTGTAGTGAACCGCAGAGGTCCAGGTACACACATTGTAGTGGCCTGTTGGACACTAAGAGGGATGTCTGCGGTGGGCGTTTGATATTAGAGCCCTTTATTTGCTGGCAAATGTCACAACAAATGACATATTGCTTTGTCTGTTTGTATAGACCTGCCCACTAGAAACGTTTCTGTAAGAGTGTTATTGTGGGCAAAATACCAGCATGTGCAGAAGCGACACCCTCATGCGCTGCTTTTATTAGACCGTGTCTTTGGTCTTCGTTGGTGATTGCTCGATCTCCACCCCAGGAATTGTTGCGTAAGCAACATTCTGTGCACTGAGGTGTTAAGAAAATATTTTGTAGGGTAAGCTTTTGGGAGGGACTTGCCTTCAGCCGAAGCCTTCACGGCAGTCATTATTTCATTATCCGATTTAATCTGAGAACGAGTCACTGCAGCCACAGAAGCCATAGCTACTGCAGATTTGGCTGCTTCATCAGCCAAAGTGTTACCAATAACGTGTACTCCTACACGTTGGTGGCCCAATGTATACACTACATGGACACACAGGGGGTGATTCTAACCCTGGCGGTCTGTGATAAAGCGGCGGCCAACCCGCTAACAGGCCAGCGGTCCAAAAAATGGAATTCTGACCCTGGCGGGAACCGCCAACAGAGACCGCCACATTAACACTCCGACCGCCACGGCGGTACAAACAAACAGCGCGGCGGTCACCGCCAACAGACAGGCGGCAGACAATGTACCGCCCACACTATCACAACTCACCAATCCGCCACCTTTTCCGGGGCGGGAGCACCGCCGATAAAAACACGGCGGAAACAGACTACGAACGGGAAAACGCTCACCTCTACGCACTCCACGAGGACGGAGGACAGCATGGAACCCGAATTAAACATCCTACCTGCTCTCGTCTACCTGCTCATCTACCACGAGTACGAACTCCGGCGCAGACGACAATGGTGAGTACTGCACCTACGACACAGGGGAGGGGGGAGGAGGAAAGCTTACGGCACACACATATGCGACCCCCACCCCCCCAAACTATGTACACACCAATGCAGAGCAACAAGTCACAGTGACACCACCCAAACCCCCGTGAAAAATGCAAAGACATAATTAAATTGTGAATCAAAATTTATGTAAAAAATAGCCTCTCATAAGTCATGGTCAAATAGCAATAAAAATATCAAAAAAATAAAATAAATATTTTCTTCAATCGAGAAACCGAGGCAATTAGTCCTGCACTTTTAATGACATTCTAAGTGTCCGTGGGCCAAAGTGTATCAACACAAGGGCAAAGCCCACACAGGAGAACACTGCAGGGGCATCTGATGACAAAACTACAGGCACCTCAGGGGGAAGGGAAGGGGGGGGGCACCACAGCCACATGAGTCCACGATGCCAGATCCACGAAGGGGCCACCATGCCCATTGTTCCTTCCTGGGGAGTGCAAAGCCACAGTCTCTCAAGTCTCTACAGTGGGTGGCTTGCCCACTGTGCCATCCTGGGGAGTGCAAAGCCACAGTCTCACAAGTCTCTACAGTGGGTGGCTTCCCCACTGTGCCATCCTGGGTAGTGCAAAGCCACAGTCTCTCAATGTCTCTACAGTGGGTGGCTTGCCCACTGTGCCATCCTGGGGAGTGCAAAGCCACAGTCTCTCAATGTCTCTACGATGGGTGGGTTGCCCACTGTGCCATCCTGGGGAGTGCAAAGCCACAGTCTCTCAATGTCTCTACAGTGGGTGGGTTGCCCACTGTGCCATCCTGGGGAGTGCAAAGCCACAGTCCATCAGGTGGATAACAGTCTCCACTGGTCAAAGAGGAGGCATGGTGGGCACAGTGAACCGTGAACAGTAGCTCGACACAGATCCGGCACTGTCATTGTGCCAGTGGTGCTTGACAGGAAGGGCCCAGCGGAGCGGTGCTTGACAGGAAGGGCCCAGCGGGGCGGTGCTTGAGACGGCGGGGCCCAGCGGAGCGGTGCTTGACGGCGGGGCCCAGCGGAGCGGTGCTTGACAGGAAGGGCCAAGCGGAGCGGTGCTTGACAGGAAGGGCCCAGCGGAGCGGTGCTTGACAGGAAGGGCCCAGCGGAGCGGTGCTTGAGACGGCGGGGCCCAGCGGAGCGGTGCTTGACAGGAAGGGCCCAGCGGAGCGGTGCTTGACAGGAAGGGCCCAGCGGAGCGGTGCTTGAGACGGCAGGGCCCAGCGGAGCGGTGCTTGACGGCGGGGCCCAGCAGAGCGGTGCTTGACAGGAAGGGCCCAGTGGAGCGGTGCTTGAGACGGCGGGGCCCAGCGGAGCGGTGCTTGACGGCGGGGCCCAGCGGAGCGGTGCTTGAGACGGCGGGGCCCTGTTCAGCGTTGCTCTTCTGCACGGCGGGGCCCTGTTCAGCGGTGCTCTTCTGCACGGCGGGGCCCTGTTCAGCGGTGCTCTTCTGCACGGCGGGGCCCTGTTCAGCGGTGCTCTTCTGCACGGCGGGGCCCTGTTCAGCGGTGCTTGTCCAGTAATTCAAGGGAGCCAGACCTGGCCTGGACTCCCTGCTCAGTCGCCCTCCGACCGTGAAGTTGCAGGACCCTTAGGTGACGGAGTCCTGGGCCCTTTGGTGTCCTCCCTTACAGCCGGGATGGGGCTTGTGGGGCCCTCCTGCTCCGCGCTCCTGCTGGCTGACTTCTCCGCCTTGCTGCCCTTTCGCTCCTTAGAAGACGCTCTCTGGCCCTTGCCTCCCCTGGATGTTGTGGCAGGTGAAGTGGCCGAACTTTGGTCGTTGGGGGCAGCCGTGTCAGTTCTCTCACGGCGGCCCTTGACTTTCTGGGTCCTCTTGCCTGGTGGGGGGCTGGCTGTCCCCTTGCTGCTGATAGAAGTGTCACTGCTGCCAAAGGGTGCTCTTGGGACTCTTAGCAGATGGAGGGGGTGGGTCAGGGGAGGGAAAGAGGTTAAGATTGGAGAGGTAAACTTTTTTAGGACCAAGGTAAAGGGTGGGAGTAGTGGTGATGGGAGTGGAGGAAGAGGATGTGGTTGTAGGAGAGTCAGGTGTGCTGTCTTTGGGTGCAGGTGATTGTGCCGTAGGCTGTCGTGAAGTGGATGGCTGTTGGGTGGGTGGCTGCCTGCGTTTGTGTGTCTTGGAAGAGGGGGTGACAGACACAGTGGGAGAGGACACAGGGGACGTGTAAATGGCAGTGGGGGTGGTGACTGCACGTGTGCGGACTGTAGTGGAGGGTGTGCTGGTGATGGAAGCACTGACTGATGGTGGTGTGCATGCAGGTGTGAGTGTAGACGTCACAGGGAGGGAGGAGGGAGACGAGGAGGAGGGGGACACAGAGGTGGTAGTGACTGTTGGTATGTCTGCATCTGGATGTTGCTTGGGTGAGTGTTTGTGGGATCTGTGGTGCTTGTGTCTGGATGAGCTGACCTTGGGTGTTGAGGTGTGTGCAGGCTGGTCTGATGGTGTGGATGGGATAGGCTGAGGAACAGGAGACAGAAACAGGGTGGAGGCAGTTAGAAGAGGGAGGCTGGAAACAGGGACAATGGCTGCCGTCAGTGCTGAGGCCAGAGCATTGAACGATCGTTGATGGGCAGCCTGACCCGAATGAATGCCCTCCAGGTAGGCATTGCTCCGATGCACCTCCCTTTCTACCCCCTGGATGGCATTCAAAAGGGTAATCTGCCCAACAATGATGGTCTGAAGGAGGTCAATGACCTCCTCACTGAGGGCAGCAGGGGTGACAGGGGCAGGGGCTGAGGTGCCTGGGGCGAAGGAGACGCCCACCTTCTTGGGCGAGCGGGCACAGAGCGTAGGCTGAGGGGCTGCTCCGAGGACGTGTCGGTGTCGCTGGTGTCACCACCGGTCCCCGTTGTGGTGCTCCCCTCGCCCTCCGTATCACTGGTGCCCTCGGTGTCTGTACCACGGCCCACCGGGGTCTTGTGACTTGCAGCTCCCTCGTGCTCTGATGCCAATTCTCCTCCGCCTGATGATGCTAATGCACACATGCACAAGAAGATAAAGAAACAGGGTGGGGGGAGAAATAAAAACAGGTTGAGTGCATGCATTGTCAACACCGTTGGCGGAGAGGACAGACACAGGAGCCTCATGCACTAAGCCACACAATCGGGGTACACTACTCAGTACTTCTGACTATGCCAACAGGTATAGGGACAACAAACGCGCACATGGGTGATGCAGGACCATGGATAGCTGTACTTGGCACCCTACAGAGGTGGGGGGCGGGGGCACAGGGCCATGCCTAAAGGAGAGGGCTACACTACAGAAAGCGCCCTGGCCTAATGACACCCACAACCCTCCTCCCCCACCCAGACACCTCCACTGCGCATAAAGATAGCAGAATGTGCAGATACTCACCCCCTTGTGTCTGCTGTGATGTCCTCAAGCGCCCATCCAAATCAGGGTAGGCCACCGCCAGGATCCGGGACATCAGGGGGTTCAGGGTACGACTGGCACCCCTCCTAGGTTGGGAGGCCATCCCCAGCAGTGACTCAGCGGTCTTCCTGGTTCCGCGGTGGATGTCCTCCCACCTCTTGCGGCAGTGGGTGCCCCGTCTGATGTGGACCCCCAGGGCCCGGACTTCCTTGGCGATGGCACGCCAAATATTGACTTTCTGATGGGCGCTGACCTAGTTGACATGTACAGGGTGGGAAATGAAATTCCATCATTTTTCTGCATGTTAGATGTGAATGCCCCCCCCTCCCCAACTTTGCCATGTGGCACATGCTCTCATCTGTCGTGCGTTGCACTCCTCATTCGCTCCCCACCCCACCAACTTACATCCACCCCACTCCACACAGGCATAGCCCATTCAATGTGCATCCAGTGTACTTACCTGTTGGTCTGGAGGACCGTAGAGTAACGCATACTGGGGGAGGACCCCATCCACAAGTTTCTCGAACTCTTCAGACGTGAAGGCAGGGGCCCTTTCCCCAGTCGCAGCAGCCATTGTCACTTCCAGACCGAGGTCACAGCAGCACTTGCAGTATAGGTCCTCTCCTGTGGAAGATCAGGTCTCGAGTGATTAATCATGTAGAAAATGGTGGTCACGACCGCGGCGGTGCGTACCGCGGCGGTGCGTACTGCGACCGCCGGCGCACATCCTCATTGGCTCCTGAAACCCATAGGGTTCAATGTTATCCAATGCGGCTTCGTACAGCGGTCTTCGACCGCCTACCGCCACGGTGTGCCACGCCAGCGCATTGACCACACATCCCATTGTCCCACTTCACAGGTCAGGCAGCCGCCATTTCAAGGGCCCACATGGCTTAATTTCAACTTCGTCACACAGGCCTAGGCCTTGCATTGCCACACATACACGCCTTTCAATACATAGATAACCGTGTGCTATGCAAGCTGTGGTGAACGTACCTGTGATTTGCTTGACTCTGTACTCCATGTTGTCCTTCCTAGGCACCGTCCGCTGGGACTTGCGAGGAGAAGGATGAATCCTCGCGTGTACCGACCGCTGGTGGACCTGTCGACAATGGAAGAACGCCATATTATACTACGATACCGACTTGACCGAGCCACTATACATGAACTGTGTGCCCAGCTGGAGCCAGCCCTGATGTCCCCCATCCGCCAACCCACAGGGATTCCCCCTTTGGTGCTGGTTCTGTCAGTACTCCATTTCCTCGCAAGTGGATCATTCCAAACAACAGTGGCCATGTCATCTGGGATGTCTCAGCCTGTGTTTTCTAAGGTTTTGTCAAGAGTGTTGTCTGCCCTGACGAAATACATGCGGAGCTACATTGTATTCCCTGAGGAGGAGGATTTGGCCACTGTGAAGGGTGATTTCTATGCCCTTGGACATATCCCCAACATCATTGGTGCCATTGATGGGACCCATGTGGCCTTAGTACCCCCAAAAGACGATGAGCAGGTGTACAGAAACAGGAAAAATTACCATTCTATGAATGTGCAGGTGGTCTGTTTGGTAGACCAGTACATCTCCATGTAAATGCCAAGTTCCCTGGGTCAGTGCATGACGCGTATGTTATGCGTAATAGCAGCATCCCTTATGTGATGGAACAGCTACAGAGACACCGTGTGTGGCTAATAGGTGACTCTGGTTACCCCCAACCTGCCTTGGCTATTGACCCCAGTGAGGAATCCCCGGACCAGGGCAGAGGAACGGTACAATGAGGCCCATGGGCGAACTAGGAGGATCATAGAAAGGACCTTCGGCCTCCTGAAGGTCAGGTTTAGGTGCCTGCATATGACAGGTGGATCCCTAATGTACTCACCAAAGAAGGTGTGCCAGATCATCGTGGCCTGCTGTATGCTTCACAATCTGGCATTGCGACGTCAGGTGCCTTTCCTGCAGGAGGATGGTCCAGATGGTGGTGTTGTAGCAGCTGTGGAGCCTGTGGAGAGTGAAGAGGAGGAAGACGACGGGGACGACACAGACAACAGGGACACAGTTATCCAACAGTATTTTCAGTAGCACACAGGTAGGAATCACCCACGCCATTTAACATTTCCTGAAAGCCTCCTGCATCTTTACTTTGTGTATTTCCCCCCAGTTCTTTTAAACTGATGTTTGATTTTCCCTTCCCTTTTCAGTGCTGTATGACCCACTGCGTGACTTCTGCTTGGTTAGCCCATGGACTAATGGTTATTGACATCGGTATGTTTTCATCACAAAGTTAACTGAACATTATTGATCAGTAATGTGTTATACATTTGTAAATAATACAGGCTGACTCCTGATTGATTTCAGTGCAATGAGTGATTTATTTTTAGTGCTAGATATTGGTACATGATATTAAAACGGTGATGGGTGGGGGTGGAGTGATGTCCATGGCAGAGTCCAGTTCTCGGTCGCACAGGTGCATTGTCCATATGCCTGTGGAAGGATGGAGCAGGGGCAGTTCAAGGTTGGACAGGATGACGATGTGGGACAGTGGAATGACATCCGGGGGGATCTTAGGCTGGCGGGGGTCTTGGCATCCTACTCTGTCTTCCTGTGAGATCTCAGGTTCCTCTTGCGGGGTGGTTGTTCTTCAGCAGGAGGTGGGGTTCTGGTGGCCTGTCGTTGTGGTGGGGCCTCCTGTCCACTAGCGCCGGCGGAGGTGGTAGGCTGTTCCTGGTCCTGGCTTGTGACAGGGGCCCTTTGTGGTGCCACATGGTCCCGCAATGTGGTTTCTATCCTGTTGAGGGCCTGGACTATGGTCCCCATAGCGGTACCGATGTTCCAGAGTTCATTGCTGAACCCCATGTAGCGTTCCTCCTGCTGTGCCTGGATCTCGGTGAACCTGGCCAGTACCGTCGCCATCGTCTCTTGGGAGTGGTGGTATGCTCCCATGATGGTGGTGAGGGCCACTTGGAGAGTGGGTTCCCTGGGCCTGTCCTCCCCCCCCTGTCGCACATCAGCCCTCCCAGTTGCCCTGTTTCCCCGGGCCTCTGTCCCCTGGACGGTGTGCCCACTACCACTGCCCCCATGTCCCTGTTGTTGTTGGGGTGTTGGGTCAGCCTGGGTGCCCTGTAGTGGCGGACACACCGCTGATTGACCTGTCCTGGAGACAGAGGCATGGGCCCGCTGGGTGGGAGCTGTGCTGGTGTTCCCAGAGGGGGTTGGGTCTGCTGTGGCCTGTGTCTGTGTGTGGGGAACCCACTGTCCAGAGGTCCCCGATGGTCCGGGCTGGTCATCAGGTTCTAGGTCGACAGAGCTGCTGTCCTCACTGGGTGCCTGTTCTGGGGGTGGGATGGACAAATCTGGACCCTCAGTGGCGGTGTGTTGGCGTTCGGGCCCTGCAGGGGTAAAATAGTGTGGTTATTGTTTTTGTGTGTGCCATGGCGTGCATTTTGAGTGCCCTTGTCCCCCAGTGCTGGCATTCCCTTGTGGGAGGTGTTGTGAGGGTGGTTGGGGGGGTGTGTGGGTATGTGCAATGGTCATGCTTAGGTGATGGCTGTCTATGGTTTGTGTTGGCATTCAGGGGTTGGTGTTGTTTAGGGTGGGTTGTGCTGGTGAGACATTGGCAGGGAGGATGTGTGCTGGGGGTTTGAGATTGGGGGTGAGGGTGGGGGTGTGGGTTGGCATGCTGGTGGTTGGGGGGGGGAAGTAGTTGAGATTCGACTTACCAGAGTCCATTCCTCCGTGTACTCCAGCGAGGCCATCAGGATGCAGGATGTTTACTACCTCTTGCTCCCATGCTGTGAATTGGGGTGGAGTGGGTGGGGGTCCGCCGCCAGTCTTCTGCACAGCGATGTTGTGTCGCGACACCATCGAGCGCACCTTCCCCCGTAGGTCGTTCCATCGCTTTCGGATATCTTCCTGATTTCTGGGATGCTGTCCCACAGCGTTGAACCTGTCTACGATCCTTTGCCATAGCTCAGCCTTCCTTGCTATAGTGGTGTGCTGCACGTGTGTGCCGAAGAGCTGGGGCTCTACCCTTATAATTTCCTCCACCATGACCCTGAGTTCCTGGTCCGAGAACCTGGGGTGTCTTTGGGGTGCCATGGGGTGGTGTGGATGAGGTGTGGGGTGGTGTTTGTGGTGATGTGCGTGGTGATGTGTGGTGATGTGTGCGTAGATGTAATGTGGGTGATGATGTTGTGTTCCTGTGTGTGTTGTGCTTTGCGTTCCCTGTGCTCTCTCTCAGTGTATTGCGCCTTCTCTCAGATCTTTGTGGTTGTAGGGGTTTGTGGGTGAAGTGGGTGTGTGTTTTATAGTTAATTGGGTGTGTGGGAGTGTTGTGTGTATGTGTATCAGGTGTGTGTATTTCAAATTGTCCAATGTGGCTGTGTTTTGGAGCTGTGTGTGTATTTTGAGCGCGGCGGTGTGTACCGCCAATGGAATACTACAGTTGAAAGACCGCCGCGTGGATTCATGGGTCAGAATGGCATGGGCGTGTTTGTGTTGGCATGGCGGTGGAGGTTTAGTCATCTCCAGTTTATCGCTGCCCGCTGATGAGGCGGCCTTCCATGGATGTCGGGTTTTTGGCGGTTTCACAGTTGGTGGTCAGAATGACTGTGGCGGTTTACCGCGGCCGCGGCTGTAGAATGGCGGACTTCTGACCGGCGGTAAGGGCCTTTTACCGCCGAGGTCAGAATGACCCCCACAGTAGCTTATCCTTAAGATCAGCCACCCTCCCCCACAAAGTTTTGTATTTTATGGTGTTCCCTTTGGAATCTCTAAACCCGTTCAGCTTCCAATGATTAAAGTAATCATTGTAGGACTGGACGCAGTAGTATGAATCACAGACAATCAAAGTCAGCAATCCTGGCTTTGTGTACTAGCGCTAAAAAGACGGCTTTAAGTTCAGCCAACTTGAGCTGTGCAGTCCCCTAGGGTCTGAGTGTAGGTATTATGAGGGTGGAAAACTCCATCCTTCATCACTCCACTCACGGCTGTGCAAGTGGCTGAATATTGATGTTTAGTACCTACAAATGGTTATGCCGAACCATCATTATAAATGACAGTATGGTATCTGTCAAGTGGTAAGATATCCAGAGGAGTGGGGTACTCCTGTTCATATTGGAGATATTCTTGTGACTGAAGTTTTGGGTCAAAGATAATCAACATCATTGGCGGTCAGGGAGGTAGCCCACTGAATCCATCGTGGATGTAGTTCTTTCGCGTTAGGAACACTTGCTTTAGTAACAGCCTCTCAGGCTGGCACCGGGGTAAGGAAAATAATGTGTTTCTCTTGGGCTAGTGGCCTCTCCTTAATGACATCCATTTGAACTGTAGTTAGAATTATTTCTGTAGGTGCAAAGCGTTGTTCTGCATTAGGGTATAAATGGGATTTATACGCTATGGGCACTGTGTCACCCTCGTTAAAGGTGACATAGGTAAACCCAATGGCACCAGCAATTATTCTGATGACCAAATTTGTTTTGTTATCACGTGTGTATAAGTGTTTTGCTTCTAGCATGTCCTGTTGCAATTCCCTAAGGATGCATGTGTGTTCAACAGACCAGTGTTTGCTAGAAAAATCTGTGCGTATTAGGTCATAAAGAGGCGTGCTATGTTGTGCATAGTCAGAAATGTATGTTCTGCCAAAATTGAAAAAGCTAAGTAGCAACTGTAACTTCTTGAGCGTGTTAGGTGGGTGCAACTGTGCATATTTCTCTAGGAAGTGCAGCCCAGGCTCTTCCCCTCGTTTGATAGCTCATGTCCCAGGAACAATACACTGAGAAAGGCTATCTTACTTTTCTTAAAGTTACATTTGTAACCAAGGTCTGAAAATCCTAAAATTATCCAATCAACCCTGACAAGATGAATGGTGAGGATGACATCTGTGAGATAGATGTCATCCACATAGGATAGCGCCTCGGGATCAAGATCATGTAGTATTGACGTTATACGGGCTGAGAACAGTCCTGGACTGTTCTTATAGCCTTGGGCAAACAGATAAAGCGTTTCTGTGAGCAAAATGAGAATGCACTCAGGTCTCTACTTTCTTCTGCTAAGTTTTGGCAGAAATACCCGTTGGAAATATCCAACGTGATTTTGTACTTTTTGTGCACTATATTGTTAATAAGTGCTGTGCTATGTGAATTTTGTATAGCGTATTTGCGTGTATGACTGTTTAAGTGTCTGTAATCTAAGACTATTCTGTAGGAATGGTCAGCTTTTGCGACCGGGAATAAGGGGTTATTCATTGCAGAGGCACAGGGCTCAAGTACTCCTTGGTACTCTAGCAGAGTGAGGATCTCATGATTTCTGTTTCTTGTTCAACAGGATATTGTGGCTGGGGTTGGGATGTGGACCTGATAGTATTATATGACAAGGAGACTCCTTGTCCCAACCTACATGATTGTGGTATAGTGCAGGAGCCTGCACTAAAGCCCAATCGTCAGCGTAAGATTGTTTTATTGCCTCTGGAACAAGATCAGAGTAAGAGGGCAAAATGACATCTTCCCCATGTGGGAGCTTACGGACGTGCTCCAGTGGCCAGTCTCTTTCGGCCAATAGAATATTACAATTAAGTTCATCCCAGAATATCACTTGAATAGCACGTTCTATGTCTCCCTCAATTTGAATTTTAAAATCAAATACCCCATCGGGTGGGAGGACGCTTCCGTCCGCTGTTTCAACTGCAATGAAATTGCTAGTTGCTGTCACATACAGATGATCGTTCAGACTCTGGCAACATATTGTGACCTTTGCTGCGCTGTCTAACAGTGTCACGGCCCACGTCTTGTTCTTCAGCAATGCTCTCAGGTGTACTGGCATTTTTAATTGACAGTGCTGCCACCTTTTTATTTTTAAACTGTGGCTTTTGTTGTGGGGACTTGTCTTCTATTTTGTCTGAAGACTGTGGCAAGTCTTTCTTTTGTTTCACATACTCAGGACGTCGATCAGGACGGCCCCCTCTCTCACTACATCTATCCGGTGCATCCTGAAAGGAACAAGAGGGACATGAATCAGTATATCTGTCAGGAGTTTTTATACTTTTCCCTATTGCTGAGAGTGTATCTCCTTTCAGAGGTCACCAGATGTGGAGAATCTGCTCTCTTAGTTTCTCTATCATTAAATTGTTTTTGTTATCCCAGCGCTTCTTGGTATTTTCTTGTTTTTGCTTAGCACCATCCTTAGGGGTGGTACTTTGTATTTCAAGCTTTTTTGGTTTGGCTCCCAAACTATCCCGTCCTATACTAGTATTAGGAATTGGAAATAACTCATGGTAGCTCTCTCTCTTGATCCAAATGTGGAATCTATCGAAGACGCTGGCAAACAGCCAGAGCTACCGCTTCCCCTTTAATATTACTCAGTATTATTGAGGAGACCCTGTTGAAGTTACACATTAGTTTCATCCCCAAATCTAGGGCTGGTGCAGCCCTCTGTTCATTCTGTATTTATTTTTACACTTCTGGTAAATTAGCAAGTATCGGGGTACCATGTGTGGTAGTGTATATTGCAGCGAAGACTGTACCACATGTGGCACAGTCATCCACTGAGGGAACCATCCCGAAAGTCAAGCATGTAGTGAGAATTCTATTTTTCTCCTGTTGTCCCTTATGGGGAAACTCAGCTTCCAGCTGATGTGTTTTCTGGGCTATCCAGAACAGTATTTTCTCCCGTTCCATGGGTACTTTACCCATAATGGTATGTAATGATTGTGGATTAATCCCAGTGGCCAATTGGTATCCAGCAGGTGCTGGAGGTGCTGGACGCGCTGGTATTGTATTCAATGTTCTCATTACGAACTGAACTAGTCGTCTGTATATAGTTACTAATTCAAGATATAATTTGCGCAGGTCTGCTGCTTACATGTTTTGTATGCCTGAGTGAGGTGTGTATGTGGCAAATGTAGGCCACGTTGGTCCATCATTAACTAAAGGGCCTAATCTCATGCATTGTATTACATGTGGATGGGTGCCTACGAACCAGTTCTGATGCTGTTGGTAAATGAGGTGTTTTTCATGATACTGGTATGCTTGGTATCGTGGAGGTACATTTGCAATTCGATATGTGTGGAATGTGACTGACCTGCGGTCTTCCTCAGGAAAGGTGACCTAGGAGTAGAATGTTTCTGTTTGGTAAGCTTCATTAGCTTCTACTATGAATGTAACATCCCCACCCACATCTGTTAAGCCATGCGCCACTAGATGTAATGTTAATGCTTGTATAGCATTCTCAGGATCTTCCCCAAGACCACGGACGTCTCCATTTAATGGCACATAGGTTACCTGTAGTATGTGAGACCACCATAATCGGGGTATATGTAAATTAGTGCCCAAACATCGTTGGTAGCGCCATGTCGTAGTTGGATTCTTGCTCTAGGCAAGACTTCTGGTTTAAGGATGACAGTACTTATGTTTGTAGGTGACTATGCCAATCCTACAACAGAACGTAACTGTCGTCCCAACCCTTCCGGCTTACAAGCACCTCACCTAAACCCCAAATGGTTAAAGGTGATTTGTGGCAGCCTTTACGCATGGACTCAAAATCATGACATCTCAGGGAGCGTCATGGTTAAATAGGAGACTACCCCTTTCTCATATTAACAACGTCTCAATCATACATGGGTAATGAAGAAGATGAAGTAAAGTTTCAATAATATTTATTTCATCAAAACTGCAATCTGCAATAAGTTGCATGGGCTGCAATGATTAGGATAATGAACAATGCAAGGAACAGAATTGTAAAGAGTCATTAACACAAAGACCCCCAACATCTTGCAATATCACTCAATGTCATAAAGTGTGCAATACGTCCTAATACCCTAGTCTGTAGGCCTAACCTCTACCCAGAAGAGAGCTATGTATGTTAAACCTCAATCTGCCAGTAGCATGTCCATGAGAATAGCCCCCAACCCTTGTTACCTTGGAATGAGGTTTCTAACTCAGACTACACAGGAACAGGAAGACTGGGTCCGTGTCAAGGCGACGTGCCGCAGCGATAGCAATGTTGGCATCTGGTCGGAATCCCTCTGCCTAATAGATCACATTGGCACAACACAGACAACCCCTATACAAGCAGGGAGATAAAGCAGGAAGAATGTTGGCCTCGCTGCTGAAAAGGGCAAGGTCACACACACATTTACTAGCCCTGCACCAAGAACGGGAACCAGTCCAGCTGGACAGCGACGATATCAAAAGGGCATACAATTCCATTACAGCCACTGGCCTACAGACTGTGATTAGAAATGGGGCAGTGGAGTATATGTAAAGCTGACTCTACACACACAGGGGGTCATTCTGACCCTGGCGGTCGGTGACCGCCAGGGTCACCGACCACGGGAGCACCGCCAACAGGCTGGCGGTGCCCCGTCGAGCATTCTGACCGCTGCGGTTCAGCCGCGGTCAGAAACGGAAAGTCGGCGGTCTCCCACCGACTTTCCGCTGCTCGGGAGAATCCTCCATGGCGGCGGAGCGCGCTCCGCCGCCATGGGGATTCTGACACCCCCTACCGCCATCCTGTTCCTGGCGGGTCTCCCGCCAGGAACAGGATGGCGGTACGGGGTGCCGCGGGGCCCCTGGGGGCCCCTGCAGTGCCCATGCCAATGGCATGGGCACTGCAGGGGCCCCCGTAAGAGGGCCCCACAAAGTATTTCAGTGTCTGCAAAGCAGACACTGAAATACGCGACGGGTGCAACTGCACCCGTCGCACCTTCCCACTACGCCGGCTCCATTCGGAGCCGGCATCCTCGTGGGAAGGTAGATTTGCCCTGGGCTGGCGGGCGGCCTTTTGGCGGCCGCCCGCCAGCCCAGGGCAAATCTCAAAATACCCTCAGCGGTCTTGTGACCGCGGAGCGGTATTTTGTCGGGGGAACATTGGCGGGCGGCCTCCGCCGC
This sequence comes from Pleurodeles waltl, assembly GCF_031143425.1. NCBI lineage: Eukaryota > Metazoa > Chordata > Amphibia > Caudata > Salamandridae > Pleurodeles > Pleurodeles waltl. The sequence goes on along the minus strand of NC_090437.1, from coordinate 145,558,217 downwards.
CCGCCAATGTTGGAATCACCCCCACAGTCTTTATGTATGCGGATGTCAGGATACTTCAATTGGATTTCCTCAGAAGCAGAAGATTACTCCCTGGTCCCGACCGAGCTACTCACAAGAATTTTAATCCTTCGTGCTGAGTATCCCGGAGGGGGAAGGGGAATGGGATTGTAGAGAGACTGCTACGGAGATGATGAACGTCAGTACTCAGTCTGCCTCTTCACGTCTAAGATTGGATGCAGAACCTGCAAGAGTTACAGTCGCAATTACTATGGACATACAACATCAGTTTTACACTTTCTACTCTTAACACTTAGGGGGTCATTCCAACCCTGGCGGCCGGTGTTAAAGCGGCGGCAAAACCGCCAACAGGCTGGCAGTAAAAAAAATGCAATTCCGACCCTGGCGGAAACCGCCAACAGAGACCGCCACTTTAACACACCGCCCGCCACGGCGGGACAAACAAACAGTGCTGCGGTCACCGCCAACAGACAGGCGGGAGACAATGTACCGCCCACCCTATCACAATCCACCAATCCGCCACCTTTTCCGGGGCGGCAGCCCCGCCGATAAAAACACGGCGGAAACTGACATTTCAAACAGAAAATGCTCACCTCCATACACCCCACGAGAAATATGGACAGCATGGAACTGGAACTCCACATCCTACCAGCCATTGTCTTCCTGCTCCTCTACCAGGAGCACGAACGCCGGCACAGAAGACAACGGTGAGTACTGCACCTACGACACAGGGGAGGGGGGAGGAGAAAATATTACGGGGACAAACATACGCAACACACCCATCCCCACCCTCACCCACTACAACACACACATCAATGCATAGCAACACATCACAGTTACCCCCCCAAACCCCCCGGAAGAATGCAAAGGCAAAACAAAATTATTCTAAATTTAGAATTATATTGTAAGACTGAGTATAAAATATATCACACATCTATAAGTTTATATACATAAATTGTCCAGTCCGATATGTCTATCAGCCATTGTTCGTGGGCCACTGGGCCAAAACACATGGGCAAAGCCCACAAAGGATACCTGCCTCCAACGGAGAGAACACTGCAGGGGCATCAGATAGGAAAACTACAGGCACCTCAGGGGGAAAGGAAGGGGGGGCACCTCAGCCAGATGAGTCCACGACGCCAGATCCACGAGGGGCCTCCATGGCCACTGTGCCATCCTGGGGAGTGCAAAGCCACAGTCTCACAAGTCTCTACAGTGGGTGGTTTGCCCACTGTGCCATCCTGGGGAGTGCAAAGCCACAGTCTCAAAAGTCTCTACAGTGGGTGGTTTGCCCCCTGTGCCATCCTGGGGAGTGCAAAGCCACAGTCTCACAAGTCTATACAGTGGGTGGGTTGCCCACTGAGCCATCCTGGGGAGTGCAAAGCCACAGTCTCACAAGTCTCTACAGTGGGTGGGTTGCCCACTTTGCCATCCTGGGGAGTGCAAAGCCACAGTCTCACAAGTCTCTACAGTGGGTGGGTTGCCCACTGTGCCATCCTGGGGAGTGCAAAGCCACAGTCTCACAAGTGGATAACAGTCTCCACTGGTACTGGAGGGGGACTAGTGCCCAGAGTGCTTCGTGCAGCCCTGCCCGACACAGATGCGGGCCTGCCTATTCTGCCAATGGGCCAGCGGTGCTTGAGATGAAGGGCCCAGTTCAGTGGTTCTTGAGACGGCGGTGCCCAGCGGAGCGGTGCTTGAGACAGCGGTGCCCAGCGGAGCAGTGCTTGAGATGAGGGGCCCAGCGGAGCAGTGCTTTAGATGAAGGGCCCAGCGGAGCAGTGCTTGAGATGAAGGGCCCAGCGGTGCAGTGCTTGAGATGAAGGGCCCAACGGAGCAGTGCTTGAGATGAAGGGCCCAGCGGTGCAGTGCTTGAGATGAAGGGCCCAGTGGAGCAGTGCTTGAGATGAAGGGCCCAGCGGTGCAGTGCTTGAGATGAAGGGCCCAACGGAGCAGTGCTTGAGATGAAGGGCCGAGCAGTGCAGTGCTTGAGAGGAAGGGCCCAGCAGAGCAGTACTTGAGATGAAGGGCCCAGCGGTGCAGTGCTTGAAATGAAGGGCCCAGCGGAGCAGTGCTTGAGATGAAGGGCCCAGTTCAGCAGTTCTTGAGACGGCGGTGCCCTGTTCAGCTGTGCTTGAGACGGCGGTGCCTGGTTCAGCGGTTCTTGAGACGGCGGTGCACTGTTCAGCGGTTCTTGAGACGGCGGTGCCCTGTTCAGAGGTGCTTGAGACGGCGGTGCCCTGTTCAGCGGTTCTTGAGACGGCGGTGCCCTGTTCAGCGTTGCTTGAGACGGCGGTGCCCTGTTCAGCGGTGCTTGAGACGGCGGTGCCCTGTTCAGCGGTTCTTGAGACGGCGGTGCCCTGTTCAGCGGTGCTTGAGACGGCGGTGCCCTGTTCAGCGGTGCTTGAGACGGCGGTGCCCTGTTCAGCGGTTCTTGTGACGGCGGTGCCCTGTTCAGCGGTGCTTGAGATGAAGGGCCCTGTTCAGCGGTTCTTGAGACGGCGGTGCCCTGTTCAGCAGTGCTTGAGACGGCGGTGCCCTGTTCAGCGGTGCTTGAGACGGCGGTGCCCTGTTCAGCGGTTCTTGAGACGGCGGTGCCCTGTTCAGCTGTTCTTGAGACGGCGGTGCCCTGTTCAGCGGTGCTTGAGATGAAGGGCCCTGTTCAGCGGTTCTTGAGACGGTGGTGCCCTGTTCAGCGGTTCTTGAGATGGCAGTGCCCTGATCAGCAGTGCTTAAGACTGCACTGCCCAGCGGAGTGGTGCTTGAGATGAGTGTCCTGGTCAGCGGATCTGGCCCAGGCATGGATGTCACTCACCACCTCACATGTGGCTGGCGGGGCCTTCCTGCCCATCTGTCTGGTGGCTTGCGGGACACTCCTGGGCTGCAGTACCGGGCCTGTGGGTGTCCTCCTGCACACCTGGGATGGGGCTGGTGGGACCCTCCTGGCCAGCTGGCCTGCTGCCGGACTTGTCGGGCGTGCTGCCCTTCCCACCCTTCCCTGTACGCTTGTGTCCCTTTCCCACCTTTGGCAGTGTGCCAGGTGGCACCTGACTTCCTGCCGGAGCCAATGTGGGGATTTTCGTCCCTGGCGTCTTTGGTCTCTCGCGCCGGGCACTGGCAATCTTTGGATGCTTTTCCGGGGGTGGGCTGGCCGTGCCTTGGCTTCTAGCTGAACTGGATGCCCTTGAGGGTGGGGGACTCCACAGTCCATGGCAAACAGTCTTTCTAGGTCCAGGTTTTGTGGTGGCTGAGGTGCTGATTGGAGTCTTATGAGATGGACGGGGTGGGGGAGTTGTTGGAAAAAGGTCAAGTTTGGAAAAGAAAAGCAATTTGGAAAGAGAGGGACGGGTAGGTATAGTGGTTATGGGAGTGGAGGAAGAGGATGTGGTTGTAGGAGTGTGAAGTCTGGTGTCTTTGGGTGCAGGTGCTTGGGCTGGAGGCTGTCGTGAGGTGGATGGCTGTTGGGTGGGTGGCTGCCTGCGTTTGTGTAGTTTGGAAGAGGGGGTGACAGACACACTGGGAGAGGACACAGGGGACGTGTAAATGGTAGTGGGGGTGGTGACTGCACGTGTGCGGAGTGTTCTGGTGGGTGTGCTGGTGATGGACGTAGTGGCTGAAGATGTTGTGCATGCAAGTGTGAGTGGAGACGTCACAGGAAGGGAGGAGGGAGACGAGGAGGAGGGGGACACAGTGGAGGCAGTGGATGTTGGTATATCTGCATGTGGATGTTGCTTGTGTGAATGCTTGTGTGATGTGTGGTGCTTATGTCTGGATGAGCTTCCCTTGGGTGTTGAGGTGTGTGCAGGCTGGTCTGATGGTGTGTCTGGGATAGGCAGAGGTACAAGGGATTGGGTCTGGGTGGAGGAAGTTGGAGGGGGGAGGCTAGAGACAGGGACAATTGCTGCCGTCAGTGCTGAGGCCAGAGTGTTGAACGATCGCTGATGGGCAGCCTGACCCGAATGAATGCCCTCCAGGCATGCATTACTCTGGTGCACCTCCCTTTCTACACCCTGGATGGCATTCAAAAGGGTAGACTGCCCAACAATGATGGTCCTCAGGAGGTCAATGACCTCCTCACTGAGGGCAGCAGGGGCGACAGGGGCAGGGCCTGAGGTGCCTGGCGAGAAGGAGATGCCCACCTTCCTGGGTGAGCGGGCATGGGGCAAACGCTGAGGGGCTGCTGGGAGGGCGGTGCTGGTGCGCTGGGTGGCGGCTGTACCTGTTGTTGCGGGGGGCACGGATGTTGCCGCCACCACAAGGGAGCTCCCTTCAGAGGACGAGTCGCTGTCACTGACATCAGCACGAGTCCCCGCTGTGGAGCTCCCCTCGCCCTCCGTCCCACTGGTGTATTCGGACTCCGTTGCATGGCCCTCCAGGGCCATGTGGGATGCAGCCCCCTCGTACTCCGATGCCACTTCTTCTCCGCCTGATGATGCTAATGCACACATGAACAGGAAGACCACAAAAAAGGGGGTGGGGGAGAAATAAAGACATGTTGAGTGCGTTGCATTGGCGACACCGTTGGCGGAGAGGACAGACACAGAAGCCCCCTGCACTACGCCGTGCACTTGGGGTCCACTACGCAATCCGTGGGACATGGCCTACAAGCCTATGGACGACAACTGCACACATAGATGACACAGGGCCATGGATACCTGTACTTGGCACCCTACAGAGGTGGAGGGCGGGGGCACAGGGCCATGCCTTACGGAGGGGCCTAGCCTACAGAAATCGCCTTGGCCTAGGGATACCCACAGCCCTCCTCCCCCACCCAGACACCTCCACTGCGCGCAAAGTCAGCAGAATGTATTTGTACTCACCCCCTTGTGTCTGCTGTGATGTCCTCACGCGCCCATCCAAATTGGGGTAGGCCTCCGCCAGGATCCGGGACATCAGGGGGGTCAAATGACGACTGGCACCCCTCCTACGTTGGGAGGCCATCCCCAGCTCAGCCTCCACCGTCTTCCTGCTCCAGCGTCGGATGTCCTCCCACCTCTTCCGGCAGAGGGTGCCCCGTCTGTTGTGGACCCCCAGGGTCCGGACGTCCTTGGCGATGGCACGCCAAATCGCGACTTTATGGTGGGCGCTGACCTATGTGACATGTACAGGGAGAGAATAATTGTGTTCACCTTCTGCATGCTCGATGTGAGTGGCCCCCCATCCCCACCCTTGCCATGTGGCACATGATCTCATCTGTCGTTTGATGCATGCCTCAATCGCTCCCCTCCCCACCATCTTTCATCCACCCCACTCAACCCAGGCATTGCCCACTAAGCATGGTCCCTGTGTACTTACCTGTTGGTCTGGAGGACCGTAGAGTAGCGCATACTGGGGGAGGACCCCATCCACGAGTTTCTCCAATTCTTCAGATGTGAAGGCAGGGGCCCTTTCCCCAGTCGCATGAGCCATTGTCTATTCCAGACCGAGGTCACAGCAGCACATGCAGTGTAGGTCCTCTCCTGTGGAAGATCAGGTATAGAGTGATTAGGCAGATAGAAAATGGCGGTCACGGCCGCGGCGGTGCGTACCGCGGCGGTGCGTACCGCGACCGCCGGCGCACATCGTCATTGGCTCCTGAAACCCATAGGGTTCAATGTTAACCAATGCGGCTTTGAGCCGCGGTCTTCGACCGCCTACCGCCGCGGTGTGCCACGCCAGCGCATTGACCTCACATCCCACTGTCGCAATTCACAGGTCAGGCAGCCGCCATTTCAAGGGCCCACATGGCTTAATTTCTACTGCGTCACACATACCTAGGCCTTGCACCAACACTCATACAAACCTTTCAATGCATTGGGAATCGTGTTATGTGCAAGCTGTGGTTACGTACCTGTGGGTTGATTGATTCTGTGCTCGCTGTTGTCCTTCATAGGCACCGTCCGCTGGGACATGTGAGGAGATGGAGGAATCTTCCCGTGTACAGACCGCTGGTGGACCTGTCGACAATGGAGGAACGACATGTCATACTGACATACAGGCTTGACCGAGCCACTATACAGGAACTGTGTGCCCAGCTGGAGCCAGACCTGATGTCACCCATCTGCCAACCCACAGGGATCCCCCCTCTAGTGCAGGTGCTGTCAGTACTCCATTTCTTAGCAAGTGGGTCATTTCAAACAACAGTCGCCATATCATCAGTGATGTCCCAACCCATGTTTTCCAAGGTGTTGTCCAGAGTGTTGTCTGCCCTGCATAAACACACGCGGAGCTACATCATTTTCCCTGAGGTGGGGGATTTGGTTACAGTGAAAGGAGACTTCTATGCCCTTGGACATATCCCCAACATCATTGATGCAATTGATGGGACACATGTTGCTTTGGTCCCCCCCAGCAGGAGTGAACAGGTGTACAGGAACCGGAAGAGTTATCATTCCATGAATGTACAGATGGTGTGTTTGGCAGACCAATACATCTCCCATGTTAATGCCAAAATCCCTGGCTCAGTGCATGACGCCTACATCCTGCGGAATAGCAGCATCCCGTATGTGATGGGGCAACTCCAGAGGCACCGGGTGTGGCTATTAGGTGACTCTGGTTACCCTAACCTGTCATGGCTACTGACCCCAGTGAGGAATCCCAGGACAAGGGCAGAGGAATGGTACAATGAGGCCCATGGACAGACTAGGAGGGTGATCGAGTGAACCTTTGGCCTCCTGAAGGCCAGGTTCAGGTTCCTCCATATGACAGATGGATCCCTAATGTACTCACCAAAGAAGGTGTGCCAGATCATCGTGGCCTGCTGTATGCTTCACAACCTGGCTTTGCGACGCCAGGTGCCTTTTCTGCAGGAGGATGGTCCAGATGGTGGTGTTGTAGCAGCTGTGGAGCCTGTGGAGAGTGAAGAGGAGGAAGCCGAAGAGGACGACATAGAGAACAGGAACACAGTAATACAGCAGTATTTTCAATGACACACAGGTAAGAGTACACACGGGCATATTACATTTACTTAAAGACTCCTACCTCTCTACTGTCTGACTTTTTCCCCCAGTGTATGGTAACTGAGTTGTGACTTTCCCTTCCGTTTTCAGAGATGTGGGCCCCACTGCGTGACAACTGCTTTGTTTCCCCATGGACTACAGCTGTGTGACAGCGGTTTGTTGGCATCACAATGTGAATGAACATTTTGGCACGGTCATGTCTAATACATTTGTTCTAAATCACAGCCAGACTCCAGATTGTTTTGTGCAATAAGTGTTTTTATTCAAGTGCTCTAAATTGGATGGGTGGTTGCAAATCGGTGAGGGGTGATGGTGGAGGATTGTCCATGGCAGAGTCCAGACTATCAGTATCACAGGTGCATTGTCCAAATGCCTGTGGGAAGTGGAGCAGGGGCAGTTTAAGGTTGGACAGGGAGACAATGTGGGACAGTGGGATGACAATCAGGGCGGTATCCTTTGCTGGTGGGGGTCTTGACATCTTACTCTGTCTTCTTCCTGGATCTCAGGGCCCGCTTGCGGGGTGGTTCTCCTTCTGCAGGGGGTGGGGTTCTGGTGGCCTTTTGGTCTTGTGTCGGGCCTCCTGTCCACTAGCGCCGGCGGAGGTGGTAGGCAGTTCTTGGTGCATGCTAGTGTCAGGGGCCCTTTGAGCTGCCACACACGTCCCGCAATGAAGTGACTAACTCATTCAGGGCCACTACGATGGTACCCATGGCGGAACTGATGTTTCTTAGTTCCTCCCTGAACCCCATATACTGTTGCTCCTGCAGAAGCTGGATCTCCTGAAACTTGGCCAGGACCGTCGCCATCGTCTCCTGGGAGTGGTCGTATGCTCCCATGATGGAGGAGAGGGCCTTGTGGAGAGTGGGTTCCCTTGGCCTGTCCCCCCCCCTGTCGCACAGCAGCCCTCCCAGTTCCCCTGTTTCCATGGGCCTCTGTCCCCTGGGCCGTGTGCCCACTACCACTGCCCCCAGGTCCCTGTTGTTGTTGGGGTGGTGGGTTAGCCTGGGTTCCCTGTAGTGGTGGACACACCGCTGATTGACGTGTCCTGGGGACAGAGGTATGGGCCCGCTGGGTGGGTGCTGTGCTGGTGTTTCCAGAGGGGGGAAGGTCTGCTGTAGCCTGTGGCTGTGTGATGGGAACCGACTGTCCCGAGGTCCCCGATGGACCGGGCTGGTCATCTAGATCCAGGGAGACAGAGCTGCTGTCCTCACTGTGGGCCTCTTCTGGGGGTGAAGTGGACATTTGTGGACCCTCCTGTGCGGTGACCTGGCGTTCGGGTCCTGCAGGGGTATTAAAGTATGGTTATTGCTTCTGTGTGTGTCATAGCGTGCAATGGGTGGGTGCCCGTGTACCCCAGTGCTGGCATTCCTTTGTGGGGGCTGTTGTGACGGTGGTTGGGGGAGGGGGGTTTGTATGTGTATGTGCAGTGGGCATGCTTAGGTGATGGGTGTCCATGCTTTGTGGACGCATGCAGGGCTAGGTGTTGGGATGGGTGGGTTGTGATGGTGAGACATTTGCAAGGAGTAGGTGTGATGGGGGTGGGGGTATGAGTTGGCATGCAGGTGGGGTGGGGGGGAAGTAGTAGTGAAGATGAGACTTACCAGAGTCCATACCTCCAGCTACTCCAGCGAGGCCCTCAGGATGCAGGATGTTCAAGACCTGCTCCTCCCATGTTGTAAATTCTGGGGGAGGAGGTGGGGGTCCGCCGCCAGTCCGCTGCACCGCGATGTTGTGGGGGGATACCATGGAACGTACCTTCCCCCATAGGTCGTTCCACCTCTTCCTGATGTCGTTCCGATTTCTTGGGTGCTGTCCCACAGCGTTGACCCTGTCCACTATTCTGCTCCATAGCTCCATCTTCCTGGCAATGGTGGTGTGCTGCACCTGTGCCCCGAACAGCTGTGGCTCTACTCGTACAATTTTCTCCACCATGACCCTGAGTTCATCATCAGAGAACCTGGGGTGTCTTTGCGGTGCCATGGGGTGGTGTGGGTGATGTGTAGGGTGGATTGTGTGGTGTTAAGTGTGGTGATGTGTATTGTTGTGTTGTGTGAAGTGCGTGCAAATATTGCTGGGTGACAGTGAATTGGGCGTCTGGGTGCTCGGATGTCTTTTCTCGGTGCGTGTTCACGAATCTCTCGGAGTGGAGGTTTGTGCGTGATGTGGGTGTGTATTTTATATTGTATTGGGTGTGTGGGAGTGGTGTGTGTATGTGTATCAGGTGTGTGTATTTTGAATTGTCCAATGTGGTTGTATTTTGTAAGTGTGTGTGTATTTTGAGAGCGGCGGTGTGTACCGCCAATGGAATACCGCGGTTGAAAGACCGCCGCATGGATTCGTGTGTCATGAAAGTGTGGGCGTATTTCTGTTGGCGTGACGGTGGAGGTTTGGTCATCGCCAGTTTCTCGCTGGCCTTTGGTGTGGCGGACTTTTGTGGATGTCTGTATTTTGGCGGTTTGCCTGTTGTGGGTCAGAATGACCGTGGCGGTTTACCGCGGCCGCGGCGGTGTTATGGCGGTCTTCTGAACGGCGGTAAGCACCTTTTACCACCGAGGTTGGAATGACCACCTTAATTCTCTTTAATTCTATTATTTCGTCACTCACCCTGAGTTCTCTGTAGCCTTGCTTCTCTCTATGAATGATAATCTCTTCCTCAAAATGCTTATTACTGATTCTGGAAGAACTCCTCAACCTTTGTTAGAGATTGGTTTTATGTTGCTATATATATATATATTTATATATATATATATATATATATAGTGTGTGATAATGCGTTCTCGAAATCAGCTGATGTTAGTTGGTTTCTACTTTACATTAGAGAGTTCAATTACGTTTATTGCATTGGTAATTCTTGCTTGTGAATGTTTGTTTCTCCTGTCTTATTTTGACTTCTGTCAATACTTGTATTTGTAAATGCTTGTTTATTAAAGTTTGTTTCTTCTTTCTTACTTCGACATCTGTTGATAACTTGTATTTGTAAATGCTTGTTAATTAAAGTTAGTTTCTCCTTTCTTACTTCGACATCTGTCGATTACTTGTATTTGTAAATGCTTTTTTATTAATGTTCGTTTCTCTTTTAAACTCTACTTTGGTTTATTACCGTTGCATTTGTAAATGCTTACTTCTTAACATTCATTTCTCCGTTAAACTCGGCCTTCGTTTATAACCTTGGTATTTGTAAATACTTGCTTGTTAAAGTTCGTTTTTTCTTTTGTCTTTGGTATCTTAAACAGGAACCTTGTAAACATAAGGTTTATTCATACATTAAACTCTGTAGCCTTGCCAAACCTCCACTGGAATGGTCTACTATCAAACTCCTCGAATAAGCCTTGACAATATTTATCACGTTTACTGTAAAATAGTCTTCAAGGGTAATTTTACCTCACAGGAGTTTCTGCTCTGAAACGCGCTCTCTCCACACAGCTGATTCCTGTCAGACCTCAGTTGAAGTGCAAAGCTTCCAGCTGGTGAGCTCGTAACCTAGCAACCAACTGATTGCAAGACTAGAACTGTAACTAACCTTCAGGGCTCACAACAACCATGTTGAATCTTCTCTTCTTGATTCTTCCTTTGAAATAAGCGCAAGATTACTCTGCAAACCTTCTTCCAGTTTGCGCTTTGCTGTCTCCACTGAGGATGTCTCTTTGCTATTCTCAAGCATTTCTTTGATTTGATTTGGCAAGTTTGTTTGGTCATGACAGCGGATGACATGTTCATGTATCTGCGGGATCTGAGTGGGCTGTGTGTTCTAGACCACTTTGCTGCAATGTCTGGATTGCATTGGGTCCATCCAGATTACAGCAGACCTACCCACTGGGATGGGTCAATACTGGTAACATGACCAGGTGCAATATCTCAGGATCTGGGTGATCTCTTGTGGAGCTGCACAGTATAACCTCAATGTGGGATACCTATTATGATGACTGCATCAATCATTTGATGTCTGGGTTACACTCAGGGACATCTTAAGGATTTTGGGGGCCCAGGGCCAAACGAATTTTGGGGGCCCCTCTTCGGATCAGCTTTAAGTTTTTAAGCCAATTTCAGTTCTTCCATGCCCTCGTTGGCCAAGTCACCAACAGTGCACAAACGCACTCATCAAAAATCTAATTGTGTTTGCATCTAATATTCAGCAATAGTGATGTGTGTTTTCAAAATTGTAGGACAACAGCACCTCGCTGCAAATAATCTCTGTGGCACTCTCCTATTTCTCATATGTGAGGTTCCGTTTTGATCATAAGGAAACGTTTTTTGTATGTTGCATAAACACAACATTCATCTGCAAAATGTCTGTAATAGGATCTTACACGTCACCCACATTAAAAATAAATTAAAGAAAAATTATATTTAAAACAATCTGCTTAAGAATTATTTAAGGCCTTCAGGGATAGGCTATCTGCGTAACAGAGCTAACAGTATCTGTCGAACCCTTGAAAGGCCAGAGCCCGCTTTGCCTATGCCTTAAAACATCTCGGGTTACACTCCCTATATTTGTTATAGGATGTTAGTACTGGCCAAAATGGTGTTCTTGTCCTATGCCTATATGTATTGCAGAATGTGCTGGGCCTGCTTCCAAATGCTATATTTGCTCAGTTAGACCAACTGCTTTGTAGACTGGTTTGGGTGGAAAAGAGAAGCATAATCAGGATGGATACACTGAAGCTTCCTTTGACAAATAGTGGACTGGGGTTGCCTGACCTATTTTTATATTACGGAGCCACACAGCTTCAACATGCAGTGAGATGGTTTGATGACCATCTTAACTGGGACAGGGAGCTCCTGGCTGGGATCCACAATCCTTACACACTCCCAGAACTACTACTGATGGGGAGTGTGACCCCCCTGGCTTATTGTACCTCATCTGCTTAATGCCAGAGGTCTGTCATGGATCACGCTGTAGGGTTCTCTAGTGAGCCAAGTTTGTGGATGATCCGCCCCTATGGACCTTAAAAGACTTTGTCAATTTCCGAACAAAAATTGAATATTATAAATGGAGTAAGGGTGGCTGCAAATGTGCAGGGGATTTGTTTCTCATAATAGGCTCCTGTTTTTACACAAGCACATGAACAATTCAGGTTGGGCTGGGACACTTCCCGCATTATGCTAGATTGGCACAGGTGACCCACTGTGTATGACCCTCATTTTGAGACAAACCGTGGTAACATGCAGTAAAGCAGCAACTGCTGATACTGACCAGATGTTTAATTACTCACCTACATGTAGTGCTACTGGCAGATAATGCGGGCAACACTGACAGGATGCAAAAACATTGGAGGGTGGATTGTCTGGAGGAGTTAATTGACTCCAACTCGAGAAAAGCTTGTGAGCAGTGTGAGAGGACGCCTCTTTTTGCATGGTTAGCCCCCACTTTTTGTCTGATGTTGATGTGTCCTAAATGTTGTAGTGCCCAGGTCCCTTGCCAACCATGTTCCCTGGGCCAGAGCTGGTTCCCTAAATCTGTTGTAATGCTTGGCACAATTGAATACACTCTCACATATCACTGTAAGACCCTAGTAAATCAATACCCCAATACCAGGGCATAGAATAGTATGAGTAGGGCAGCAGCACTGATTGTGCCACCCTCTAGGGCCCTGCACTCAGATAACTCAGCACTGCCAATGCAGGCTGAGTATACTGGGGCACACCTAAAAAGGAAAACTTGACATGGAACCCTCAATGTGTGCCCTGTCCACCCTACACTGCATATGATATAGGTAAGTCATCTCTCTGGTAGGCCTTACAGCCCTACGGCAGGGTGCACCATACTATATGTGAGGGCACAATTTATTGAGCAATATGACTCCAATGTGTCCTTGCCAACCTGGGACATAGTGAGTGAATAGAGCAGCCATTTTACGTGCATATACTGGACTCTGGTCAAACACGAGTTCCCCAGCTAGATGATGGCCACTCTGCACGCAGGGTTGTTTGGTATCAAACAGCTCAGGATGATAAAACTGGTACCAGCATTCGATTTAACCCCAAAAGTACCCAGGGGTCACCTTAGAGGTGTACCCTGCAAAAGCTCGCCTAACTGGCATGGTTGCTGATTGGTTCCATCCAGCCTGCCACTTCCAGACAGCCAATATAGAAACCTGGGGGAGAGCCATGGCTCTCTGGTTTGTAAAACAATGCCCTTCCTGGGTGGAGGAGCTAACACCCCCCATTTCAGGAATGTGCACTCTCCTGGTGGTGAACTTCAAAGGGCTACCGCCCTTGAAACTCTAGCCTCCAGGCCTGCTGCTAGCAGCGGATGGCTTCCCTCTTTGTCAACCCCCACTTTTGGTGGGAGCAAAGGCGGGAAACCACAAAAAGGGTAGAACGATGGGACTCACTGAACATCCACTGTTGTGTAGCCATTTTAGTTATAGCTCCAGGCACGTTATTTTAACACACTAGGCCGCTGTGCACTTGAACCTAGATATATTTTATTCAGCTTTGCCTTATTATTGCTACAATAACCACTTTTATGGTCTTGTTTTAATTTCATGTATCTAACTGTTTTTGCCTAGGCCAGCACTTTGTTCTCAAACAAGATATTCTTGATCACTCTGTGCTTCTCCCAAAGTTACAGCTCGGTACATTGCAGGTGAACGTGGTAGAAGTTTAGTCTCCAACATTCATAGAAAACACACATCCTTACATAGGGACATTTTCTCAGAACATCAGCTGTGTTATTATAAAAACACTTCCTTGTTCCTTACACGTAAGAGGGAGATTCCAGCCAGGGAATCACAACTGTATGCTGATTGTCGAATGCTTCGCTACAGATGCTAACGCAGATCGCAGGCCTTTGCTCAGGTATGGGGGTTGATGTCTTCCCAGGGGAACCTGAAGGGCAGAATTAGAGCTTAACATGCAGTGCTCTATCCTAGCCTAGGTAGGGATTAGTCCATCGAAAATAGTGACAATATGATAGTGTTGTTTTTATGCTTCACTCTTCTTGTCACAATTCTAATACTGTCCTGTTGTGTTATCCTGGTTATTGCAGCTCATGCTTTGCTTTCTAAGATGCAGTTGTTTTAGTAAACTTATTATTGAAACATATACTGCTTCTGTTTGTCAGCTTGCTGCCACTGTACCTACTTCCCCCTCTATGACCTCCTTTGTTCGAGTCCATGCCCCTGCCCCATCCCCTCCCGCAGTGCTCTAATGGTCAGCTAAAGACTAAGGGGCTTATTTACAAGTCCCTAGCGCCACTGTTGCATCATTTTTGTGATGCAGTGGTGGTGCTAAGCAGTCCCCTATGGTGTGTCACATTTACAAGCTAATGCCCGGGGACCATTGGACCAGTTTGTAAAGCCTTGTGCCACATTATACCTGCACCAGGTATAATATATGAAGGGTAGGCAATCCCCTGTTAAAAGCCAAGCAGAAGTGGTGCATTGAAATCAGCAATATTTCACTGCCTCATTCTGCTCCTTAATTGCGTCAAAAATGTAATGGCTGCTCAGAGCAGGCATTAAACTGAAGCAAGACTTTTTAAAATGGGAGCCTTCCATGCATTGTTGGTGTAGCGTTATTGTTTTGAAGCTAGTCCAGCAATGCGTGACCTTAGCGCCACAGATTGTAGGAAAGTATCATCTTTCTTAGCATGGTTACCCCCATTTTCTGCCTGAATTCAGAGTCCTTCACTGTGTTAACTGGGATCCTGCTAACCAGGACCCCAGTGATTATGGTCTCTCCCCTCTAAATTTGGTTGTTACTTACTGGTAACACAGTATTTCACCCACAATTGGCATACTGCTGCCCCTTTATAAGTTTCTAGTATATGTTACCTAGGTACCCAGGGCATTGGGGTTCCAGGGGATCCTTATGGCCTGCAGCATATATTTTGCCACCCAAAGGGAGCCCATGCAAAGGCTTCTGCAGAACTGCAATGGCAGCCTGTGTGAAAAGGTGCAAGCACCCTTTCACTGCCATTAAATTGCACCAGATCACTTATGAGTCACCTCTATAGCAGGCCCTCCAACCCTGAGGGCAGGGTGCAAAGTACCTGTATGTGAGGACATCCCTGCCCTAACGGAGGTGGCCCCACGACCTCCAGGACCATTTTCCCAGACGTTTGTGAGTGCGGGGACACCATTCTACGTGTGTACTGGACATAGGTCACTATCTATATCCAGCTACTTAATAGTAACTCCAAACGTAGGCACGTTTGGTGTCAAACATGTTGGAATCATAGCCCAAGGCATTTGCAAGCATTGGTTGTATGATTCCATGCACTCTGGGGGCTCCATAGAGAACCCTTGGTATTGCCCTTGCAGCCTTCACAGACAGGTTTCTGCCTTCCTGTTGCTTGAAAGACTTGAGCCCAGGAAGGCAGAACAAAGGATTTCCTTGGGTAGAGCGGTGTTACACCCTCTCCCTTTATAAAAAGGTGTTACAGGTTTGGGAGGGGTAGTCTCCCCAAGCCACTGGAAATGATCTGAAAGGGTCATTTGGTGCCCTCCTTGCATACACACGTCTACACCGGTTCAGGGATCCCCCAGTTCCTGCTCTGGAGCGAAACTGGACAAAGGAAAGGGGAGTGACCACTCCCCTGTCTATCACCACCCCAGGGGTGGTGCTCAGAGCTCCTCCAGAGGTTCCCTGGGTTTTGCCATCTTAGATTCCAAGTTGGCAGGGAACTTTGGGAGCATCTGAGTGGCCAGTGCCAGCAGGTGATGTCAGAGCTCTCCCCTGATAGGTTCTTACCTGGTTAAGTGACCAATCCCCCTTTAGGGGCTATTTAGGGTCTCATTTGGGTGGTTCTTCAGATTTGGATTGCAAGACTCCAACAGGAATCCTCTGCACCCTCCACTTTGACTTCTGATGGAAGAAACTATATCTGGACTCTTCAGGACCATACAAGCTGCAACAAAGAAGCAAGACGCCCTATGCAACTTTGTATCTTTAGCTCCTGCCAGCAACTGCAACAGTTTCCCGGTTGTGCATCCTCTGAGGAGAGTCCGTCTTCAGCTTGCACCAGAAGAGCTAAAAAAATCTCCCTTGGTGTGAAGGAGTCACTCCCCTGCTTCAGCAGGTACCAACTGCAGTGACGACCGGCTGCGTGGAGCCCTTCTCTTGCTGAGCTGTGTGGATCCTGCATCACGTGTGGTAGAGTGAAGTGGTTCCGACAGTCCAGATGTCCTACTGTCTTACTTTGGTGGAGGGAAGAGCTTATCTCTCCACGAACACAGTACCCCATGCACCGTTTTGCAGCTGCTAAGGCTTGTTGGCATGCTTCCATGACGTTCTTCATGCATCTTGCAGCTCCGGCCCCCAGCACTCTATCTTGCGATGCACAGGTTCCTGAGTCGTTCTCCGGCGGCGTGGAAGCCTTTGTCGTAGTGCTGCGCGGTCCTCTTTTTGCACCTTCTTTGTCCCTGTGCTGGGGACTCCTGTGTCTGCTTCCTGGTCTTCTGTGGGCTCTCTGAGTTGCTGAGAGCCCTCTGACGCCCTCTCCTGGGTAGAGTCCACCTGGTCCTTCCTGGTCCTGGGCAGCGCCATTTTCCGCTGACCGCGAGCTTTGCATGTCCTAAGGCTTGTTGGTGGACTCCAGCAACAGAAACCAGACCGCAATCCTCCACCCGGGTTGGGACATCAATTGCACCAACCAGGAACCAGACTCCGTCTTCTTGGGTGCAACACTGACTGTTCTTCTTCACCGGTGGTTCTCCTTTTGCACCTTTATCCTTGTTAGCAGGGGCTCCTGTTCCCCCGCGACTCTTCTGAGCTTCTTGGACTTGTTCCCCTTCTCCCACAGGTCCTCAGGTCCAAAAATCCACTGTTGGAGTCTTGCAGTCTCTTCTGGTTCTTGTATAATTCTTCTCGTTTCTGTGTATGTTTTGGGAACGTTACTGTGTTTTACTCCTGCTTTCCTTGGCACTAGGTTGGGTTCTAATACTTACCTTAGACGTTTTCTAGTACTCCCAGCTCCCCTCTACACCCTACACTTGCCTAGGTGGGAGACTTTCGCATTCCACTTTCTTAGTATATGGTTTGTGTTCCCCCAGGCCCATTTCTAACTACTGTGATTTTCACTAATTGCACTGTTTTCTAACTGTTTTTTCACCTGTTTCTGCATACTAGTGTATATAATTTGTGTATTACTTACCTCCTAAGGGAGCATAGTCTCTATGGTATTTTTGGTATTTGTGTAACCAAAATAAGTACCTTTATTTTTGTAACACTGAGTATTTTCTTTCATTTGTTTAAGTACTGTGTGACTACAGTGGTATTGCATGAGCTTTGCATGCCTCCTAGATAAGCCTTGGCTGTTCATAAACAGCTACCTCTAGAGAGCCTGGCTTCTAGACACTGCCTACACAACACTAATAAGGGATAACTGGACCTGGTATATGGTGGAAGTACCATAGGTACCCACTACAAACCATGACAGCCTCCTACACAGATGCATCAGAATTTCTGATGCATCTGTGGAAAATGTGTGCCGCGGGGCTCTGTATAGTAAATACAGCAGCATGACAAAAGTGTCACACCTGAGATCATCTTGATGGAATCAAAACTGTAATACTTAAAGCCTTTCTTGAAAAATGAAAAAAATTAGGTTGCTGTTTTTTTTCATAGAAATTACAGTTCGTTCTCGAGAAAGCTAATGAGAGGACGCATTCCCTGATTTCTCACATTGCAAAAAAGAGCTTTTAAGCTACTTTTTGTTTTTTTCTCCAATTGATCACTTGTTTATGAGTTATATTTTGTACAAGGTAACATTACCTAGAATACTTCACAGTTCCTAAAATTAGGATGGTATCACCAACACATGATTTATATTGTGACTAAAATTTGCTATCACCCTCTATGTGTGCTCCTTTTTGTGACCTTCAAAAACAGACTTTCACTACAGCTCATTGAAATTGTGACTATATCCCAGAGTCCTGTAGTGGCTGCACAACATGTTTTGGTCAGCCAATGTAGCTCAGGTGGATCTTCTGGGGACTTATACCCCTTGCATGTCCTTTTGGGTCAGGGTGTGCTCACAATGACCTCTATATGTTTATAATCCATTTTCAGGACACTGGGACTATGATGCTGAGTTCTGTAATGGATGACACAACATAATGTTCAGGTTGTGACCAACCAATCAGGATTGACTTTTCTCATTTAGAGTGGCAAGTCAGAGCATATATGAACACCAACAGTCCAGAGATATCTTTATTTTGAACATTAGTTTCTCAAAAACAAATGAACAGATTTACACCAAATCATAAAAAGATCTGCCTTTCTGCCAACCATGGTGCAATTATGTTAAGCTATTCTTGAGCATCTGGAAGTCTAGCTGCTACTTTAAGTATGGAATCTGCCTGATGATTAGAATACTTGCAAATTGTCGACTGTAGCCCTGTCTGGAATAAAACCTGTCTTTTCCGTTGACACTAGGTTCACATACATGAAAAAAGGTGGGTGACAATGGACTTCCAATATTTTGGCATAAAGGTTAAGAGGGATAGGCGTCTATACGAATCTCATTTTGCCAGCAATTTCTCCGGTTTGTTACATAACAATCTCTGATTCCCTTAATGAAGGGGCAGGGAACTATCCTACTGAGCTTCATTATTCACAGTCAGTAAATGTGAAGTTAACATGTCTGCAAAACATCAGGTTTCAGTCCGTCTAAGCCAGGTACTCTTCTATTTGGTAATTCTTTTATAGTTGGCTTGATTTCTGCTGGTCAGAGGGGCACCTTTAAAGGTTTCCTTTCTACTGCTTCTAGCCACAAGCGTGGCTTCTGGCAGATATTCAAAATGACCTCAGGTGTATCACACACAAGGTAGCTTCTGATGGATATTCCCGGAGAGAGGCATCTGGGCAATGCTGCCTCACGGCTTAAGGGTCTGCATAAAATTAAGTAAATTGTGTAGCTACATCTGTGGTGGTTAGACAGGGTGCAATTCGAAGATTCTATCTCTAGTTTGTCACTTTATGCCCATTTTGGGGCTATTAATCAGGCTAACTTCCTAATCACCTTGTCATCTTCACTGTATTGGAGGGCGCTTGCATGTTTTTCCAAATATTTAGTTTCCCTAGCTGCCTTTTTCCAATACTGTGCTCATTGCCTTTGTTAGCGCGTCTTACCTTATCTGTTTTCGTACCCTTAATTTATAAGGGGATGCGTTAGAGGTTTGATGGACCTTTGAACTGCGCTTAGAGTAGTTCCCACCATCGGCCTCAAATTTCAGTATCAATCATAAACAATATCAATCAAAAGGATCAATAATCTTGAGAGTCAGTAATTTCCACACACCATGACCCCTTTGGTCATAAATAACCACACCATTATGTAAACGTTTGAATGTTTATTTCCCTATGTTAACAGTGCTAATATCACATAATGTAGTCTCAGAATCAAATGGTAAACATACAGAAACAATACTAGTTGACCAAATCTTCTAAAGAATCTCAATCTCATCAATGTGTGGATCACTACAGGCAGGCCTGAGGGATGTTTAAAGGGCTACTTAAGTGGGTGGCACAATCAGTCCTGCAGGCTCAGTAGCAGCATTTAATTTACAGGCCCTAGCTATGTGAGGTGCACTTTACTAGGGACTTGTAGGTGAATGAAATATACTGTTTGCCATTGCAGAGCCTGTGTGTGCAGTTTAAACTGCCATCTTCACCTTGACAATACACCTTTTGCCAGGCCTAAATTCACATGTCACCACTAAGGTAGGCCCCAGACAGCCTTAAGGGCAGGGCGCAATGTATTTAAAAGCTTGGGCATGTACTTGTTTTACATGCCCTGGTAGTGAAAAACTCTTAAATGTGTTTTTCACTATGGCATATCTGTTCCATAGGATAACATTGAAGTTGCCTCATTACATTTTATGAGTGCAATTTCCTAAGGGAAGAGCTAAGTGCTGAATGTTTGGTGTCACTGGAATCCTGATTTAAAATCCCAACTTAGGGGGAAGTTGAATTTTAAATTACCATATGAAAATGCCACTTTTACAAAGTTGCCATTTTCTTGCCTTAGCCATTTGGTGCTTGCAGTCTGTCTCTGGTCACATGGCCGGGTAAGGTTGCCAGTTGGGCTTTGTGTATTCCTCTAAGACTGCCACACACAATGAAAGCTTAGTTATGTCTGGATAGACCATCACTGTCAGGATGGGAGGGAGGAGCTAGGCCCAGCCTAACTTACACCTGAATAGGCTGCGTTTTGTCTCCACACAAAAGGCAGTCTACCCTGTTTAGTTAGTCTGGAGCCAGGGCAGGGAAGGCAGGGTAGCGGTGCACTTCAGAGGCTTGCCTCTTCAGGTTTACCTCCACTTCAAAGGCACAACTGTGTACACAAGATACTCTGCCAAGAGACAAAAAGGACTGCTGTACTGCTGGAGGGCTGCCACTCTGCTGGAATGTACTCTGATGGACTCCAGCTTGGTGACCTGCTGCCCACTTGACTGGGTAAGAAGGACATGACTTAGTCCTATGTTATTTATTAAATTAAGCTCTATTTTTCTAAACCAATGCAAAATCTTTTAGTGTGATGCTTTCCCTGTTTTTACTGTTTCAAGTGTTGCACAAATACTTTACACATTGCTTCTAAGTTAAGCCTGAGTGATCTGGTGCCAAGCTATTAAGAAGTTGAGCACAGATTAATTCAGGGTTTGCCTGCTCCTTACTTTGACAAGGATTGTGGTTGCTGCTTTATCAGGTATCACACCCCAATCAACCAGTAACCCTGTTTCTAACAAGTCACAAAATCAATATCCATAAATGATTAGTGTAATGAACCAACACAGTGCAAGTTTAGGCACTGATAGATGGCGCCAAGTTCTTGATGAATGCCGAATTGGACTTCTGAATGGATGGTGTTTTCTTGGACACTATTTACCAATTTTGCCAATAGGACCATACTTGTTACCCCCATGACAGAGTCGAATAGGGAAATTAGTCTGTATCAGAGAGGATTTGCTTTCTCCCCGTCTTATAAACTGCAACAACTATTGATTTAGATCAGGATTTTGGTGGATGATTAGCAGCAGAAACATTAAGAAACTGATGACAATAGGTCCACTCAAATCAACAGTGTTTTTAAAAAGATCCACTGGCACACCATCCGGCCCAAGGCCTTCCCTATTGTACTATTAATAATAATGGTTTTTACATCAGATCTAGCCATAGAAATAAGCAATGAATTGGATTAGTCTGAATGTGAATATACTTGATCTAAATGTTCTCCCCACTTGGCTGATGGAATAACAATAGGTAGACTACGCACTACAGTATCCCTAAAATACAGCACTTTAATTACCTTCCAAAAGGAAGCACTATCATGAAGATAATGCGCATGAATAAGGGTGGCCCAATCTTCGTCTTTGATAGTGGCAAGCATTGAACCACTTTTTAAATATGGCACTGCAGAAAATCCACTTTAGCGCCGCCTCAGCGTAAAAAAATGACACTATGGTGGTGCTCAGGTGGCGCTAGGGGCTTGTAAAAATGCCCCTAAATCTTCCCTGGATCCTAAAATAGATGCCTTTGTGATTGACAAGGGCTTCATACATGAAGGCTTCAAGAACTTAAAAGGCTGGGTGTAGGACTTGGAATCTAAGCTTGCGGCACTCAGACTGGCAATTGCAAAGGGGGACTCTCATATCAAAGCCCTCCAGGTGGAGGTATGCTACCTCAATGAATGAGTTAAGGATCATGAAGGCTGCTGCTGTAGCAATAATGTGAGGATTGTGGGTCTACCAGAACAAACCAAAGGCCTGAGCGTGAAACTTGAGGAATGGCTTGCACAGACTGTTCTGGGTGATACATTTTGACCTTCTTTGCCATGGAACAGGTGCACAGGGTTTGGAGTAGGTCGACCCCTACTGCTGCCCCTCAGAGACCAGTGGTTGACCACCTCTTGAACTACAGTGATAGGAATCACATCTTGCAGGTGACACATACACAATCAAACCTCTCTAGCCAGCAAGATGGTGTATCCCCCCTGCCAAACTGTAATAATCGCTTCTTACCCCTTGCCCTATCACCGCCACCTGAATTAGAGAGAAATATACCAAGGGGAACTGAGGAGCCTGCACCAGTTATATTTATTCAGAAGGAACATCCGGCTGACTCACAGTTAGCGCAGATAAGAGCTGAAATTTTAAGTCTTAGAGAGCATCTTACAACTTTCACCCACATGATATATGAAAAGCTGGACGGTATATCTGTGGTAATTGGGGACATAAGGAAGTCATCGCAAAAATCTGACCCTAACCCCCTGGTAAAGCCAGTTTTAACACCTGAGACACTCATGCCACAGAGGCGTAGGGGCCAAAGGGTTGAAATGGTAACACAGACCACTCATGGGGGCAATAGTGTACTCCCTGTAGCATGCGCCCATAATAAATGTGATACATTCTTGGACATAGGGGCTAACTGGAAGATGCACAGAGAAGGTTACTTAGATAAAAGCCCCAAACGCCTCTCGGGAAATACCCCCCAAAGCCCAATCAGTCACGGCGGCTACGATATTTACATGACAAATGTTCCTAAGTTGAGCAATGGCCAATTTGAGCAAGGGGAATCCCTCAAAAATAAAGTCATCCACTGGATAAGAGGGACAAAGAAGTGTAGGTCCATTATAAGGGAGGACATAGTTTTCGTACAGAGACTCACAAGAATAGGTTCAACGTCAGACCTTATAGGGATAAAATTGACCAGTGAGAATCTAGCCAAGGGCCTTTTGGCACTCGATGGAAGAGATAGACCTGGTGCATCATCCCAAGTGACACTTGTCCATAAACTTCCCCAATCATTGATAAATCTGTTTCCACAAGAGAGAAATAATATCACAATAGCCCAGCATCATTGTGCTCAGAGAAGGAATCAACAGTACAGCCCAACTTCAGCCATAGACTGACGCGAAGCCCCCGTGACCGATGTTGGGACTGATGGCATACTCAGTCTCGATTCCTATATGCCAAAAAAATACTTATCTGACACCCTGGGGGCGGAGCCAAAAGTACATCCCAGTGGCCCGCTAAAGGAGAAGGACCAGCGAGCAACAGCTTGCTTAAATGAGACAAGGGAGAAACTGCCAGAAAACGGGGATGATTATGACCCACCGATTAAGATCTTATCTTGGAATGTAGCAGGGCTGACCCAGAAGACAGCTAACCCTGATTGGTGCAGATTTATAGATCAACACCATATTATTTTATTACAGGAGACATGGGCTCCATCTGTAGTAAATAGAGAGGGTTTTTGGACTTTCCAGAAGACTGCACTTCCATCATCATCGGGCAGGGCCTCAGGCGGTCTGATAATTTGGCTAAAACACGACCTATTCCCAAAGGTAAAGGAGATCGCAACCCCTACGAGGGATTCATTAGCTGTTGCGGTCGAAATTAGTACTGCTAGAGGTCCTGTTAGCATAATAATTGTAAATATATACATTAGACCTGGCACCCAAAGGACCCAGATTGCTCAGATGAGTATATTAGCAGATTTTTTTAACTACCTCCCTGACGGGCGGGGCCTAATTGTTGCGGGCGATTTCAATATGCAATTGAACTGCAGAGATGACAGTCAACAAGAAGGTTCTCAGCCCGCAGACCTATGGGATAGATCTGGGCCGGTGCAAGCTACATCCAAAAAAGAAGGAGGAGCTTTAGAACTACTGGAAGATTTAATAAAAATAAAGGGACTAAGAATAGTTAATGGGAATACCAGATCAGATAACCCGGCGTCGCCTACATACAGGAGAGGCTCATACTCTAGCCACCTGGATTACGTTCTAGTAGATGACACCCTCTGGAAAACCCTAATTGATATGATAATTCTCCCTCGTGTTGACAGTAATCACCTTGCTTTGAGTGCCTCCTTCTCTTCTATCGTATTCAGCTCTAAGACATTGACAACATGGACTCTAAATAGTGCCCTCACTAGGACCAATGATTGTAAAAATGTAAAATGAGAACGGGTTGAAGGTGATGTAAATCTCCAGCTATTAATTTATAGAATAGTTGCAACAACACTTTCCCCATTGAAACATATAAATACCATATTGGTAGATTTGGTCCATCTCCATAGTATCCTGATTACCCGATTAAAACCACATTTCCAGACGCTAAGGAGGCGGACAGAGACTAGGACTAGAAAATCAAGGTGGTTTTCCAACCCCTGCCGCCAGGCTAAAATACAGCTATTGGGTGCGCTTAAGGAAGGGAACTGTCGAGAGATAAGGAAAAACAGGATTGTATATAAAGATGTACTTAAGAACGCAAAAAAAGAGTGGGCGACAAGGCTCTGGAATAGGATGGTGGAGGCGCTCCAGGAGAAGGATTTTAATTTATTCTGGAAACTAGTGGCAGACAAAAACAGCTCCCAAGGAATGGAAAACTACCCTGTAATCCAGCCAGAAACCTGGGTGACGCATTTTTCAAATGTATACAGAAAACCTCATATTAGTAGTACTATTACATCTCACCTAAAACCTAATGACCTTTCTGTCAATACCTCAATGTGGGGGAGTGCAACACCACCCAAATTTGATCTGGAACTTTTTTCCTTAAAAGAAACAACAGAGGCTCTCCAATCAATACGTAAAGGGAAGGCCCCTGGTCTTGATGGTATTCCAGGGGATTTATATCTCTGCCGACCGATAACATGGTCATTGTATCTAAATGCGCTTAGTAATGAGATACTGAGGGGGGGAGGACTTCCTACTACGTGGCAAGGAGCAATTATAGTCCCTATTTACAAGAAAGGACCAAGGGAACAACCTATCAACTATAGGCCTATCAGTCTTATTGATGTCAGCCAAAAGATATTTACTAAGCAGTTGCTGAATAGATTACAGACATGGATAGAGGATTCTCAAATTCTCTCCGATTCTCAGGCAGGCTTCAGAAGAGGGTTGAGTACAATAGACCAGGCATTTAGGTTCAACCTTCTTTGCTGGAAATACCTGTCACTTAACAAGAGTCATTTGTACGTAGCTTTTATCGATTTAAAAGCTGCCTTTGACATGGTACCCCGGGGCACATTATGGAAAGTCATGGAGAGTTATCAACCAAATAAGGAACTACTAAGACTGATTAGATACCTACATGAAGGGACTTATGCCCACGTGCGCTGGTCAGAAAGTGGCGATCTAACGGAACCCATACCTGTCGATAGAGGGGTTAGGCAAGGGTGCATTTTGGCACCTACACTGTTTAACCTTTACATCAACGGTGCTGCGGACCAATTGCTACATTGTAATCATGATGCCCCAAGGTTAGCTGGAGCCTCTTTTCCGATTTTAATGTTCGCCGACGACACTTTATTAATTTCAAGAACACCTATGGGCTTACAAAATGAATTGGACACCTTTTTTAATTTTTGCTCTAGCAGAGGCCTTGAAATTAACCCAACAAAATCAAAGTTCACGGTTTTCAACCCACATAAACTATTTAGGGGAAAAATGATGATAGCAGGCCAACCAGTGGAGAGAGTTAGCCAATTTGATTATTTGGGGATTAGGCTAAGTGATGACCAACGTTGGTCGGCACAGATCAGGAAGAGTCTGACAGTACTTAGGCAAAGGTCAACAGTGATAGCGAGGAAAATAGCCAATACTTCGGAAGGGGAGATAACACCTGCCATCACCGTTTATAAAGCAGTGGCAGTAGCAGCCTCAATTTATGGTGCTGAGCTTTGGGGACATACTAACTCTAGGTGTCTGACCACGGTTGAAAACCGCTTTTTACGAAACTTCCTGAAGTTGCCGATGAGCACCCCTCTCATCCCGCTCAGATTTGACTTAGCCATAAATGAAATACACAATGAAATTGCACTAAGACCACTAATGTATTGGATTCGTCTTTGGACCTCAGAGTATCGGTCCACTCTCCAAATAGCATTAGATGAATTTCTCGCAAGTGACAGTGTACTAAAGATCCCTTGGTTCAGACACATTAGAGACATGTGTAAATTCCTTAAGATGGAGGAGGTGTGGAGTGCTCCCCATAAACTGACCAAGGAAACAAAGGAGCGTGTAAAAAGGTGCTATTGGGAGAACATTCTGGCCCAAATTTGGTTAAAAAATCATTACAGTCTGACTCTACAGTTTTTAGACCATAAATGCAGCCCCAAATTTGAGGCCTATATGGATAACGTAAATCCTCCCTACAACAAAACACTATTCATCAAGTTCAGATTAGGGACCCTCCCACTTAAGACATTCACAGCGCAATGGAGTTCGGAGGACTGCAATTTAATATATTGCCATCATTGTCAAAAGACAAAAGAGTCACTTGCGCATTTTATGTTTTTCTGCCCTAGATATCTGGTACCTAGGAAAAAGTGGATCGCTCCGATATGTAGGGCAGTTGGGATAAGGGAATGGAATATAGCATTACGAATTTTAACAACTGACACAAATGATAAAATAGTCTTTTCTGTTGTAAGATATTTGCGAAGTGCATGGGCCATAAGAACAAGAGAATTGTTATTAACATGTATTTTTTAACATATTGGTTTTAGATCACATTTATTTTATATAACAGGTCTTAACTGGCCGAAGCTAAAGACATAATGGTTGGGACTTTCAGATTTTAAGAACAATGAAGAATTGCACTGTTTTTTCTTCCTTTTTTTTACAACTTTGTGATCCCATTATTCTTCTAGGGCTCTTAAAGTAAACTATGGAATTTTCTCCTTTTATACCAAACAACCGAGATACATGACAAAATTGGTTCCTCAGGAGTGAGGTATTTGTAGAACATAGGGAGATATGAACAAGAGAATTGTTATAATCATGTGTTTTTAACAATTTGGTTTTTAGATCATATTTATTCTGACAAGTTTTAATTGAGGAGAGCTAAATTATAACTATCTAATATTTTATACCCTTGGGAAGTCAAAATTTTAACAATAGTTTATACTCTTGTATCTTTCAGGGTCCCCAAAGCAAACTGTGCCATTAACCGTCATGCTGTACAATCATGTTATGTTTTGTATTGTTTACTTTTATGGCTTTTAGCCGAAATAAAGTTATAAATTGGATTGGACACATACAAAGGGGCCCTAGACAGTTGGTAACTCTCATATGCACATATTCACTGATTATAGCGTAGATGTAAAGAAACAATGGGTCTCTTTCCTGAAAGTGAAGCAACAACTTAGGAGCCCTGAACATACAGTACTCTGCAGTTTTCTGCCACTTTAAAGATAATACACGACAGCCATATCACTTTTTCTGCAACCCCTGGAGATGCGTGGACCTGGGTAGAGAGCTGGGGCATCATCTTGCCACCCCCAGAAAAAGGGGGACTTTGGAAGCTAGAAAATGCAGAGACAATGAAGGCCTGTGATAGGGGCAAGAAGGTGGGCCCACGAGGGAGCAGGCATCCAGGGAGGGATCCCAGGCGATTGCCATAGCTGAACAACACAATGGGCCTGATTACGACTTCGGCGTAGATGGTTAATCCATCCCACATGTGATGGCTGTCCCGCCCGCTCTATTACGAGCTCCATAGGATATAATGGACTCGTAATTTGGCAGGTGGGATATCCGTCACCTTTGGGACGGATTAACCCTCTCCGGCGAAGTCCTAATCAGGCCCAATGTGTCTCCTTCCTCTCCCTTGGGTGGGGTCGGCAATTTAGATCACTGGTAGATCATTAGTATGGGTTGGCATTTGATACAGGCCTAGCTGTAGTGGATGCTTTTTTGCAGGGGGGCCCACTCATCACTCCTATGTCAGTGGAGGACTTAATATGAGCTAACTATGCTGGACAAATGCCATGCTGCTCGCCTTGTGCCGCAATGTAGCCCCTAGTCAGACAGGGGCCATTCCCTTAGGAGGTACTGTATGTAATCGTTACAAATGGGCCAGCTGTGGGGGCTCCAGTACCAGCGGTGGACCGGTCACAAGGGTCTCCTTCTTGGATAACACATTGTTGCTGCATTGCCCTTCATTCTCAGTTGGATTATTGCTACCTCTCCTAACTGTTTCAGTTTATTTATTTATTGTTTCAGTTAATTACCATAAACATTTTGCTAAATTACATGGTAAAACCATTATGAAAAAAGAAAAAAATTAGATTTTTATACCGAGAAATTAAATGTAAATTGAAAAGTTAAAATGAACAAATTTTAAAAAAGTGTCTCGCTTATGGTAGGAAATAAAAGATATACAGGCCAGAAGTTCAAGATGACTGTAAATGGAGGAACATTAGTTTATTACTGTCCTGGATTTAAGAAGTGTCACAGATAATTATGAGTCTTCCAGGGTGTGCAGCTGTCCGACCCACTGGAGCTAAAAACCTGAACATTGCTTTTTTGCATAACGTATTTTAAGAACTTGACAAACTTACAGTTTAGCTGGGGTCATGTGGATTGAAGCAGGCTACTATGGCTCCCCTGCAGGTCCTAATGGCTCTGTCAGTGAACATCCTCTTATGAAATCTCTTTCGGAGGTCTAACTGACCAGAACAAATGCAGATTATGGTCCTCATTACAACCGTGGTGGATCGGTGTTAAAGTAGTGGTAATTCTGCCAAAAGGCCGGCGGTAAAAAAAAATTAGATCACAACCACGATGGAAACCGCCAACACAGACAGCCACTTTAACACTCTGACCACCATGGCGGGAGCAACAAACACTGTGGCGGTCACCGCCAACAGACAGGCGGAAGACAATGTACCACCCACCCCATCACAACCCGCCAATCCGCCAGCTTTTCCGGGGTAGTACCAACGCCATCAAAACCACGGCGGAAACAGAAGGGAAACCACTCATCTCTCGACACTCAACGTATAACCAGGACGCCATGGAGCCCGAGTTACAGGTCCTGCCCATGCTGGTCTACCTTCTCATCTACCAGGAATACCAAAGGCGGTGGAGACTACCACGGTGAGTACTGCACCTAGTACACAGGGGAAGGGGGAGGAAAAAGAGAGTGACACACACATGCAACATGCAACACGCACACCCCCACCCTCACCCACAACAACATACACACAAACACACGCAACAACATTACATTTACACCCTGTAACCCCCTGGAAGAATGCAAGGAAAAAAGGAATTGAGTTAAATCAGTGATATATAGTAGAAATAGGCAGATACACGTAACAAATAGAAAAAGAGTATTTACAAAAATATACAATATGTACATAGGTCCGTACATTGTCCCTTCCAAATGTCCGTGGGCCACTGGGCTAAAAATCATGGGCCAAGCCAACACTTGACTCCTGCCTCAATAGGGAGAGAACACTGCAGGGGCATCAGGTCGAAAACACACAGGCACCTCGGGGACGGGGAATGGGGGGCACCTCAGCTGGAATATGGGACAGCGCCACTGCTCCTAGAGGGGGCTCCATGCCCACAGCGATGTCCTGGGGAGTGCAAGGCCACAGACTCTCAAGTGGGTGATTTGCCAACTGCTTGGTCCTGGGGAGTGCAAAGCCACGGTCTCTCAAGTTGGTGGTTTGCCCACTGCTTGGCCCTGGGAAGTGCAAAGCCACAGTCTCTCAAGTGGGTGGGCTGCCCACTGCTTGGTCCTGGGGAGTGCAAAGCCACAGTCTCTCAAGTGGGTGGTTTGCCCACTGCTTGGTCCTGGAAAGTGCAAAGCCACAGTCTCTCTAGTGGATGGCTTCTCCACTGATTCTGGTGGGGGCTTTGTGCCCAGTGTGCTTCATTCTACCAAGGAGGGGGTGGATACACGAGATGTGCAGGAGCCAGGTTGCATGATAGTCCATGCCGGCTAAGGCTGCATACTGGTTGTAGTGCAGGGGCTGGTGGGGGTGCTGCCAGTGGTGGTGGGAGGCTCCATCCTGTCTCCTGTATCCTCGGACGGCTGTCCACTGGGGCTGCTGCTGCTGGTAGTGGTCCTACTGTCAGCAGTGCAGGTGACGGTGCTTGCGGCGGGGCTGCTGGCGTTGCTGGCTGTAGTGCAAGTGCCGGTGCTGCCAGTTGTGGAAGGAGGCTCCAGCCCTTCTCCGGCAGCCTGGGACGGCTGCGCACTGGGGATGCTGCTGCTGACAGTAGTGGTGCCAGCAGCAGTGCTGGCTGCGTTGCAGGTGGCGGTGCAGGTGGCCATGCTTGCGGCAGGGCTGCTGGCGGTGCAGGTGGTGGGGCTGGTGGGCACCAGGCCTTCACCTGCAGCCTCTGACGGCTGAAGTGCCTTGCCTTGGGTTTTCTGTCCCTTCCTCACCTTGGCAGATGCTGTTGTTACCTTGGCTGGAGTTTTGGAGGAGGCCTTGCTGGGTGGGTCGTGCTCCTTGTCCTTGCTGCATGCTGTCCCCTTCTTCACTTTTGCAGGTGGCAGAATGGTTTTGTCCTTTGCAGGGGTTGGTGGCACACCGGCTGGGCTGACGGTTGCCCCCTTTGAACCTCTGTGAGTTGCAGGTACGACAGTGGACTCCGACTTTGTGGCTGAGGTGCTGGCCTAGGTTCTGGCCACCTTGGCCCGAGGGGAAGGACAGGGGGAAGGGGTAGTGAAGTGAGCAATGTTTGCCAGGAATAGCTTTTTAGACACATTGGGGAGGGAAGAGGGAGAGGGTTTGGGAGTGGAGGAACAGGGAGTGGTTGTAGGTGTCTGCTGAGTTTGGGTGAAGGTGCATGGGCTGGATGCTGTTGTGAGGTGGATGGATGTTGGGTGGGTGGGTGCTTGTGTTTGTGTACTTTGGGAGGAGGGGTCACAGACTCAGTGGGAGAGGACACCTGGGAAGTGTGCATGGATGTGGGAGTGGTGACTGCCAGTGAGGGGTGAGTAGTGATGGGCGTGCTGGTGATGGAGGTAGTGGATGAGGATGTAGTGCAGGCAGATATGAGTGGAGAGGATAATGGGAGGGAGGTGGACGAGGAGGAGGAGGGGGGCACAGTGGAGGCAGTGGATGTTTGTGTGTCTGCATGGGGATGGTGCTTGTGTGAGTGCCTTTGGGATGATGTGCGGTTCTTGTGTTTGCCTGAGCCACTTCTGTGTATTGATTTGGGTGAATGCTGGTCTGAAGGTGTGCTTGAGATAGGCTGGGATTGAGGGGATTGGGACTTGGGCAGAGGAAGTTGGAGGGGGGAGGCTAGAGACAGGGATAATGGCTGCCATCAGTCCAGAGGCCAGAGCCTGAAATGCTCCCTGTTGGGCCGCCAAGCCAGAGTGAATGCCCTCCAGGTATGCATTTGTTTGTTGCAAATGCCTCTCCACACCCTGGATGGCATTCAGAATGGTTGACTGCCCAACAGTGAGGGATCTCAGGAGGTCAATAGCCTCCTCACTGAGGGCATCAGGGCTGACTGCGGCAAGGCCTGAGGTGCCTGGGGCAAAGGAGATGCCCACCCTCCTGTGTGCTTATAAACCACAGAGAGTAACCCAAAAACCCGACCGGGCTGGGTAGAAGATAACCATTACATACAACCATGCCCTAACAGGGAGAAACCAACAAATTATTTATACATCATAAAACAACATAGGTGAGAACAAGAAAGCTATTTATTCATATACATATATATATTAATTTATTTACTTATACATACATATCAATTTAATATATTCATCCTAAATGGACAGCCCATCTGATAAAACAGCACACCCAGGGACAGATAGTGTGAGAAAAAGTGCTCGTTTCTATCTATCACAAGCACTTTTTCTCACACTATCTGTCCCTGGGTATGTTGTTTTATCACATGGGCTTTCCATTTAGAATGAATATATTAAATTGATATTTATGTATAAGTAAATAAATGAATATATATATTTATATGAATAAATAGCTTTTTTGTTCTCACCTATGTTGTTTTATGATGTATAAATAATTTGTCGGTTTCTCCACGTTAGGGCATTGTTGTATGTAATGGTCACCCTCCTGTGTGGGCAGGCATGGGGAACTCGCTGAGGGGCTAATGGGAGGGCGGTGCTGGTATGGGGTGGCAGCTGTACTGTTGTTGCAGTGGGCACAGAGGTGTCCGTCACCACCAGGGAGCTTCCATCGGAGGAGGAGTTGATGTCTGTGGTCTCCACTCCTGTTCCCGTTGTCGTGCTGCCCTCGCCCTACGTCCCACTGGTGCCCTTACCCTCGGTGGATTCGGCCCCAAGGCCCATGTGGGATGCAACTCTCTCCGTCGCCAGTGCCTCTGCTGCTCCGCCAGATGATGCTAATGCACACAAGGACAGGGTGACAAAACAAAAAGGGGAGGAGAGACAGATGATACACTTGGTCAATGCCAGCAACACCACTACCGTTGGCATACACAACACACAGGGAGCAACCCTATGCACTAGGCTATGCCCAACCATTTACTAAGAGAGTCACCAGCCCATGGGGTACAATGTATAACGCCATTAGCTGCACACCAGAAACCCACAGGACCCTGCCCAGTAGTAGATGGCCACTTACACTATTGGTGTAGGAGTGCTCCAGAGCCTGCCCAACAAGGGACCTACCCTACCATGTTGGCCCTGGCCTAGGTGTGCCCATAGCCCACATTCCCCACCGAGGTACCTCTTAATGCTCGCAAAGTCAGGATTCAGAATCTGTACTCGCCCCCTTGTGGCTGCTGTGATGCCTTCAATAGCCCTTCCAACTCCGGATAGGCCACTGCCAGGATGCAGAACATCAGGGGGGTCATGGTGCGACGGGCACCCCTTCCTCGTTGTGAGGCCAGCCCCAGCTGGGCCTCCGCCGTCTTCATTTGCCCAGCGGCGCAGGTCCTCCCTCTTCTTGCGGCAGTGGGTGCTCCACCTGTAAAAGACCCCCAGGGTCCGCACCTCCTTGGCGATGGCACGCTACATACCCTTTTTCTGGTGGGCACTGACCTGCATGGAAAAGACAGCAGGAAAGGGAATTAGTCAACTCTCCCGACTATCACAGTAATGGCCCACCATATCCCTCCCATCCCCTGATGCCCATACATTGACCACCTTACATGCTGCACTCTGCCCAGGACACCTCTGCCCCCTCTACATGTGGCTTACATACACAGCACTCCATACATTAATGACCCACGCATCATGCTCACAGTGTACTCACCTGTTTGTCTGGGGGACCATACAGTAACGTGTACTGGGGTAGAACCTCATCCACCAGTTTCTCCAACTCCTCCGCAGTGAAGGCAGGGGCCCTTTCCCCAGACATTGTAACCATCGTCGCTTTCAGATACAGGTCACAGCAGCACTTGCAGAGTAGGTCCTCTCCTGCTGAAGGTCAGGAAGCAAGAGAGTGAACAGATAGAAAATGGTGGTGATGTCTGCGGCGGTGCGTACCGTCACAGCTGGCGTACATCTCCATTGGCTCCTGGAACCCATAGGGCCCAAAGATAACCAATGCGAAGTTGCGTGGTGGTCTTCAACTGCCTACCACAACGGCGCACAATGCCAGCACAATTACCTCATTTCCACTTGTCCCTCCTCACAGGGCAGGCAGCTGCCATTTCAGGGGGGCACAGGGCATGGCACCTTTCAGCGTCACAGCAGACATAGGCACAGCAACAGATTGTCGGATTAACATATTGTTCCTATGAAATAAAATAATCATCATTAGTACAATAGATATGTGAATATGACTCTCTGCTCACTGTTTTCTTCCATAGGCTTCAACCGCTGAAGCTGAATATTAGATGGTGGCATCCTCCCATGTACAGACCCCTGGTGGACCTTGCAACAATGGAGGACAGCACATTATCATAACCTACAGACTTGATTGTGCCATAATGATAGAACTGTGTGCACAATTGGAGCCTGACCTGATGTCAGCTATCCGCCAGCCCACAGGTATCCCACCTCTAGTGCAATTCATTTCCGTGCTCCATTTCCTGGCAAGTGGTTCCTTCCAAATAACAGTGACTATGGCATCAGGGATGTCCCATCCACTGTTCTCCAACGTGTTGACCAGAGTGTTGTCAACCCTGCTGAAACACATGCGCAGCTACATCATGTTCCATCAGGTGGAGGATTTTGCCACAATGAAAGCTGATTGTATTTCCTGGGACATATCCCCAACATCATTGGTGACATTGATGGTATACATGTGGCATTTGTCTCACCCTGGGGAAATTAACACGTTTTCAGAAATAGAAAAAGCTATCACTCTATGAATGTGCAGATGGTGTGTTTTGGGGACCAATACATCTCCCATGTGCATGCCAAATATCCTGGCTCTGTGCATGACACCTTTATCTTGAGGAATAGCAGCATCCCAAAAGTGATGGGCCAACTCCAGAGGCACCGGGTGTGGCTAATAGGTGAGCCCAAGGTCCCCACACACTATGAGTAGGTATTTGGGTATGGGGTTGTCCATAAAGGTTAGTGTGTCGAACAGTTGTCCCTCGATATTTGCAGGTGACTCTGGTTACCCCAACCTCTCATGGCTACTGACCCCAGTGAGGAATCCCAGGACAAGGGGCAGAGGAATGTTACAATGAGGCACATGGGCGTACAAGGAGGATTATTGAAAGGACCAGGTTCCAGTGTCTCCATCTGACAGGTGGCTCCCTGTACTACTCACCCAAGAAGGTGTGCCAGATCATCGTTGCATGTTGCACAATCCGTCCTTGAGACGCCAGGTGCCTTTTCTGCAGGACGATGTGCCTGGAGATGGTCTTGTGGCAGCGGTGGAGCCTGTGGACAGAAAGGAAGAGGAGGCAGAGGAAGAAGACGTTGACAACAGAAGCAATATAATTCAGCAGTACTTCCAGTGACACTGTAAGTTCACTTTACATTTCAGTTTTCTGTTGGACATTGCACACAGCAGCCTGTTTCCCTATGTCTGTGGCCACTGACTGTACCCTTTGGCATCTCTAATTTCAGATCTCTGTGCACCACTCTGGCTCCTCCTATGTGTACTGCTGCCCACCAAAGGTCATTCCAAAGTATATTTCACTGTACATTTGACTTGCAATGCTTTGGTAATGTTCTACTACTACATATGTGAATCATTTGACAGACTCCAGATTAGTATTTGTTCCAAGGGTGTTTATTTAAGTGTTCATAAATAGAGGGGGATGGGCTGATGGTGGAGGAAAGTCCATGTTAGAGTCCAGTCTCTTGGTATCACAGGTGCATTTGCCAATGGGGCATAGGAAAGGGAGTAATGGCAGTTCAATGTGGACAGGGTGACAGAGTGGGACAGAAGGGTGACAATCAGGAGAGTCATATTGCCTGGCGGGGTCTTGGCAATGTTCTCTGGCTTCTGCCTGGATCACAGGGCCCGTGTGCGGGGTGGTTCTCCTTCTGCAGGGGTTGAGGTGCTGGTGGCCTGTTGGTCCTGTGGCGGGGCCTCCTGTCCACTAGCGCCGGCGGAAGTGGAAGGCTGTTCCTCGGTTTGACTAGAGTGAGACGCCCATTGTTGTGCCACTGCCTCCCTCATGGTTTTGCCCCTGTCAGCCAGCACCCCTGCAATGGTGACCAGGATGGTGTATATTTTTGTGAGGCCATGCCTGGTCCCCAGGTACTGTCCCTCCTGCATCTGCTGGGTCTCCTTCAACTTGGCCAGTATCTGGCCCATGGTCTCCTGGGAATGGTGGTATGCTTCCATGATGTTGGAGAGTGCCTCGTGGAGAGTGGGTTCCCTGTTCCTGTCCTCCCCCTGTCACACAGCAGTCCTCCCAGCTTCCCTGTTGTCCTGCGCCCTTGTCCCCTGAACTGTGTGCCCACTGCCACTGACCCCAGGTCCCTGATCGTCCTGTGTTTGTGGGGTTGCCTGGGGTCCCTGTAGTGGTGGGCACACTGCTGATTGACGTGCCCTGGGGACAGTGGCATGGGCCTGCTGCGTGGGTGCTATGTCGGTGTTTCCTGAGGGGGGAGGCTCTGTGGTGGGTTGGGAGTGTGGCAGGGGAACCGACTGTCCAGAGGTCCAGGATCAGCCAGATTGGTCATCCTGATCCAGGCGTGCAGAGATGCTGTCGTCACTGTGGGCCTCTTCAGGGGGGGAACTGGAAAAGCTGGCACCTCCTCTTCGGTGACGTTGAGTATGGATCCTGTGGGGATGCAAATACAGTGTTAGTGTATCTGCATGTGCCATCTTGTGCATTGGTGTGTTTCCCTGTATGATTGTGATTTCCCTGTCAGCTTGGCCTTGTGTGAGTGGTGATTTTGTGGGCTGGGTGAGTCTCTCTACTGGGCATGCTGTGGTTATGGGTGTCTATGCAGGTCTGTGATGGGTGTCCATGCATTGCTGTTGCATGCAGGGCTTGGTATTGGGATGGGTGGGTTGTGTTAGTGGGGTATATGTGAGGTGGTGGAGTAATGGGGATGAGGGTAGAGGTAGGAGTTACTGATGGCATGCAGGTAGGGTGGGGGGGATAAAGTAGTTAAGATTTGACTTTACTGCTACTCCTGCGAGGCCCTCAGGATGCATGATCGCCAAGACTTGCTCTTCCTATGTTGTTAGTTGTGGTGGAGGAGGTGGGGGTCCACCACCAGTCCTCTGTACTGCTACCTGGTGTCTTGCTACCATGGAACGCACCTTCCCCTGTAGGTCGTTCTACCTCTTCCTAATGTCATCCCTGGTTCTTGGGTGCTGTCCCACGGCGTTAACCCTGTCAACGATTCTCCGCCATAGCTCCATCTTCCTTGCAATTCACGTCTGCTTCACCTGTGATCCGAATAGCTGTGGTTCTACCCGGATGATTTCCTCCACCATGACCCTTAGCTCCTCCTCAGGAAACCAGGAAACATGTGTGGGGTGATGTGTTGGGGTGTATGCTGTGATGTGCTTTAATGGTGTACGGGTGATTGTGTTCTGTGCCTCTGATTGAGTGGGTGCTCCTGGCTTGCCTCTCTCTGCTTGCTATCTTTTTTTTCACTGTAAGGGCTTGGGGGTAATGTGAGTGTGTGTTTTATATTGGAATGTGTGTGTGGGTGTGTTGTGTGTATGTGTGTCAGGTGTGTGTGGTTTGAATTGTCCAATGTGGTGTAGTTTTGTAAGTGTGTGTAAATTTTGAGTGCAGCGGTGTGTACTGTCAATGGTTTACTGCGTTTGAAAGACCGCTGCAGTTATTCGCGGGTCGTGATACTGTGGGCGTATTCCTGTTGGCGTAACGGTGTGGGTTTTGCTATCGCCAGTTTATCACTGACCGTTTGTGTGGCGGAGTTGTGTGGGTGTCTGTATATTGGCAGTATTCTCAGTGTGGGTCATAATATCCATGGCAGAATACCGCCGTGGGCACGGTATGTTTCCGGCCGTCAGCACTGCGGAAGGCGGCATTTACCACCAGGGTTGTAATGAGGGCCAAAGTATCCCATTCACCAAGGTCCTAATCAAGCCCTCTGTCTCATGAGATGAAACTAAATCAAAGGGGCTGATAAGGAAACATAGTTTGCACAAACTGATCCCAGACCTATGTGGAGACCTTGTATGTAAAATCCACCCAAAAATGCTGCTTTTTGAGAGATTTGTAGATCCTCCGCAGCTCCCACCATGACCAGTTGGTGTTGCAGAACCCGTCTTCAACGTCACATATCATAGAACGTATTATTTGTGATCCGGAAACAGTATTTCCGGGAGAAATGGGAATTACGCGATATGTAGGAATACCACATTCTTGATTTTACCTCATAATTAATTCACCAGACAAAACCTTTATGAGGAAACAGAAAAAATTATTTTGGCGTGGTACTCCCAATTCCCACTGTAATTCTCTATTATTAGGACATCTTCAGGGGGCACCTTGGGTTTATGCGGTACTCCCGCAGTCGGAAATTCGTAATACCAACTGTATTGCTAATTTTGAGACCATGAAAACTGAATTGGATCCTAACTGGGAATAGAGTGTAGGAGGTGAATTTGGTAAGCAAACGTCTGGCGCATATGGCGTGTTCTTTTATTTACTACCCTTGTTGAGTGTATGGAGGCTGATGACTCACGAGAGGCGGAGCGTTGAGAATCATGATGTCTCTTCCATTCTTCAACAATGGCAGTAGATAGCATATTATGTTCTAAGCATCTGCCTACATTATTCCTTACATTATGTTTTTTCTGCTTCCCTATATAACAAAATTCACTTTATCTAAACCAGGATGCAAAGGTTTACATTTGGCATTATGGTAAAATCACTTCGAATCTATTGGGAGAGCTACTTACCTGTGTAAAGCAACTATTACATGTAATCTGTTGGGTAGTAAAAGTATGTTCTGATGTCAATTATACTGTGTTGATACACTCAAATTTAACCTTTGAACTGTGATAGTAAAGGTGTGAATGGGTTTATGCCAATTGTTCTAAATATCATGCATTGAGCCATGTTTATTTTGACAACCATGGTTTACACTGGGCTGCGTCCAATTGAAACGCTACGGATGTAAACGGTGAACCTGCATGTCACCGTGAATAATAAAATCAAAGCATGATTCCATAATTCCGAAAATATGTTAAATATTTGCTAAAGATTGGAGACAAGTTAGTAAAGTATAAGCTTGAAACTTTCTTTTTCTATTTTGTTAGGACTCTGAAGATGAAGCAGGGGACTCAGCGTAAGTATAATATAATCTCGCGTTCTTATTTCAGTTCAGACAAATTGTTGTTCGTCTTTTAAAAACATTCCGAGCTCCTCGTGAGGTATGTGCATTTGTTTGG
The DNA here is from genome assembly GCF_031143425.1 of Pleurodeles waltl. NCBI lineage: Eukaryota > Metazoa > Chordata > Amphibia > Caudata > Salamandridae > Pleurodeles > Pleurodeles waltl. The sequence continues at coordinate 145,519,767 of NC_090437.1, read as the reverse complement.
CTTTAAAGACACACGAGTATGCAGCTTTTCGGTGTCCTTGAGGTATTTTAAAAATGTCCCGATTTCGTTGTGAAAAACAAGTGGTCTATTACTCTCCAATTTGTTAGATTCTCTTGCATACTTATCTGCCACAAAATCGCTAGGAAGGTTATAGCCCTGGGATATTGAGAAGAGTATTGTCTAATTTCCATCTTTTCGAAATCGGAATACCAGATGCGCAGTTTTTATGTAGTCTATGAAAAATATATCCCTGAGGCTGAATATAGTTTTTGTCAATGTAAACCGGTCAGATTTATGTGAAAGTAATAATGAGCCCACAGGCGGGTATTGTCAATCAGATATGGGCCTTCATGTCTCTTTAGGCCTTTCCTGTTCCGGGAACGGGTGGGGGGCTGGTGGGACGTTTCAATTAATCTTCCCTACTGGTTAACATGCAACTTAACAGTGTTGATGATGTACTTGGGACAATAAGAGCTTCGTTCTTAGGATCAGGAACAACAGAATTCCCTTCCTGACGTTTCCCTGAAACATGATTCTGTGTGTTACAGGGACACTGAGAAAGCTTAGGGCCTTCTGTTCAGTCACTGTTGGAGCATATTGTGGTTCCCTAGACTCTCCGATAAGCGTGGCAACGTATAATATACTAGTGACTGGGTGACTCTAGGCCTCGCGTATGAATATGTCACATCCTGTATTTGAAATCTTTCATGGAATGCTCGTGAACAAATATTTGTTCCTGATTGATAGAGTCAGGACTTGTATGCTAGTCCTTCTTGCATGGGACCTTCTGCTCATAGGAAAAAAGGGTGGATATTCTGCAGTTTAGCACAAAGGGTGGTAACATGGATACTCCCAGGGACAAGGAGACGAGCAGCCAATGGACAGGTGGAGGATAGAGGTGGCCTTTGATAAGATAGCACTCTAGGCATGGGCGGAGAGAAATTTGGAACCCTTGCTGATGGTAACAAATTAAATGAGGCAGCAGAAGTGTCCCTTTTGTGCTCACTAGTCAGTACCTGGATGAGCAGCGACTGGCCCTGAGCACAAACATCCCCGGACCTTCCCCAGCTCACATAAATCACCAATAGCTTAGCTGCTTCATTCAGATCATGGTTTTGTTGATGTGTGTCAGCAGGGGTCAGAAGGTGAAGGAAGGGCAAGAAAGGTGGCTAAAGTAGTGTTAAAAACATTGCCCAAGGTACGATAATGAAAGACTAATACCACTTTAAACTGGCAATCAGACAGAAACGAACAGGCAGGAACTAGGGCAAGGGTGGAGCAAGATGAAAAGGGCACTGTTGTTGGCATAACCTTAATGCTCTCAACGCCATGTGCCCCTCAAAATACTGGTGCCCCGGCCCTGGACCCAGCTCGCCCATGCTAAAGGCCGGCCCTGGTAGTGGACATAAAGTTAGTTCCAAAATGCCCAACTAAGTTTGTTCGTGAACATGCGTAACCCAATGGGTTTTTATCAAAGAAAACCTGACAGTTTAGAGTTAGTTGCACGTAGATAAGTCACAAGTTTTTTCATTGATTTAGGTGCAAATCCTTTGAACCCTTTGACTCATAAAACTAATACTTGAGGTCCTGCACACCAGATCAGCGGCCACATTCACAAAGGTAAATATGCATATGTAAATTTGCTCACATGCATATTTGTTATTACACCTAGGAATTCATTCTAAGTTGTGCAGTACTAAAGTACTGTAAAATCACATGCAATTTACCAAGCAATAAATCCACCTACTGCTATACAATTACAAGTTAAATCTCATAGAATGGGGGAAATACTGTGTGGAGCAGGTTTTTTTTAACTGTAAAAATACACAGATTATCAGTTCTGTGAGGTTTAATGCATATTTTCACCACCTGCTCTGAGCAGACATAAATGCAAGTGGGAAATCTGGGTAGGGAGGAGGCGGAGGAGTAGGAGAGGAAAGGGCAAGGTGCTGACAGGGGCAGCATTTAATGCTCCCCACAGTCAGTAAAAAACAAAAACAGGAAGGAATTTAGGCTGCTGCAGCCAAAGCCTCATGCGAATGTACTATGTGGAATTATGTCACTGTAAAATTGTCTGGTTCTCCCATACCTGGAAATAATGGGTGTGTTGGAAATGACACTTTCTGCAGGGTCATCCCCAGCCTATTTGTTCTGTTCTTCTCCTCCTCTTTTTTTGCTGAATTCGGTTTTGTTGGCCTTAGGACTGTGGCCAATTTACCACACCACACCATACTGCTAACTAATGCTAAATTGCATGTGCTCTCTGCTTAAAACATGATATCATTGGCTTATCCACAATTGACATAGTTAGTTTTACTTCTAAGACCCTCGTAGAGTGCAATACGTGTGTCCAGGGCCTGTGAATTAAAGGCTACTGGTGAGTCTGCAGCACTAATTGTGCCACCCACTTCAGTAGCCCTTCAAACATGTCTCAGGCCTTCCATTGCAGAGCATGTGTGTGTAGTTTTAGGCTCCCATGTCAACCTGGCAAGTTAACCCTCTTTCCAGGCCTAAACCCTTCCATTTTAATACATATGCAACACCCCTTAGATACCCACTGGACAGACAAAGGGCAGGGTGCAGTGTAATTACAAATTAGGACATGTACTTTTAAGTTTTTCACTACTAGGACATGTCAAATGTAAAGGTACATGTCCTAGTAGTGAAAAGCTCTGAAATTCATTTTTCACTACTACAAGACATATCTCTCCCATTGGATAACATTGGGATTAGATAACATTGGGATTACTTTATTACATTTTATAAGAGTATTTTCCAATTGGGAAAGGATGGGACCCCCAAGTTCGGTGTCTCTAGAATCACAATTGAAAATCACAATTTTTGTGAAGTCAGATTTTAAATTGTAATTCTAAAAATGGCACTGTTACAAAGTTGGCATTTTCTTGCTTTAAGTGTTTGGTTCCTTCTGCTTGTCTCTGAATACACATTTAGGATGGGTGACAGCTGGGCTTTGAGCCTTCCCTCTAGACAGCCACACACAAAGGGAGCTTAGGTGTGACTGATGGGACATCCACAGCCTGATGGGCAATCCTGGTCAGGTTGGGAGGGAGGAGCTGATGCTTACATCTGAATAGCCTATGTCCTGTCCAAACACTAAGGGCTGCATACCCCCGTGGTGAATCTGGAAGCGGGACAGAAAGGGCAGGGAGTTTGTTCACTTCAAAGGCCTCTCTTTGAAGTCCCTCCCACTTCAAAGGCACAACTGGGTATACGTACTGGGCCTCATACCACACCAACTCAGTACACCTCTGGACCTTTAGATACTCTTCCAGGATGAAGGACTGCTCTGCTGCTACAAGGACTGCCACTCTGATGGACTGCTACTCTGCTGGACCCCTCCCCCGCTGTGCTGATCTGCTGCCCTCCTTGCCTAGTAGTAAGAAGTACTGAACCTGCAGCTTCCAACCTAATTTTCTCCAAGGGCCTGCTGGCTTGCCTCCTGTTTTTTTCAATCTCAGGACATAAAAGACTTCCAACTCACTTGCTAGAGCACCAGGACTCTGCCATCTGTGAGTCTTGCTGTGCTAAGTGGTGCCAATAGAGTCCTGGGCCCTTGGAAGTGGGTATAAAGTGCTGCTCCAGTCAGAACTGATGCAGCACCACTCCTGTGTGGAGCAGAACCGGAGCATTGCATCTGTTGAGTGGATTGAACCAGCGCATTGACTTCATTGCAATCAGAAAATCTGAGCTTCTTCGCCACTGCATGGGAAGGATCGACACATCGCCTTCACTGCGGGGATCAAAACTGATGCATTGCTTCAGCCTGCTTCCCGCATCCTTGACGTCGACGCAATCAGGATTAAGGTATTTTTTTTTTCAGTGGCCCTCACTGAGTCCCTGTAGCCGACCCGCACTCTACTGCTGCCAGCCTGAACTTTGGAGTCTGTCTCGGACCAGCATCATCAGATAGCCCTGGTTAGTGCTTATAGCTTTGAACCACTATTGCATAGTTTATTCTTTAAAATTCCTATGTTAAGTTCTACTTATTAGATTTTTGTGTGGTGTTTTTACTGTTTTACAGTTTGAAGTGTTGAAAAAATACTTAATACATTGACTTTTACATTAAGCCTGACTGCTGTGTGCCAAGCTACCATAGGGTGATCACAAGCTAACCTGGAGTGTGTTTATGACTTACCCTGACAAGGATTGTTGTTCCTTCTTGGACATGGTGCAAACTTCTGCCAACCAGAAACCCAATTTCTAACAATGTTGAAAAACAATCCACTTGTAACTAGGTGGAGCAGAATTCCAAGAAGTAATTCTGCTCTGCCTGACTTGTAATGTTGGCTCTAGTAGTAACATTACACTTTTTTGCTAGTCACCATTTCTGAGAATAACGTTACTTCTAGGTGTAGATTTACATGTCTCCATCCCCTGGTGGACCCTGCTACACCAGGATTTATTATTGAATACAGTTGGAGACCTCAGCTACCGTCGCAGTGGTCTCCCAATGGGAAGGAGAAGTGGACAACAAAAAAAGTTTTCTAATGTTTAAAACATGATTTAAAATGTTTCAAACTAATATAATAATGTAAAGTAATTTTAAAATTTGTTTTAACTTAGAACTAATAAAACAAAATGTTACAGGACCTTAACAAAGATGTGTATTACTTACCATGTATCCTTTGTGGATGGCTTAGATTTTCTTAAAATGCAGAATTTATCCCCGTGGCCTAAATCATCCATGGCTAAAACAACATCAATTAAGAGCCACATTGGGGAACAATCTTTATTTTATTCTTATCAAGGTATGTAGCCTGTCAAGTTTAAAACATTGGCCTTTCCTTTGCAGTTCATAATGCTTTATTGTATTCAAATTTAAGGATCAGTTTTTAATGTTACCTCCTATTTAGATAACAAACTGATACAGCACATGAGGACAATATATGAATATGTTAGTAAATGTGTTTTACTTGCCACATATGGTGCTGGTGTCTGAGGATTTATGAACATTAACTGTTAAAGGTGTTAAAGATGGCATAAAATAGGCTAGGTATAGATTTCACACTTTCGAGGAATTAGGCATAGGATATTTGGAAGATAAAATTAAAGTAGTCCCCATTATCTTTTGGATTTTTTTTGGACCAACACAGTGATGAGTCTGAATCACAAAATCATTCAGGATTGGATGACTACTGAAGCACCAATCTGCAGGGGTGTCTCCTTCGCAATGGCTAAGCCAGGAGCTGAAAGATAAAATAATATGTCGTTATCGTTTTATCTTTCAGCTGCTGGCTCAGCCATCAGCAGGTGCAAGGAGGGGTGGGACTGGGTCACGGGAGGGGGAAGAGAGGAGTGGGACCTGTGCACTAAGTGCACATGTGTGTTTAGCCGGCCATCTCAAGCTGGCCAAACACACATGCGCACTTAGGTTTCTCCAACCGGTTCTGCTAAACAGCGGGGCTGGAGAAACTCCACAGACTCCCATCTAGTGTATGAGTGGCAGAACAAGGCACTCAGACCAATCCTGGTGCTACTTTCATGCTAGGTTAGCATGAGAGCAGGACCAGGATTGCTGGGGAGCCTGTGCTGGTGTACCAGTGAATGTTGGGACACCAGAAGAAGTGGAGAGGAGCAACGCGGCAGGCAGCGGTAGCGGGAACAGGTATTTTTTCTTTAATAATTTTTTTATTCCCCGTCCCTTCTCCCGCCTGCCCCTACCCTTAAGATTTGCAGCGACTGCTGCTGCCAATCTGAAATTCCATGGCTGTGCTATATGAAAAAAAGGTCTAGTTAAAGGTGGCCCATCTGACTTGTACTGTAGCCCATGCGATATTAGAAAGTCTGACAAGTGTTGGGTTAGAAAAATTAATTTTTGAGAGATAGTATGCTCTTGAGGAATATAGAGTTGGGTACCCAAAGCACTTTTACAGTTGTAAACCCTGACAACAAAATCTCTGAGTTTGCAACCACAAAACAATGTTTTCTGTGAACTGAATCCATTTTACAAGTCAGAAAAGCATTATTGTATTTTTGCCGTTGTTTTCAATTGAAATAATGTAATATTGATTGATTTTTGAATATAGATTTTTTTATAGAAGTTTTAGGGAAGCAACTTTGAAACATTTAACTGTCATCAACTCCAACAAGCAAATATGAATATCCAGCTTAAATCCTCAGCCATTAGTGCTCAACATTATCTGGAGCAGCCCATTCAACTTGACGGGCCTTCCTTCCTTCTTATCCCTTACTCCTGTGATATCGGCTATACTGTCAGCATATCGAACCTCATCTGCCGCTCCCATCTCTAGAGGATGTGGCTGAATATGCTTCCAAGGTTTCTCCCTAAATTAAGCCAACCACCGCTTCCCCACCATTTTCAAGCCCTCTAGTACTTTTCTGTCCCTTCTAATCAGTTTAAATTGCTTTTCCTATTACATCCCAGCGCTACCTGTGAATTTAGAGAGCGTGGGTGCTTAAACATTTCATCACCACTGTCTTCTAGCGAGGGCCACTACCAGTCTAAGGAATTTTTTATGCATCTTTTCGCTCTAAGGAGTATCCATAATATGCCCTGTGCAGGCCTAGGTTCTGACGTGACACTTGTGGCTGCTAATAAGATAGCAATGGTGGTTGACCAGCAGTGCTGCAATGTGAGGCAGTCCCAGACTAAGTGCAGGAAGGTGGCCCAGGAGTTTGACGTCTCGGGCCGGTGGCAGCTATACTTGATGAGATTTTGCTCAGCATTACCAGGGTCAGGTATGTTCTGTGGAGGAAATTGAATTGTTTCCATATAAATTGAGCATTGTTAGCACCTGCCTGACCTGCGGACACACTCTCCCATAGCCTGTCAGTGAACTGTTCTCCAATATCTCTCATGCTCACTTACTCCTAAGTGGTCTATTAGGAACTTCCTGTTGTAATGCCCTGTACGTATGCATAATAGCATGCCACAATGTGCCTAAATGACAGATGTCAGCTAGAGAGTTTGTCAGGGCAGGAGTAGATGGGAATCCTGGCAAGATTTTCCTTGCCTTTTTCACTAGTTTGGTGTATTGAAGAAATTGCCCTGGTCTGAGCCCAAATGTCTTCTGTGCTTTGTGGTCTATAAAAAACATATCTCTTGGGGACAAATCTTCCAAGGATTTACAGCTGCTATCACTCCAGTGAGTGACTGCCATCACTTCAGATATTTGTTTGAAGAGTGGCAAGGCCCACATATGGAGTTAGTATGTCAAACGGTGGTCTGCAAATTATGTGTGTAGGAAAGTACCATCTTGCCTGGCATGTTACCCCCAGTTTTCACTGTATATATGTTGTTTTAGTTGTATGTGTCACTGGGACCCTGTTCTCCAGGGCCCCAGTGCTCATAAGTGTGCCTGAATGTGTTACCTGTGTAGTGACTAACTGTCTCACTGAGGCTCTGCTAATCAGAACCTCAGTGGCTATGCTCTCTCATTTCTTTCAAATTGTCACTGACAGGCTAGTGACCAATTTTACCAATTTACATTGGCTTACTGGAACACCCTTACAATTCCCTAGTATATGGTACTGAGGTACCCAGGGTATTGGGGTTCCAGGAGATCCCTATGGGCTGCAGCATTTCTTTTGCCACCCATAGGGAGCTCTGACAATTCTTACACAGGCCTGCCACTGCAGCCTGAGTGAAATAACGTCCACGTTATTTCACAGCCATTTTACACTGCACTTAAGTAACTTATAAGTCACCTATATGTCTAACCTTTACCTGGTAAAGGTTAGGTGCAAAGTTACTTAGTGTGAGGGCACCCTGGCACTAGCCAAGGTGCCCCCACATTGTTCAGGGCCAATTCCCCGGACTTTGTGAGTGCGGGGACACCATTACACGCGTGCACTACATATAGGTCACTACCTATATGTAGCTTCACAATGGTAACTCTGAATATGGCCATGTAACATGTCTATGATCATGGAATTGCCCCCTCTATGCCATCCTGGCATAGTTGGTACAATCCCATGATCCCAGTGGTCTGTAGCACAGAACCTGGTACTGCCAAACTGCCCTTCCTGGGGTTTCACTGCAGCTGCTGCCAACCCCTCAGACAGGCATCTGCCCTCCTGGGGTCCAGCCAGGCCTGGCCCAGGATGGCAGAACAAAGGACTTCCTCTGAGAGAGGGTGTTACACCCTCTCCCTTTGGAAAATGGTGTGAAGGCAGGGGAGGAGTAGCCTCCCCCATCCTCTGGAAATGCTTTGTTGGGCACAGATGTGCCTAATTCTGCATAAGCCAGTCTACACCGTTTCAGGGGACCCCTTAGCCCTTCTCTGGTGCGAAACTGGACAAAGGAAAGGGGAGTGACCACTCCCCTGACCTGCACCTCCCCTGGGAGGTGTCCAGAGCTCCTCCAGTGTGCTCCAGACCTCTCCAATCTTGGAAACAGAGGTGCTGCTGGCACACTGGACTGCTCTGAGTGGCCAGTGCCACCAGGTGACGTCAGAGACTCCTTCTGATAGGCTCCTTCAGGTGTTAGTAGCCTATCCTCTCTCCTAGGTAGCCAAACCCTCTTTTCTGGCTATTTAGGGTCTCTGTCTCTGGGGAAACTTTAGATAACAAATGCAAGAGCTCATCTGAGTTCCTCTGCATCTCTCTCTTCACCTTCTGCCAAGGAATCGACTGCTGACCGCGCTGGAAGCCTGCAAACCTGCAACATAGTAGCAAAGACGACTACTGCAACTCTGTAACGCTGATCCTGCCGCCTTCTCGACTGTTTTCCTGGTGGTGCATGCTGTGGGGGTAGTCTGCCTCCTCTCTGCACTAGAAGCTCCGAAGAAATCTCCCGTGGGTCGACGGAATATTCCCCCTGCAACCGCAGGCACCAAAAAGCTGCATTACCGGTCCCTTGGGTCTCCTCTCAGCACGACGAGCGAGGTCCCTCGAATCCAGCAACTCTGTCCAAGTGACTCCCACAGTCCAGTGACTCTTCAGTCCAAGTTTGGTGGAGGTCAGTCCTTGCCTCACCTCGCTAGACTGCATTGCTGGGAACCACGACTTTTGCAACTACTCCAGCCCCTGTGCACTTCCGGCGGAAATCCTTTGTGCACAGCCAAGCCTGGGTCCACGGCACTCTAACCTGCATTGCACGACTTTCTAAGTTGGTCTCCGGCGACGTGGGACTCCTTTGTGTAACTTCGGGTGAGCACTGTTTCACGCATCCTCGTAGTCCCTGTTTCTGGCACTTTTCCGGGTGCTACCTGCTGCTAAGAGGGCTCCTTGTCTTGCACGACGTCCTCTCTACCTCCTGGTTCAATTTGCGAACTCCTGGTCCCTCCTGGGCCACAGCAGCATCCAAAAACGCTAACCACACGATTTGAAGCTAGCAAGGCTTGTTGGCGTTCTTTCGGCGGGAAAACACTTCCGCACGACTCTCCACGGGGAGGGAGATCCGTCCACCAAAGGGGAAGTCTCTAGCCCTTTTCGTTCCTGCAGAAATCTCAGCTTCTTCTGTCCAGTAGAAGCTTCTTTGCACCCACAGCTCGCATTTCCTGGGCATCTGCCCATCTCCGACTTGCTTGTGACTTTTGGACTTGGTCCCCTTGTTCCACACGTACCCAAGATTGGAAATCCATCGTTGTTGCATTGTTGGTTTGTGTCTTTCCTGCATTATTCCTCTAACACGACTTCTTTGTCCTTAGGGGAACTTTAGTGCACTTTGCACTCACTTTTCAGGGTCTTGGGGAGGGTTATTTTTCTAACTCTCACTATTTTCTAATAGTCCCAGCGACCCTCTACAAGGTCACATAGGTTTGGGGTCCATTCGTGGTTCGCATTCCACTTTTGGAGTATATGGTTTGTGTTGCCCCTATCCCTATGTTTCCCCATTGCATCCTATTGTAACTATACATTGTTTGCACTGTTTTCTAAGACTATACTGCATATTTTTGGTATTGTGTACATATATCTTGTGTATATTTCCTATCCTCTCACTGAGGGTACACTCTAAGATACTTTGGCATATTGTCATAAAAATAAAGTACCTTTATTTTTAGTATAACTGTGTATTGTGTTTTCTTATGATATTGTGCATATGACACTAAGTGATACTGTAGTAGCTTCACACGTCTCCTAGTTCAGCCTAAGCTGCTCTGCTAAGCTACCATTATCTATCAGCCTAAGCTGCTAGACACCCTATACACTAATAAGGGATAACTGGGCCTGGTGCAAGGTGCAAGTACCCCTTGGTACTCACTACAAGTCAGTCCAGCCTCCTACAATGTGTCATACAATTTGTTCCCTCACTATATCCATCTGTCTGAATATGTAAGGAAACTCCCTGGGTATGTAGCTACATTCATAAGCAGAGCCAGGACCGAGGCATCACTGTATGTGCCTTTAATGAGTCTCTTTTCCCACATGTCTTCTTCTGCCACCCAAAAGGTTGCATCTTGTACATGCACGGCATAATAACACGTTTCTAAGTCTGGGAGCCCCAATCCACTATCGTCTATGTTTTGTTTTTTTCAGTAGTACCACTGTCACCTTGCTACGTTTCCCAGCCAAAACCAACCTAACCATCAGACTTTCCAACTATCTCAATGTGGCCGCTGACAGCGGGCAGAGCAAGTTCATTAGTAAGCAGGGAAAGCAACCATCTTTGCGATAGCCACCTAGCACATCACTGAAAAAGGTAATATGATTCAGAACTCAATCAAGTTCCTTAATGCTTGCATCACTCTCCCCGCATTATGCACATATTGGTCACCCACTGTATGTGCCACCATAATGTCTAGATATCAAAACCTTTCAGCTTTCTGCTGCTCTGACGTCCGGCAGCTCCTTGGGGATTTTATTTGGTAATGTTCCTATGTGGAAGAACAGACTTTTATGTAGGTTCGCAGCCCTGACACCAACCCACAGCTACTCAGTATCTCTATGGAAGCAGTGGGACAGACTCCTGAGGGAGTCTGAAATAGCACAAAGCATCGTCCGCATATAATGAAACAAGGTGGGAGACTTTCCTGATGGTGATTCTTCATTCCGTCATTGCTGTGCGAAGTTATATCGCTAAGGGCTTCAGATCTAAGTCGAAGAGCACCAGGGAGAGAGGGCATCTCCTATCTTCTTTCCCACTGGACATCTCCAACTGTTCAACACTATTTTGCCCATCTGCACTCTGGGAGTGGGATGCCCATATAATAATTTCACCCACTTGTGGAATTCAAGGTCAAATCCCTATGATATAGCAAGTTCCATTGATACTCTCAATTCAGTCTATCAAATACCTTTCTCCAAATCTATAGCCACTAACGCCTTGTTGTCCTGTCTACCCTCATCTGACCTGCACTGAGGTAAAACGTCTAATGTTCAAGTCATCCTGAATGAGGGTTCAGATTACCCGACCCAACGTGATTGTTAAATTTACACAGGATATTCATATTGGGGTTTATCATGGAGATAGATCAATATGCTGTTGGCTCCAATGGGTTCCTCCTGGTTTCAATAACATTTGGACGACTCCCTCTCTCAAGGGGGTCAATCATTGAAATGGGTAGGAACCCTACATACCAAGCTTCCCTTATTGTTTCCCACAGTTTTGTTAGAAGATACGGGGAAAAAACTTGATACAGTTCCATGGGGAATCGATCGCTTATTGGAGTTTTAGCAGATGGCAACCCATTTAGCATGCTCAGGTATTCCTCTAGAGTGAAGTCACCCTCTAGTTCTTTCCTAAGGGGGTCTGGGAGTCACAGTGTATTGACAATGTCAACGTAATTCAGCAAGCAGTCAGATGGCATCAGATGTCCCCTGTTATACATGCATTTTAAATGGGATTGCCAATTTTGGGCGGGATATCTGTCACATTCGTGATGGAGTATTCCCTTCCACCAAGATCGAAAATAGGCCCTTGTCCTAACTATAACTACCTAGTGGAGACCACCACTAGGTAATATCTATATATGTATATATCTCTAAATATCTATGTGTGTGTGTGTGTGTGTATATATATATATATATATATATATATATATATATATATATATATAGGTAGTAATAGTTTCAATTGAAAAAGTGTTTTTTGACTTGCCTATATCCTGGGCACCGTTTGACGAATCTACACAAAAGTGTTCCAGTGAATCTAGTTGTACATGGGAAGTTTCGGGGTGATCCGTCAAATGGGGCCGATAGAAAGGGAAGTTAAAAAAACATGCGATTTCTATTACAATTCCCATAGGGATTTTAGATACAACTCCAGCCTGAACCGCTGGACAGCTTTACACCAAATTTGCCTGAAAGGTTGCTCTTGGTCCAGCAAGAGAGCTTTTCGTTATTTTGTGTAAATCAGTTTAGTATTTTTTGAAATATTAAAACAGAACCAAATATAGATATCTAGAGGCATGAAGGGTTTACAAATAATAATGAACTTTGACAGGGAAATACAGAGCTCTGATTGGCTGCCAACACTTCAACCAGGAAGTATTGGCAGCCATCTTGGGACTCAGCTTCAGCAGAGTCGCACAAAAAAAGATTTAAAAAAAGGAAAAGGGGCACAGTAGGGTCACCCTGACTCCTTAGCTCTGGTGCTGGGGTCCTAGATGGACCTACCACAGGGCTCAAAAAGCATTTACATTTTTTTTGCCATAAATTTACTGTGGATCTGAAAATTTGGAGCAAATATTCTTTTTTAAAAACAAGCGTGGGCTCCCATGCTTGTTTTTTAGAAGTCCCCAATTGGGCCAGGTCCCGGGGGTATTTTGAAATAAAGATGGAGTGTGCACAGGGTCCTCCTCCTAGGGCAGTTTGATGCCTCAGAGAGCACCACCTTCCTGGGGCTTCGATGAAATATAATGTGGGGGCTTTGTGGCGCCCCGCAGGCCCAGGGATCACCACCTCCCTTGGGCTTCAACTAAATACAATGCAGGTGTACGTGCCCCCCCCCCCCCACAGCCCTGGGGACAGACACTTACCCAGGCTTCCAACCAAATGTAATTTGAGGGGGCACCCGTTCCCGGCAGCGCCAGAGACCGACACCTTCCTGGGGCTCCAATAAAATGTAATGTGGGGGCCACCTGGCCCCCCACTGCCCTGGGGACTGCCACCTCTCCAGAGATCTAATCAAATATAATGTGGGGACCTCCCAGCACCATCACCACAGCCCTGGGGACTGCCACCTCCAATGGGGCTCTAATCAAATGTAATATGGGGGGGTGCACAGCCCCCCACACCCCCGGGAACCACCACCGCCCTGGGCCTTAACTAAAAGAATGAAGAGGTTCCATTGCAGATCCCCTGCCCTGGGGATCACCACCTCTCCGGGGCTGTTTTAAGTTGAAGGGGGGCACGTTGCCCCCCCTTGAGGAGTCATTCATGTCCCTGGGGACCATCATACCCTACGGTCAGCTTCTGCTCTGTCTAGGGGTGCCCACCCCAGATACATAGCTGTTTGCTTTGACTAGGCGAGAGCCTTTGCAGCTCCCACCAAGGCAGAGCAAACACTTCACTTTCTGCCAATGAGAGGTGTCAAACGGCTCCCACTTGCAGAAAGTGAAGTTTTCTTTGCTTCTGTTTCCCTGCACGAAAATATGCATGTAGGGAAACAGCTGAAAACATTGCTCCCACAAGCAGGGAACTGCTATTTACAGCAGCTTCCTCCTTGTCAAAGCAATGCTGGCTCACGCAGGACATGAGGAGCTGGGCAGGACCACAGAGGCCTTGATGCTCCATCCATGGTCCTGTCACTCTGTCGCTCTCTTCCATCCCATAGTGGGATGGAAGAGAGAGAGGGTGAGAGATTGTCATTGTAATGGTCTCTCCATACTATGACTTCACAGAGTCAGACTAGCAAGATGTTTGGTACGAATGTTATAGTCACGTTTGGATGCAGAGCAGAACAGTCACTTCTGGCCTAATGGTCACTCAGCCTGTCACTCAGTAGGCTGAAGGTTCAATCGGCACTGTGTTTGTTTATTCACTGCTGTTTTTACTGTTAACCTTCCTAGTGATGGAACATTCACATTTCTTTCCTATGACATGCATGGGTTGAATGTCATGGCTATGTCTGTAAACAGCAAACTGAGGAATCACTTATGGTGTAATGGTTAAGGAAACAGACCCTAACACTGAAAGTTGAGGTTTCTACACCAGGTGTGTCTCTGGCCTTTCCCCTTCTTTAATTTATTTTAAACTTCAAAAGTTAAAGGTGCCATGCACAGTTTTTTCACCACAAATGTTACTGCAAATATTACAGTGATAATATCAACTATGTTATCAAAGATGTCATGAGTGCCATAATTTGTAGAGTAATTAGTGGTGCATTGCAAGGGCATGAGTTATAGTTAACTTAGGGCATGACTTATAGTTTCTTGAGATAACTCCTTAACTATAACAGGTGAATTTCTATGGTTTTGTACGTTTAAAATGTGAGCCTGACTATAATGTCCTTGTAACCCCCTTTTTTATCAATTAATTTCTATAGCTTTTTAAATTCTGTTTCCTAACTACAACGTCCCTGTAACCTTTCTTTTTTTCAGTGAATTTCTATGTTTTTTCATTACTATATGTTAATCCAAGGTCCCTGAAGCCAACCCCCTATAAGCACCCAACCTTGCACCATGCATGGCCTTAAACCATGCGCAGTACGGGTTGCCCACAAGGGCTGGCCTGCAGCCAGTCCATGTGGCCAACCCCCCTAACCACCCAAGTCTACTCTGCACAAGGTGTGAGAGGGTGTATCTGGGGGTGAGAGTGGTTGTGAGAGCCTCTGGGTGTGAGATAGCATGCATCAGTGACTTAGTGGGTGCATCTGTGTCAAAGCAGTTCTTTGAGACAGTGTATGAGGATGTCAGTTGGTCCGGGAGTGGGTGTGTGAAAGTCTGAGTGGGTCTATGAGTGGGTGCATGAGTGTCTGAGTGGGTTTGTGAGTGGGTACGTGACAATCTGAAAGGTTGTGAGTGGGTGTACAAGCGTCTGAGTCGGTCGTTGAGTGGATGCATGAGTGTCTGAGTGGGTCTGTGAGTTAGCGCGTAGGGGTCTGATTGGGTGTGTGAGTGGGAGAAAAAGAGTGAAAGAAAGAGAGAGAGAGAAAAAGAAAGTGAGAAGGAAAGAGACAGCTTTTCTTTAGGCTTTGATGGATGATGTACTTAGAATGAGACATTCCTGCACTAATTGAAAAGAAAACTGTATTTGTCAATGAAAATGAGTAAGATCATCTTTCAGTATGAATCTTAAACATTTGCAGTTGAAAAGAAATTAATGGAGGGAAATGATTGCGGATACAGCAGGAGTCGAATCTTCACCTCTCAGTGTGAAGGCCTGTGACCGTCATCATTAGGCAACAGGTTTTTTTAATTCCAAACAAATTCTTGCCCTTTCAGGGTACCTGGGACATTGGAGAGAGCCTCAAGGCCTCCTCCGTGGTCCCTGCCAATTTTTTAATTTTTTGTATTTTTATTTTTGCTCTTTACAGGCTATCTGGTACCTTAGTGGGAGCCTCAAGGCCTCCCCTGCGGTCTCATCTGGCTCATGCCTCCTGTGTGAGTCGGCATTGCTCCAGCAAGCAAGGTGCTGCTTTTAATAGAAGCTTCTTCTTATTGGAGCAATGTTTTCATCTGTCTTCCCTGCAAGTATATCTGTGTTTAGGGAAAACTTTGCTTTCTGACAGCAGGACCTGTTTGACAACTCCACTGTTGGAAAGCGGAGGTATATTAGCTATGACATGGCTGCAGTCATCAAAGCTGCAGCCAAGCCACAGCAAACAGCTGTGTCCCGGGGTGAGCACTCCTGGACATAGCAAGCCCCCACTCTAATGTGGAAATAGCTCGAGGGAGGTGGTGGTCCCAAGGGCTTGGAGGTGTTGTTTCAGACCCCCTTTACATTTTTTTGACCATTTGCCCTGGGGAGGTGTTAGTTCCCAGGGTTGCACGGTGGCATACAGCCCCGCACCATGGGCCAGATGTAGGTAGGAAAAAATTAACGAGTCGTTGCGACTCGCAATTTCCGACTCGCTAAATGGTATCCAAGAAGAAAAAGCGACTTCATTTTGCGACTCGCAAATGAAGTCGCACCGCAGATTGCGAGTCTGCTGTTTGCGAGGTCGTTTTTTGCAACCGCGCTAAAAACGAACACGCAAATTGCGAGTGGGTGTCGCAAATTGCGACTGTGCTGCAAATTTAATGCAGGTGCAGCAGAACACTCTGAAAAACACTTCCTGGCTCCTGATGATGACATCACAGCCAGGAAGTTTACTAATACACCTGGGAGGAGGGAGGACCACACCCATTTTAAACTGCTGAACTGCAAACAGGAGGAACAGCAGCTACCATGGCAGACACTCCTAGAAAGCGCAAATTGAAATTTGCTGAAAAAGAACTGGAGGTGCTGACTGAGGAATGCTGCCAGCACCATGAACAACTTTTTGGGATGGCAGCCCTCAGTGTGCCAGAGGTGGAAAAGAGAAGGATTTGGGCTGAAATCCAGGACAAGGTCAACTCCATGGGTGTGAGCCACCGGAGTATCGAAGAATTGAAGAAACTGTGGTATGACCTGCGCTCCCGGACCAAGGAGAGGGTGGCAGAGCGGCTCCGGGAGATGAGGGGCACTGGAGGGGGACCATCCACTATACCACCAGTCACACCCCTGGAGGAAAGAGTGGAGGAGACCTTGGAGCCAGAGGCAGTGTCCGGGATGGGAGAGCTGGACACATCAGAGCCAGGACCATCAACCGGTGAGTACCATGAGACATGCATGTTCACCCATATCTGCCATACCCCCACCCACCTTGTACACAGCAGCATGCACAACCAAAATAGCTCCATTTCAGAGTAGCAACCACCTGCATGGTGCATTATGGGCAATGTAGTCAAGTAGACAGTTGATAGGCAACAGTTTATTAGGAAGTAGATAACAGATGGTAGATACTGACAGTGTGTTCCCTGTGTCCCACAGGTCTCCCACACGACACCACCTCCAGCCACAGCGTCCAGGGGCCGCAAGTCAGCCACCAGCCTGCACAGGACTCAGGACAAGCCACCACAGGGACCTGCACCACCCAAACACAGTCCCCTCCTGATGCACCAGTGGCCATACTGGTGAGTGAGCCAGCACCCGGTCTCAGCCACAGTGCCGGTGTACAGGACACGGAGCCTCCACTGCGTCGCAGGCGACGTCTAAATGTCCCTCCAGTGCCGCAGGCTGAGTCAGGGGACGCCTCCATGTCGGCCGCCGAGGCTGCACTCCTACGTGGTCAGCGCCTGCAGACACGGGAGATAAGGAACATATCAGGGGCCATGCGGCGCATGGAACAGAACCATAACACAGGGCTGCAACTGGTACACACAGAGCTGCAACAACTAAATACCCATGTTGGCGACCTTGCGCTCTCAATGAGACAACTGGTGTCAGAACTCATCACTGAGAGAGAGGGTGCAAGGCGCCGTGACAGGCAGCTCATCCACCGGCTGGACCGCATGTCTGCCTCCATCGTCAGGCTTGCAGTGAACACCACTGGCTTGTTACGGCGCACGGTCAGCCTCCAGGTGGACATGGGCTACTTTGCCAGTGATGTGGCACGTGGGCTGGGACGTCTCAGCCACGCAGTAGATCTCATGGAGACACGACAGGTGGCTAGGGGCGTGGCAGACACGCCGCAGGACAGCGAGGAGGGCTTGACCGTTAGCAGTGTCTCAGCCAGTGACACCAGGGTGTTGCGCAGTGGTAGCGCAAGGCAGGGCACTGCTGACACACCAGGAACCAGCCATGCTGGGCGAGGCTGGCGTAGAGTGTGAGCTACGCACTGTCCTTGAGTAGAGGCACATGAGGTCAATGTGTCCTCATGCCAGGTGGACTTTTACAGTTCCTGAACTGTAGTTTATGTATATAGTTTTTTTGGTGCACATTATTAAATTCCTTGTTTGTTCCACTTCACACCTGGACTCTTTGTGTGTGACGTTAGTGAGTGTGGTGACAGTTAGCACTTACCTTCCAAAGTATTGGTTTGCAATGTGGTCCCGTCTCTTTCTGCCTTGATTTGCAATGCTTCTATCCCCATGATGGTGATGTGGTAGCTCTTGCTCATCATCCTCCGAATCTGGGTCTTCTGGGGTGAGAGGTAGCCCACGTCTGGTGGCAATGTTGTGCAGTATAGCGCATGCGCCAACGATCTTGAAAGCTGTTATTGGGGTATCCTGGAGGGCACCTCCACTTCTGTGGAAGCATCTGAATCTTGCCTTCAGCAGTCCAAAGGTCCTCCCTATGATATTTCGGGTCCTCCTATGTGCACTGTTGTATCGCCTCTCTGTCTCATTGCTGGGTGTTAAGTACGGGGTAAGTATCCATGGTTGTAGTGCATATGTACTGTCACTTGTTTGGCACAAAATGTACAATGTTAGCTGGGCATTGATGGGTTCCACATTGACCTGTGTGTATGTCTTCAAGGTGTATTCAGCTATACCTAGGAGGTATCCATCTCCAAACTCCCCACATTCTAGGTGTTGGTGTATCCCACTGTGCCTGAAAATGTAGGAGTCATGTGTGCTCCCTGGAAATTTGGAAACTATGTCAGTGATAACATAATGGTCGTCACATACCACCTGGATGTTCAGTGAGTGGGTACACTTCCGGTTGCTGAACAAATATTCCAGATTTGCAGGAGGGCATATTTGTATATATGTCCCGTCTACACACCCTATGACATGGGGGAAGTTGGCAATCCTGTAGAATTCCAACTTGGTGCTGTTGATTTCTGCCTCATATGGCATCTAGGAATGCTCTGAAGCACCGTGAGAGTGCACTTTGGGATACCCCACCTGCCACGGCAAATACCCCCTGATAGCTTTCCGAGGCCAAGAGATGCAGTGAGCATAGCACTTGCACATGTGTGGGGATGGCGCAGCCGCGCACAGTCTGGCGTTGAAGCTGCGGATTGAGTAGATCTATTAAATCTAGTATTGCTGCACTGCTAAGTCTGTATTTATCATATATCTCCTCCTCAGTTTGTTGGAAAAGTGTCTGCCTGGTTCTGTATGTCTTCTCCTGTCTCTGGCTCCTCCTCCTCATCTGCTGTGCGGCGTGGGCTCTCCTCCTCCTTGCCATCACATATATCTCCGCCATCTTGAGTAACCCAGGTGCCTTCTGGGTCTCCTTTTATACTTTGGTTCTGGTTACCACCTGCTCTGAGTTAGTGGTAAATTGGATGTGCAAAATGGGCTTTTTGCGACTAGTCGCAATTTGCGAGTGGCTATTGCATTTGGTTTGCGACTCGCAAATTGCGACTTCCTATTTGCGGGTCGCAAAATAGGGTCGCTATTTTTGCGAGTCAGTAATGGCTCGCGTCGCATTTTGCGAGCCGGAAATGGGAGTTTTGCATCCCGTTTCCGATTTTGCGGGGTCGCAAATTGCGATTCAGGCCATTTGCTACTCGCAAAAGTTTGCTACATCTGGCCCCATATTACTTAAATGCCCCTGGGAGGTGGTGGTCCCCAGGGCACAGGGGGGCCATGTAGCTCCCTGCATCATATTACGTGAATGCACCAGGAGTGGTGGTCCCCAGAGATGTGGGGGAGGCACTCAGGCCTCCTCCACATAAAAAAATGTTTTGCCCCAGGGAGGTGGTGGTCCCTGGGATGCTGGGGGCCACATGGCCCATCTGCACCATCTCACATAAATGCCCCGTAGAGGTGGTGGTACTCTGGTGCGCGGAGGCACAGGGCCACCCTGCATCATATTACTTAAATGCAACAGGGTGGCGGTGGTCCCCGGCACTGAGAGGGGGGGAGGCTGTCGGGCCTTCCCCACATAAAAATTTTTTTTGACGGAGGGAGGTGATGGTCCCCATGGTGCGGGGATCAGAAAGACCCCCCTATTTAAAAAAAAGAACAATGCCCCAGAACCTGGCCCACCCGGGTGTTATTAAAAGAATGAGAGTGGTAGCCCACCCTTGTTTATTTTAATTTTTGACCGCAAATTAGCAACAGTGTCACAATTTCGCTGTTACATTTAAAACAAAAATGTTTTCTTTTTCCCTGGGGAGTCCCTCTGCAACCCCAGCACCAGAGCTAAGGGGTCAGGGTGATTTTACCCTGCCACCTGTCTTTTTTACACTTTTTTCTGGGACTCTACTCAAGCCAAATCACACGATGGCTGCCAACACATCCTGGTTTGAAGTGTTGGCAGCCTGCATGAGCTTATCTTTTTTTGAGAAGTCTTCGCATTCACAGATTGTTTTCCATTTATTATCTCCTAAACCACTGGATGGCTTTACACCAAATACGCAAAAGCATAATCTGTGTACCAAAAGCAAGCTTTGTGCCAAATTTGGTGTAATTCCATCCAGTGGTTTGGGCTGTAGTCGTGTCTAAAGGTCCCATGGGAATTAACATGGGAAACACCACTATTTTGACTGCCACCCCCGTTTTCTCAGTTCTGCTTGACAGATCACTCCAAAACTTTCAGTGTGGAACAAGAATCACCGGGGCACATTTGTGTAAAATTTTGTGAAGATTCATCAAATGCTGCCAAAAATATAGGGAAGTCAAAAAATGCTTTTTCAATGGAAGCATGTCCTAACTATAATTGCCTAGTGGCGACCGCCACTAGGTAGGACATTCATTTAAAAAACAAAGGTTACAGGGACGTTATAGTTAGATTCTGAATTTACTCACACAAAACCATGGAAATTCTGCAGTTATACTTAGAGTTATTTCAAGTAAGTATAACTTGTGACCTAAGGTAGCTAGATCTTGCGCCCCCGCCATGCACATTTTTTTCTTCAATAATTTGACTGCTAATGTTTCATTTTTTATTTTTAATGACGTTATAGAAGTAATCATGAGTGCCGTTATATCTGGTGAGGGCAAAAGTTCTAGTTACGTTAGGGCACAAGTTATAGTTACTTGAAATAACTCTAACTGCTGAATTTCTATGGTTTTGTGTGAGCAAAGTCAGAACCTAATTATAATGTCCTTGTAATCTTTGATTTTTTTTTAAGTGAATTTCTAAGTTTTTTAAAATTCTATTTCCTAACTATAACATCCCTGTAGCGTTTGTTTTATTTCTGCAAATTGCTATGTTTTTTTGTAATGTAAAGTAATTTTAATTACGATACGTTAATCCAAACACCGCCAAGTCCCTATAACTACCCAGCCCCATGACGTGCTATAAAAAGTGGAATCACCTTTCGGTATGTATCTTAATTATTCAAAGTTGAAATTACATTTAAGGAGGACAATTACCACTGACGCATCTAGACTTGAGCTTTTAGCCAGTGTGTGGTTCTAAAAATTCTGGACCCATGTAATTTACTTTGCCACAGCAGTACGATTTTAGTATCAAAAGACCGATAATGACTAGTACACTAAGCATGAGCATTTTCGCTCAATTCCAGCAGCGTTTTCACCTCGAAATCGCCATTTTCGTCCTGCACTCGTGGCTCCCATTTTATACACGGCAGCCATTTTTAAAAGTTGCCCTCACATAGGCTTATAATACAGTCAGATTTGATTCCAAGGACACGTACACCTTGATTGACTTTTCTCTGACCTGGGCAAGCTGGAACCATTGCCTCAGGCCAAACCTGTTTGGTCAGTCCCTCTCCCAGTGGCCGAATCAGATAGCATCAAGGCACACCATGCCATAAAACCCTTATTATCGCTCACACACCCTGCCTAATCTTGCTCACACCTGCACCTGCTCTTTTCTTCTTCTTACTTTACGAGGGGGAGGTGCCCGTATTAATTGGGGGTCCACACTTATCTGATGTAAAATACTAGGCCTTGCCGGGTAATTTATTATGGGTTGGATGACATGAAATATGAGGTTTCATCATGACACTGTTTTTTCCTTTGTAGTGAAAACATGTGAATGACCAACCAAAATGTCAAGAATGTTTGCCTGAAGCTTAAAAAACTGTATATAAGGAAACCTGACTTTGCATTGAAACACAGTCTCCTGAGAACATACAAACCGTGCTGTTGTACTTTTAGGACGCTTGTTACTTGGCTGCAGCCAATAAATTCGATCTTTGACTTCACCTAGAAGACTCTGAGTTTCTGTGGTCTGAATCAGGAAAGTATCCGAGGTCTTTGGGTGTACCCTGGCACCGCTGGGTTACCGGATCAGTACCGGTTCTGAAAAACCCAGTACCTCAGTTGGCGCCCAACGTGGGGCGATACCAGCGGTACCGGTCCAAGCCTGAGGTCCGTGGGGAGCTTCGTGTGAAAATTCTGGAGGAAGGCCGCCACTTCATCGACCCCTGCATGTCGACGTGGTCCGAAAGTCTTTGCTGCGAGGTTCCCCGCTTCCCGACGGCTACGAAGGACTGCTGCCCTGGCTATCGCCCTGATTTGGACCCTTGATGTTTGGTAGAGCGAAACGATAAGACGAGTCTTCTGGTGACGTCATCGATATTTTCAGTAAAGTATAAGTGGAGCGTCTCCCAGTCCTTAGTTGGACACTTGGTTTGGTCCTTAGTTGGACATTTGGTTTGGTATCCCTTCGGGATCACTTTGATTTGGAACTTGCAAGTACCAAAGCCGAAGGACTCGTGTATTCACGAGACTATCGTAAACGATAATCCTTTGAAGTTTGAAGCTAGACTAGTGAGCGAAGATGCCTGGTCTTAGCAGACTTGGAAATTTGTTTTGTCTTGGTTGTAAAAGGGACTCCCGGTTGGAGGACTCATGTCCGGTTCCTCCAATTGGAACTCCAACCTATGAACTATGTGTGAAGCACGGAGTGGGCCCCATCACGTTTAATAAAGTATGGGTCCGCTATTCTTGGAAATAAATGTCTGTGAGGCTGTTTTTGCAGTTTTTTTGGAACACTATTGAGAAAAGTTTTCTTTGCTCTTGTAAATATGACTTACAACTAGGTTCTGCAAACGGTTCTGTAAGTAAATTGCGACGGCGCTATTTAGGAAAAATGGCTAAAGCGCGCTGTATTGTGTGTCCTGAGTGTTTTCTGTTTATATCTGAAATGAGCTCAATGTGTGTTTGTGGGTCTTCTTGATGTTTACAGTTTGTTAAGTAAAATGTTGGTTAATTAATATTAAGTAGAAACTTAAAAAAAATCCAGAAATGAACCATGTGATGTGCTAACATAGCTATATGTTGCTCTTTAATTTATAGAATGAGCAATTGTGCACATATACAAAACTGCCGTTAAATGCTTAATAAATTAGAAAACACATTCAATAGATATAAATAGGGCCCCAAAAAAAAAACGAAATTATCTATTTTTGCAAAAAAAATAAATACATTTACAGCATTTTTCTTAGATGCATTGTATTAGATGTTCACAGGCAAACTTTTCAGCTGCAGTATATTTGATAGGAATGTTCAATTCAGCCAGCACTTTCCCAGTTAAACATGGGTGGAATTTTGCATAACCTTCCTTTTAAATGAAAGTGGCGCAAAAATGTGACGCATTTCAAGTTAGGCTTATGCGCTTAGGCTTGTGAGTTAATGTATCCCAAATAATAGGCAAGGGATGCAGCTTGCTTTTATATGTGGAATTATCACAAAAAAAAGAATAATTGGGTTCTTATTTTTTTTTTTAAAGAAAATTATTAATTATGGAAAAATTATTTAAAAAATAAGTGCCTTTCAAAATCGTTTTTTAATAGTTATAAAGCTTAATACCTATACTATGACATCCTAACATTAAAATTTAATTTAAGTTATGTTGCACCGCTAAAATGACATTTGTATGTGCAATTTTCCCTTGGCGCAGGAGCAAACAAGCTCATTTCTATAAAGTATAAGTTAATATTTTCAATGGCTGACTCATGGATTGTGTAATAGACATTCTGGTAATGCATATTATGCAAGAAAATTGTAGGATATAGATTTTTTAATGCCTAAAATATCAAAGTCGATTTTGGGCAAAAGCACTGTTTAAACTGCATTTTCTTTCATTCAGAGTACTTTTTTAAGTGTCTCAGGCTTCAGTAAATGCATACATTTAGGTTTGATATATATTTGCAGGTTGTGCCTTCTTATGATTCAATGAGTCAATGTGCCAGTTCAAAGGCTTGTTTTAATATCAAGGTTGAAGGTTCTAACTTCAGCTGGGCCTACTGAGACGTTCATTCATTCGAGGTTGATGAAATATGTACCATTGCATGGGATTGCAACAAGCATTTATTCTAACAACTGGTATGTGTTTGTGAATTATTCACAGTAAATGTAGTTTAATAATCTGGAAATAGAGATAATTTTTTTAGCGCCTAAAAAGGAAAACTTTTTTTTTAAATAGAGTGAATTATTGCAGGTTAGAAGGAAAATAGGAAGGCCTACTGTCTTTGACAGATTCAGAGTGGCAGAAGCTAGGAGAGCTACAGAGGCTGGCTCAAGTCACGATGCTATCTTTAGTTTTCCCATAAACAATGGAGGAGGCTGTCATGTTGACACTTGTGACCTTTTAACTTAGGGCCTTGTCTCTGTGAAATGCAGAATGACCCTACGGCCTCTAAAAGTGGGATTTCTGGTTTCTCCAGAAGAACATCAATACAATTAAAGAACTTAATTCCAAAGGGAAAATATAAAAAAAGGGGTTTCTTCGAAAGTCCCAACATCATGTTAAATGCTCTGCAGAACTGATACATTTGTGTCTCCGCTCTAAAAAAATAAAATGATGCCTGCTAGTTGCTTTTATTTGACAGAAAACGAAGTGTTGCATTAAGTCTTAGACAGAAAATAAGATGCAGCCCTTTTTTTAAATTTTGAAGGCTACATGCCTTAATGAGAACGATTTACCAATTAAGACTTATTTTTTCACAGTGGAAATTGTAGGTGCCAAATTAATATGGAGTGTCAGTGTAACAATTTTTACTTTTAGAAAGGTAAAACTAAGGTGGCTTGATGTTGCGAAGTAACTGACAAGAGGGTAACAGTTAAGTAATGGAAATTTATTTTCATGTATTTGGTCCTATCATGAATTGTTCTTGCTGGTCCTGTATGTTAGAAGAGAAACAGTAAAGTTATATTTGACAGCAGATTTCCATTGCCTGGTGATCTACTGTCAAAAGGAGGGTAAGGATTTTAAACCTGACAAATTAAACAGGCCCAAATATTGGGTTTTGGGCTGCAGGTTTACAGTGCATAAAGTACATGACATGGTGTTGTGTCACCGCTTATTCACACATGCTATTGTTTTGTCTATGCTTTTTGTGCTTGATACGCAGCACGTATATCTGATGGCTTGACGTTTTGTGCGTTTTTATTATTTTTTATTTGTTTTTTGCATGTTTGTTGCTGCTTTTGATCCTATTACAAGCTCCCCTGTGTTGTGAGGGGATGGTCATGACGATGCCCATCGCTACGCAACAGTTGGTTAAACTTGTTCTGGTTACTAAATTCCACAGATAATGATATTTCATGCTGTGAACATAAAAGACAACACTTCACCAGTGCATGTCTATTTGGCTATAATGGTATTGAAGGAAAATAAAAAGAGATATACAGGATCAAAGTGTGTCACCTGCAGTTAGTCACGTTACTGCCCCTTCCCTTAAAGGAACAGGCAGCCCTACATTTATGTAGCCTTGATTGGACCTAAGGATGAAATTATAGATCTGTGACTCAAGGTGGCCTAATTTCTAAATTACATTAGTTAATGATGTTCTGTTTCCTAAGTAGCATATGGCTTTCGTTCCTTAAAAGAAAACCAGGTTTTCATTTTTTCCTGAAGAAGGAACTGAAACATTAGCTAGGAGTACCGTATATAGTGTGTAGTCGCCAACGGTAGAGTTAAAATTTGTGTAACTTTGGCCTTTGTGTATCACCCGTACTCTCGGTGTTGTGTCACATGCCTGACTATCACCCAAATATTTTTTTTTTTGTTCTTCCTATAGATTTTTTTCTTTTGTTACTTCCCCTGACCAATTTCGCATCATGCTTAGTTATTGAGATTTTAGCTATGTCCTAGTCCCATTTCTCTTTTTCGAATTCCTTTCACCAGTCAGCCCTTTTATTATTATTGATGTATTGTTCAGGTTCACATTTCCAGACTGCAGTGATGTACCAGGGACCCCCATGTTATGTATAATTCCCTTTGGTATGACCAGACTGGTTTTCAAGAATTTGCCTTAGGCCTGCTTCAATGTTTTCCAGCCTGACTGTCAGGGTAGCGATAGACTGGTTAACTGACTCAATATTATAGTAAGACAAGTTTTCCATTTCAATAGGAGATATCTTATGTTTACCTTTTTGAACATGACGAATTTTCAATGTCTATTTTAAATTGGTTTTCGGTTCCCTTCTGTTCCTGCTACTTTGATTTTTGGTGATATCAGATGTGTCCTAATCATGCAAATATCAGGACCCTCTAGTTCTTGTCTTTTTGTTTGCACATTTGACTATTAGCCTGTGTATTGCATAGTGCACCTGATGCACAGTTTTTAAAGGAAGGTTTCTACATGTCCCTGATAATCGGTATCATGTGATTTCTCTATTGAGATGTTCTAAGGTAAGGAGGAACACCTAGACTTAATCATTGAGTAAAATATGTGTTTACCCCATTAGACAATGCCACTGTGTGAGGAAACCCATTGAGATAGAATTCTCATGTAGCTATAGATGGCAGAGAATAATGGAGAGAACCCAATTAAAGATGCTAGAGACCCTGTTTTGCCCTTTTGCCTTTGTCTTTGTATTTTATGCCCATGGTGTATGGCTACTCCTTAGAAGATTGCAGACCACCTGCTTGCAGTCCCCTTGTTAAAAACCATGAACTGTTTTTTTTTACTAAATTGAAGGAAACTAACAACTGTGGCACATTTCCTACGTCACTAGATTCTGCGGGTATCAAGTCATAATAACCTGCAGGACATTGATTTAAGCCTAATTCCCATCAGTGACAGCTACAGATGAAAGACGGACGTCTTGGCCCTACAGTCTCAGCACCCAGAAAGTAGCAGAGCTGGACAGCGATCGCCAGCGCATGGTATCGTACTTGCTCCATCAGACGGCGTTGGACATCGCAGAGCCAAAGTTTCAGTGTAAAGGAGCTAAAGAGAAGGATTCCTGTTGTTGATGGCAGAGCTGTTTTGAGGTTTCATTTCTCTACCTGTCATGTGCTGGTAACCTCTGACAGTGTGCAATCCCTTGAGCCCCTTGGCCTTAGTTTTGGCCACACACCCCCTTTTCTTTGCTCCAACGGAAGAAGGGCAGTGCACCGGAGATTTCAAGTTTGGAAAAAGGCACTATATTGTGGTGCCCATGAAAGAGCAGCTTGAGCGTCCTCTGACACTAAATAATGAGTGTTGGAGTCTGAAAGTGCTGCTGAGCTTGAGCTATTTCCCAATTAATGGTGCTTGGGTCTGCACGAGATGATTTGTGCCCTTGATCAATGAAGAGCACATTGTTTGTAGTGTCTGCCACAGAGGAGAGACACTGGTGCATTGCTTTAAGACATTGAGACTTTCGAGTGAGCTGTGGGTGTTTGCCAGGAGGGCACTCCAACTAAGCAATACTTTTCTCAAGAAGAGGCCTGAATTGAGAGGCCCATGCGAAAGAAAACAACAAAAGAAAATTTGATGGACAATAGAAGCCTGCCAGAGAGGCTTTTTGAACGGACTCTGGGCATAGTTGGTTTCACAAGAGGTTTCCGTGTGATTGTATAGACTAGGTGTTAGGAGACTGATTGTTTTGCTGGCATTGTTTTAAAGTACTATTCTGTTTAGTAAAAGCAGAATAAAGTCCATTTTCTGTGGAAAGAGTACCCCCTTTTCACCTTAGAGCATTGATGAGAGTCACCACTGTTCCACCTGAACATACAAAAATTACTGAAATGCAGAGGAGCCCTAAAAATGTTACTAGATAATTTTAGGATTTGCTTTTTGGTTAGGGTTGTGAAAATTATTATTTCATCTGTAATAGCGGTCACTACTTTCTCCCGTTGTCTATATGTTCTTAATAACGTGTTTTCTATTGTCTTTTAAACATGACGTTGTCATTTATGGGTGGGATTGTTTTTCTCTACTCAATTGACTTCTGCACCCACTTCCCAACCTATGTCTTTTCCTACTATTGTTTCTTTGCACTCTTTTCACCCTTTTCCTGAACATGAGCAGGTTAGAAGATCAGAATTCGTAAGCAATTCTTTTGTACAGCTTCTGCATCAACACTAGTTAGTAGTGAACATCACTAATTGTTGGGTGTGTGATCTTATGCCACCTACTGCAGATAGAGGTATTCCTTATTTTGTCCTGCCATATGTGGCCTTTTGTGCTACTTCATGTTCGAGGAGACCTGTCCAGAGAGAGTTACCAAGTACTAGAATTTTGCTCCAGCAACATCTCCATGGCCTTATAAACATAGACCTGGACTCAGATTAGCATGAGAATAGGTTTATTGCCTATGTAAGGGCAAAAGGAGGGTTTGTGGTTCTAAAAATTCTGGACCCATGTAATTTACTTTGCCACAGCAGTACGATTTTAGTATCAAAAGACCGATAATGACTAGTACACTAAGCATGAGCATTTTCGCTCAATTCCAGCAGCGTTTTCACCTCGAAATCGCCATTTTTTCGTCCTGCACTCGTGGCTCCCATTTTATACACGGCAGCCATTTTTAAAAGTTGCCCTCACATAGGCTTATAATACAGTCAGATTTGATTCCAAGGACACGTACACCTTGATTGACTTTTCTCTGACCTGGGCAAGCTGGAACCATTGCCTCAGGCCAAACCTGTTTGGTCAGTCCCTCTCCCAGTGGCCGAATCAGATAGCATCAAGGCACACCATGCCATAAAACCCTTATTATCGCTCACACACCCTGCCTAATCTTGCTCACACCTGCACCTGCTCTTTTCTTCTTCTTACTTTACGAGGGGGAGGTGCCCGTATTAATTGGGGGTCCACACTTATCTGATGTAAAATACTAGGCCTTGCCGGGTAATTTATTATGGGTTGGATGACATGAAATATGAGGTTTCATCATGACACTGTTTTTTCCTTTGTAGTGAAAACATGTGAATGACCAACCAAAATGTCAAGAATGTTTGCCTGAAGCTTAAAAAACTGTATATAAGGAAACCTGACTTTGCATTGAAACACAGTCTCCTGAGAACATACAAACCGTGCTGTTGTACTTCTAGGACGCTTGTTACTTGGCTGCAGCCAATAAATTCGATCTTTGACTTCACCTAGAAGACTCTGAGTTTCTGTGGTCTGAATCAGGAAAGTACCCGAGGTCTTTGGGTGTACCCTGGCACCGCTGGGTTACCGGATCAGTACCGGTTCTGAAAAACCCAGTACCTCAAGTGGTGTAGGGGTCTGAGACCTTAACCACTAGGCTACAGGTGTCTATTTCCCCGGTTGTGTCAAGTCATAACTATGACATTGGAATCACTTTCTCTCTCTCTGTCTTCCATCCTGTAATGGGATGGAAGAGAGAGAGTGAAAAAGTGACAGGACCGCAGGGGGCACGTCAATATTCCACGGTCCTAGCGATGTCCCCACATCATGCTGGAGCTGGCACTCTTTTCTTAAGCAGGGACCTTCTTTAAATAGCAGCTCCCAGTGTGCAGGTGTAATCTTTGCATCTGTTTCCTGTGTGCTCCCCAAATATAATCCAACAATTACTCAGAGATATGTGGCTGTAGGGGGGCTGCGCTGGCCCGGATTCAAATATTGATTCAGTGGGGGTCCACGGGTTCCAGTACTGATAAAGTGGGTGTCCACAGAAGTCAAAATGTTAGGAACCACTGCTAGGAGACCCCTACACCTAGGCTGGAGGTGTACCTACCCTGGCCCCTTTTCTTTTTTTTATCTCTTTTTGTGGAACTTGGCTGAAGCAGAGCGCCAAAATGGCTGTCAACAGTTCATTGTGGAAGTGTTGGCAAACAATCAGATATAAGCATGGAGGACAATTGGATCCACAGAGGATGTGTGTCCCTAGATATCTATATGTGTAATCTTTATTATCTCCAAAACTACTGTACAGATTTACACTACATCACACAAACCACAACCTGTAGAACATGTTCTAGCTTCCTGCCAAATTTGGTGTAATTTGGATCAGTGGTTTGGGCTGTAGGAGTGTCTAAAGACCCTATGGAAAAATGAATGGGAATTATGGCCCTCATTACAACCCTGGCGCTTACCGCCATGTCGACAGCCGCCAACATACCGTGTCCGTGGCGGAAATCCGCTACGGGTATTATGACCCACACTCAGAAATCCGCCACAATACAGACACCCACACAAGTCTGCCACACCAAAGGTCAGTGATAAATTGGCGATAGCAAAACCCACACCGTTATGCCAACAGGAATACGCCGCACTATCACGACCCACAAATCAACACTGGCGGACATTCAAACGTGGTAAACCATTGGCGGTACACACTTCTGCGCTCAAAATACACGCACACTTACAAAACACAACCACATTGGACAATTCAAAAGACACACACCTGATACACACACCACACCCAATCCATTATAAAACACACACCCACATTACCCACAGCCCCTTACAACGAAAAAAGTTAGAAGAAGCAGAGAGAGAGAAAAGCAAAGACCATACCAGCATCCAGAGGCACACAACACAATCACTCATACACCATCCACGCACAAAACACCACATACCCCAAAACATCACCCCATACATCACATCAACCATCACCTCACACATCACTCACACCACATAATTGCACCTCAAAGACACCCCAGGTTTCTGAGGAGGAGCTCAGGGTCATGGTGGAAGAAATCATCCGGGAAGAGCCACAGCTATTCAGATCAAAGGTGCAGCAGACATCCATTGCTAGGAAGAAGGAGCTATGGCGGAGAATTGTCGACAAGGTCAATGCAGTGGGACAGCATCCAAGAACACGGGGTGATATCAGGAAGAGGTGGAACGACCTATGGGGGACGGTACGTTCTGTGGTCTCAAGACACCAGGTAGCCTACAGAGAAGTGGCGGTAGACCCCCACCTCCTCCCCTACAACTAACAACATGGGAGGAGCAAGTCTTGACAATTTGGCACCCTGAGGCCCTTGCAGGAGTAGCAGGAGGACTGGACTCTGGTAAGGCAAATCTTTACAACTTTATCCCCCACCCTACCAGCATGCCATAAAAACTCCTACCCCTACCCTCACACCCATCACTCCACCACCTCACATGTACCCCATTATCACAACCCACACATCCCAATGCAAAGCCCTGCATGCAACACCAATGCACGGACACCCATCACAGACCTGCATGGACACCATTCACCAAA
Source organism: Pleurodeles waltl (assembly GCF_031143425.1). Classification (NCBI taxonomy): domain Eukaryota; kingdom Metazoa; phylum Chordata; class Amphibia; order Caudata; family Salamandridae; genus Pleurodeles; species Pleurodeles waltl. Next base: position 145,488,613 of record NC_090437.1, on the reverse strand, counting down.
GCATGTCCAAGGGAGAGACCCAGCCAGGGCACACAATCCCCACTCACACAAGGGCCAAGGCGATATTGCAAGCACAGTAGTAGAGGGAAACATACCCTTTGCACAAGATGGCACACACAAGTACAATAACAATGCATTTCCACCCCAACAGGACCCCTACACAACATCACTGGACAGGAGGTGCCAGCCATATCCAGTCCCCCCACAGAAGAGGCCCACAGTGACGACAGCAGCTCTGCACGCCTGGATCAAGATGACCAGCCTGGCCCATCAGGGACCTCTGGACAGTCGGTTCCCATGACACAGTCCCAAACCACCACAGAACCTCCCCCCTCAGGAAACACCACCACAGCACCCATCCAGCGGGCCCATGCCACTGTACCCAGAACATGTCAATCAGCAGTGTGTCCACCACTACAAGGACCCCAGGACACCCCACAAACGCAGGACAATCAGGGACCTGGGGTCAGTGGCAGTGGGCACACAGTTCAGGGGACAGAGGCACAGGATAACAGGGAAGCTGAGAGGACTGCTGTGCGACAGGGGGAGGACAGGCCCAGGGAACCCACTCTCCACAAGGCACTCTCCAACATCATGGGAGCATACCACCATTCCCAGGAGACCATGGGCACGGTACTAGCTAAGTTGCAGGAGACCCAACGGCTGCAGGAGGGACAGTACCTGGAGATAGGGAGGACTTGAAGTCCATTAACACCACCCTGGTCACCAGTGCAGGGGTGCTGGTAGGCATGGCCAACACCATGAGGGAGACAGTGGCATACCACCGGGCCCCTGACAAGAGCCCAAACGATGAACAGCCTTCCATGTCCGCGGGCACTAGTGGACAGGAGGTCCCGCCACAGGACCAACAGGCCACCAGCACCCCACCCCCTGCAGAAGGAGAACCACCCCACAAACGGTCCCTGCGATCCAGGCAGAAGACAGAGAACATTGTCAAGACCCAGCCAGGCAAGTCTCTCCTGATTGTCACCCTTCTGTCCCACTATATCACCCTGTCCACCTTGAACTAACATTGCTCAACTTCGTATGCCCCCTTGGACAATGCACCTGTGATACCAAGAGACTGGACTCATCCTGGACATTCCTCCACCATCACCCCTTCCCCTTCCACATACCCCTATACACATTAGCCCAGAAACAAACACCCTTGAATCACAAAACAACCTGAAGTCAGTCTGTACTTTCACAAATGTATAATTACAACTTATTCAACAAATGCAATGTAAATGTTCATTTGCACATACCAATGTATGACAGTTGTTGGGCAGCAGTAAACATAGAAGAATGCAGAATGAGTTACCCAGATCTGTGAAATGGAAAGCCAAAGTGAACTGTCAGGGTCCATACACAGAGGTTAAGAGGCTGACTTATACAATGTCCTACAGTAGTCAGATATGAGATGAGAAGTGCCAGTCTCTTACCTGTGTCTCACTGGAAGTACTGCATGATGATGTTGTTTCGGTTGTCAATATCTTCATCCTCTGGCTCCTCTTCCTCGCTGTCCACAGGATCCACAACTGCCACAATAGCATCATCAGGCCCATCCTCCTGCAGAAAAGGCACCTGGCATCACAAAGCCAGGTTGTGCAACATGCAGCATGCCATGATTAGCTGGCACACCTTCTTCGGTGAGTAGTATGGGGAGCCACCTGTTAGATGCAGGCACCGGAATCTGGCCTTCAGGACGCAAAGACCGCTCAATAATACGCCTAGTTCGCCCATGTGCCTCATTGTAGCATTCCTCTGCCCTTGTCCTGGCATTCCTCACTGGGGTCAGTAGCCATGAGAGGTTGGGGTAACCAGAGTCACCGACAAATGCGAGGGAAATCTGTTCGACACAAGCTAACCCTTAGAGACTACCCCATACCGAGACACCTATCCATACTGTGTGGGGAACTTGGACTCACCTATTAGCCACATACTGTGCCTCTGGAGTTGGCCCATCACTTAAGGGATGCTGCTATTCCTCAAAATGTAAGCGTCATGCACGGAGCCAGGATACTTGGCATTCACATGGGAGATGTACTAGTCCGCCAAACACACCATCTGCACATTCATAGAATGGTAGCTTTTTCAATTTCTGTACACCTGTTCATTTCTGTGAGGTGGAACAAATGCCACATGTGTACCATCAATGGCACCAATGATGTTTGGGATATGTCCCAGGGCACAGAAGTCAGCTTTCACTGTGGGCAAATCCTCCGCATGTGTTTCTGCAGGGCAAACAACACTCTGGCCAACACGTTTGAGAACATTGGCTGAGACATCTCTGCTGCCATGGCCACTGTAGTTTGAAAGGAGCCACTTGGCACGAAATAAAGCACTGACAGGACCTGCACTAGAGGGGGTATTCCTGTGGGATGGCGGATAGCTGACATCAGGTTTGGCTCCAATTGGGCACACAGTTCTTGGATTGTGGAACAATCAAGTCTGTAGGTGATAGTGATGTGTCTGTCTTCCATTGTCGACAGGTCCACCAGGGGTCTGTACACCGGAGGATGACGCCCTCTCATCATCTGCCCCATCAGATGTGCCCTATGGAGGAGAATGGTGAGCAGAGGGTCATGTACCACATAGGTTGTACAAGGGTTTTTTCTGTAATGTGAGTAAATCTGTGTGTGGCATTGTCTGTCCGTATTATTGTCCAAATGTGCTGTGACACAGTTAGGTGGCATGCCATGTGCAACCCTGATATGGCAGCTGCCAGACCTATAAGGAGGGACAAGGGGATTAGAGGTAACTGTGCTGGTGTTGTGGAGCGTCGCGGTAAGCGGTCGAAGACCGCTGTGCAATTCAGAATTGGTTATCTTTGGGGCCTATGGGTTCCAGGAGCCAATAACGATGTGCGCTGGCGGTGATGGTATGCACCGCTGCGGATGTGACCGCCATTTTCTATCTGTTCACTCACTTGATACCTGACCTTCAACAGGAGAGGACCTACACTGCAAGTGCTGCTGTGACCTGTGTCTGGAAGCGATAATGGCTCGAGTGTCTGGGGAAAGGGCCCCTGCCTTCACTTCTGAGAAGTTGGAGAGACTGATGGATGGGGTCCTCCCCCAGTACACGCTACTCTACAGTTCTCCAGACAAACAGGTGAGTACACTGTGAGCATGATGCGTGGGCCATGAATGTATGGAGTGGTGTGGATGGAAGATACATGCGGGGGTGGGGGCTGAGGCCTGCATGTGAGGATGGTGAGTGTATGTGTGTCAGGGCATGGGTAGGACCTGGTGGCCAATGACTATGACGAACCGGACGGGAGACCAATTTCCTTTTATCCTATACCTTTCCTCTAGGTCAGCACCCACCAGAAGAAGAGTATTTGGTGTGTCATCGCCAAGGAAGTGCGGACCCTGGGGGTCTATCATAGACGGAGCACCCACTGCCGTAAGAGATGGTAGGACCTGCGCTGTTGGAGCAAGAAGATGGCAGAGGCCCAGCTAGGGCTGGCCTCCCAACATGGAAGGGGTGCCTGTCGCACCATGGCCCCCCTTATGTTCCAGATCCTGGGGATGGCATATCTCGAGTTGGATGGGCGCTCTAGGGCATCACAGCAGCCACAAGGGGGTGAGTACAGTCTCATTCAGCTGACTCTGCATGCTTTACAAGGTGTCTTGGTGGGGGATGTGAGCTGTGGGTTCCCCTAGGCCAGGGCGAACGTGCTAGGGTAGGTCCCTTGTTAGGCAGGCTCTGAGGCACTCCGACTACAATAGTGGTAGTGGCATCTACAACTAGTCGGCCTCCTGTGGGTTCTAGGTGTGCAGCAAATGGTTTTAGGCATAGTCCCCCATGGGCAGGTGATTTTTCTACTAACTGCTAGTGCATGGCCTAGTGCATAAGGCTGCTCCTTGTGTGTTGTGTCCGCCAACTGTAGTGTTGTTGCTGGCATTGACCATGTATCTCATCTGTCTTCCCCCCTTCTTGTTTTGTCACCCTGTACTTGTAAGCATTAGCATAATCTGGCAGAGGAGCAGAGGAGCAGAGGCACCGGAGACGGAGGGAGCTGCATCCCACATGGCCCAGGAGGGTGAATCCACTGACGGTGAGAGCACCATTGGAATGGAGGGCGAGGGGAGCTCCACAATGGGGACAGGAGGAGACACCAGGGAGCTCCCTTGCGGTGGCGGGCACCTCTGTGCCCACCGCAACAACAGGTACAGCCGCCACCCCCACTAGCACCGCCCTCCCAGCAGCTCCTCAGCGTGTTTCCCGTGCCCGCTCACCCAAGAGGGCGGGCATCTCCTTTGCCCCAGGCACTTCAGGCCCTGCCCCAGTCAGCCCTGCTGCCCTCAGTGAGGAGGCTATTGACCTCCTAAGATCCCTCACTGTTGGGCAGTCAACCATTTTGAATGCCATCCAGGGTGTTGACAGGCATTTGCTTCAAACAAATGCATACCTGGAGGGCATTCATTCTGGCGTGGCTGCCCAACAGAGAGCATTTCAGGCTCTGGCCTCAGCACTGATGGCAGCCATTGTCCCTGTGTCCAGCCTCCCTCCTTCAAATTCCTCCACCTGTACCTCAGTCTATCCCAAGAACACCATCAGACCAGCATGCACACACATCAATACACAAAAATGGCTCAGGCAAACATAAGCACCACACATCCCACAGGCACTCACACAAGCACCATACCCATGCAGACACACCAACATCCACTGCCTCCACTGCGTCCCCCTCCTCCACGTCCTCCACCTCCCTTCCAGTCTTGTCTCCATTCACACCTGCATGCACTACATCCTCAGCCACTGCTTCCATCACCAGCACGCCCAGCACTACACACCGCTCATGTGCAATCACCACCCCCACTACCATTCACACGTCCCCTGTGTCCTCTCCCAGTGTGTCTGTAAGCCCTCCTCCCAAAGTACACAAACGCAGGCACACACCCACTCAACAGCCATCCACCTCACAACAGCCTCCAACCCATGCACTTTCACCCAAACTCAGCAGACGTACACCTCCTACAACCACTACCTCTTCCTCCACTCCCAAACCCCCTCCATCTTCCCATCCCAGTGTGTCCAAATAAATTTACCTAGCTAACCTGGAGCACATCCCTACACCTCCTACCCCCCGTCCTTCTCCCAGGGCCAGGATGTCTAGATCCCAGCCCAGCACCTGGGCCACCAAATCAGCATCCGCTGTGGTCCATGCTACTCCAGTACGGTCAAAGGAGGCACCCATCAGAGCTGCCAGTGTGCCACCGATGGAAAAGAAGGACCACCCTATTCCACCACCTGCAAAGTTCAAAAAGGGACTGGCTTCAAGCAGGGGACAGTAACACCACCCACCCAGCAAGGCCTCGCACAAACACAGAGTGGACAGTGCCAAGGTCCCTGAAGAAGCTGTCAAGATGGGGAAGGGCCACAAGCCAAAGGGCACATCACCTCTGGGCACATTGTCACCTGGGGATGGCCTGGTGACCACCAAATCAACAGGGATGACAGCCACATGCACCACAGTCACCACCGCCGCTCCGACCGCCACCTGCACCGCCACCTGCACCGCTGCTGCCACAATGTCAGCCTGCAACATTCTCCCCAAGGATCAGCCATCCGAGGCTGCCGGAGAAGGTGTGGTGTCTCCATCCACCCCAACAGTCACTTGCACCACGGCCTGCACTGGCAGCATCTCTGCCGCAGCTACCGCAGCCACCGCAGCCACCGCAGCCACCGCCGCCTGCACCACCATCAGCACCGCCCTGTGCACAGCCGATGCCACTCTGTCGGACGTCAGCCCTATCCCCAGTGGGCAGCCATCAGAGTCTGCAGGTGATGTCCTGGACACGCCACTTGAGACACCACCTCTAGCACTGACACGAACCAGCAATTGGCAGCCTAAGTCGCCGCAGGATGGAGTGTGGGTCTGCCTCGATGGAGTATCATGCTACCTGTTCCGGGTACATCGCATGGCTGTGACACACAGGTGAGACGAAGTCAACATGCTACACCCCAGGACTAGCATCACTGGGCACAAGGCTACCTCCAGAGCCAGTGGAAAAAAGCATACACTAACACAGTCCTTGACAGGATGAAGCACTCTGGGCACAAAGCCCCCTCCGGAACCAGTGGAGAAAAGCATCCACTAACACAGTACTTGGCAGGATGAAGCACTTGGGCACAAAGTCCCCTCCAGAACCAGTTGAAGACGCCACCCACTTGAGAGACTGTGGCTTTGTACTCCCCAGGACCAAACAGTAGGCAAACCACTCATTTGAGAGATTTGAGAGACTGTGGCCCATATTTATACTTTTTGAAAAAAATTAGCGCCGGCTAACGCCATTCTGAAGCGCCATGCGGGCGCCGTATTTATTGAATGACGTTAGCCGGCGTTAGCCGCCGGCGCTGTCTGGTGTGCGTTAAAAAAAACGACGTACACCAGGCAGCGCCGGCGTAGGGGGAAAATGGCGTATGGGCGTCCACAAATGGTGCAAATCAGGCTGAGGCAAAAAAATCGCCACAACCCGATTTGCGCCATTTTTTTACGACGCCCATCCCCCATTGAAATGACTCCTGTCTTAGCAAAGACAGGAGTCATGCCCCCTTGCCCAATGGCCATGCCCAGGGGACTTCTGTCCCCTGGGCATGGTCATTGGGCATAGTGACATGTAGGGGGGCACAAATCAGGCCCCCCTATGCCACAAAAAAAAATAAAAAAAAATACTTACCTGGACTTACCTTAATATCCCTGGGATGGGTCCCTCCATCCTTGGGTGTCCTCCTGGGGTGGGCAAGGGTGGCAGGGGGTGTCCCTGGGGGCAGGGGAGGGCACCTCTATGCTCATTCTGAGCCCACAGGTCCCTTAATGCCTACCCTGACCCAGGCGCTAAAATCCGGCGCAAATGCGGGTTTTTTAGACCCGCCCACTCCCGGGCGTCATTTTTGCCCGGGAGTATAAATCCGACGCAATAGAATCAGAGTCATTTTTTAAGACGGGAACGCCTACCTTGCATATCATTAACGCAAGGAAGGTGTTCACGCAAAAAAATGACGCTAACTCCATGAACTTTGGCGCTAGACGTGTCTAACGCCAAAGTATAAATATGGAGTTAGTTTTGCGTCGAATTTGCGTCGGAAAAAACGACGCAAATTCGGCGCAAACGGAGTATAAATATGCCCCTGTGCCTTTGTACTCCCCAGGACCAAACAGTGGGGAAACCACCCACTTGAGAGACTTGAGAGACTTGAGAGACTGTGGCTTTGTACTCCCCAGGACCAAACAGTGGGCAAACCACCCACTTGAGAGACTTGAGAGACTGTGGCTTTGTACTCCCCAGGACCAAACAGTGGGCAAACCACCCACTTGAGAGACTTGAGAGACTGTGGCTTTGTACTCCCCAGGACCAAACAGTGGGCAAACCACCCACTTGAGAGACTTGAGAGACTGTGGCTTTGTACTCCCCAGGACCAGGCAGTGGGCATGGAGCCCCCTCGAGGGAGCAGTGGCGTCATACCATCATCTGGCTGAGGTGCCCCCCCCCTTTCCCCTGAGGTGCCTGTTTTTTTTCTTCGATCTGATGCCCCTGCAGTGTTCTTTCTGTTTTGAGGCAGGTGTCATGTGTGGGCTTCACCCGTGCTTTTTGGGACCACTGGTCCACGGACATTTCATGGGAAAGTGTACGGACTTGTGTACTTGCTGTAAATATTTGTGTATACTGATTATTTACTGTTCTCTTGGGCTATCTGATTGTTTGAAATTACACTAGTTAACTCATTTTGTTTGATTCTTGCATTTTTCCAGGGGATGACGGGGTGGACCTTTGATGTTATTAAATATGTGTGTGTGTGTTTTGTTGTGGGTGGGGGTGCTGCATTTTGCGTGTGTGTATCACTCTCTTTTCCCTCCTCCCCTCCCCTGTGTTCTAGGTGCAGTACTCACCATGGTCGTCGCCGCCACCGTTCGTACTCCTAGAAGATGAGAAGATACACCAACATTGGTAAGACCTGTAGTTTGGGCTCCATGGCGTACTGGTTCTTCATTGAGTGTCGAAAGGTGAGTGGTTTCCCTTCCAAAGACTGTTTCTGCTGTGTTTTTGATGGCATTGGTACCGCCTCGGAAAAGCTGGCAGATTGGCGCCTTGTAAAAGTGTGGGCGGTACATTGTCTTCCGCCTGTCTGTTAGCTGTTACGCTGCGGTGTTTGTTGCTACCGCCGTGGCGGTCGGAGTGTTAAAGTGGCGGTCTGTGTTGGCGGTTTCCGCCATGGTTGTAATTCCGTTTTATGGATCGCCGGCCTGTTAGCGGTATTACTGCTGCTTTATCACTGACCGCCAGGGTTGTAATGAAGGGCCTATGGGTTTTGGCCCCCCTTTTTTCTCAGCCCTGACTTGATGGATCACCCCAAAACTTTCAAGACAACAGATGAACTTACTAAAGAATACATTTTGCAATTTTTTTAGAAGATTCATCAAGTGGCAACAAAGTTTCTGACAAAACAGACAAGCATTTGCAATGTAATGGGTCTCACATATTTCAGCAAGTTAATTGTCATCTTTTGACAACAGCAACCACGAGCAAAAAAAAAAAAAAAAAACAAGTGGGTTCACTCAATAGATTACATAGGTGTAAGGATATCAAGTAATTTGCATTGGGAAGACCAAATCGGCAGGAGTGTAGGGCTTCTTCAGCATAGAGCAGCCACTATATTGCGTTTTTATAAAAGTTCAGTCTCAAAAGATGTTTCTCCTTCCATTCAAATCGATTTGGCCAAGGCGCAGGGAGTAGCTGCGTTTGGTGCTGAAATATGGGTTTTTTTTAATTGTAAAAAACTGTGGGAGAAAATAATTTTGCTAGGGCTGTAACTGCTTGCCCGCGTACCCCTTTGATACCACTGTTTTTGGATCTTGGGTTCAAATGTATAACGGATGTGATAATTTTAAGACCCCTACTCTACTGGATAAGGATTTGGACTGTTCCCGAACTTTCTATATACAGGGATTCCTTTTGTGATCTTTTAAAGAGACCAAATGTGACTTCCATCCCATGGGTCAAACATGTGTATAAATGGTTTCATATACTGGGACTGACTAGTTTTTGGGAAAATCCCCAAAGCTTGGAAAAAACTCACAGTTCTGTTTTGAAATCTACTCATTGGTCGAATGTAAGAACGGAGTTAATCCGTAGTAACTCCAATGGACGTCTCACTAACTCTTTTATTGATTTCAAGTGGGTTCCCCAGTTTGAACCATATTTTGATTTTATACCTGATCTGCAGGGGAATGGGTTGTATGCATGCTTTTGGTTTGGGAATCTTCCACTGTTATAATTTTGGGGGTCTACTCCATTATCCGATTTATGTCCCGTATTTTATGGTAACTCAGAAACGGTGGACCCTTTTAGGTTTTTCTGCCCTGCTTATTCTATTCCACGCTCAAAGTGGATTTGTACTATATGTTGAGCCTTGGGCCTGAATCAGTGTTGCATAGCAACGAGGATTTGAAGGAGCGATACTTCTAAGCCCTTGATTGAGGCAGTTAGCAAGTTCCTTGTGGCTGCATGGCACATACGTAGTTGTTTTTTAAAATAGTAGTTTTTATGATTCATTTTTAGAATACAGTATCTTTTAGTAAAAAATTATGCTTGTGATTATATTTTATAAGATGGTTATATAATGTTATATTTTTGTTATATTTCCTTGGATTTTTTACTATATCGTGAATGTATATGCTGATCCTTTGATGGTTATGTTGACCGAATAAAGCTTGTGTTGATGACGATGATGATGAAGTGGAAACTGAGAAAAGACGTCTTAACAAAATAAAATAAAGTTAACTTTAAATAATAAAACTTTGCAATTTTGTTTGTTCCGCTCGGCACATTTTTGCCAGTTGCCACCCTTCGGTTTGCTGGGCACTGGAAGTTAGAAAAAAATAGTACATCGATCAGATCGGGAGCAGCGGATGAGCTCTAATTAAGTTTGAAATTATTATTATTGTTATTAGATATTTGTAGAGCGCATGGCGACCCGGAGGCCTACTAGCGCTAATGCAGGTCATTGAATAGATAAAGCTAACAGACTATAAAGGAAAAAGAAAGTTCTTGAGCTTTTTACAAAACTGAAGTTCTGAGTTTTCTGTATGAAGCTCCAGTGATAAAGAATTCCATAGGTGACCCGCCTTGAAGGCAAACGACATGCCTCCCCATCTTACTTTATTGAACAGAAGTATATTAATCAAAGAGGCAGAGGAGGATCTAAGTGATCTCTCGGGGTTGTAAGGAGTTATATTATGCCTACAAAAGGCCGGACCCCTATTGTGGAGTGCACGATGCACGTAGAAGGTGGCTTTAAAGTTAATGCTCTGTTCAATGGGGAGCCAGTGAAGGGAACACACAGCAGATTTAGCAGAGTGGTGTCTCTGGGTACCCGTTAAAAGGTGGGAAGCAGCATTCTGCACCACCTGTAGTCTCTTTAGCACATAGGGAGGAGAACTGAAGAACAAAACATTCCCATAGTCTAGGCGACACAATATCAGGGCCTGGACAATGAGCCTTTTAGCTACAAAGGGAAGAAATGTGAAAATCTTCCTACGGGTCCTCAGTAAGTAAAAGCAAAAAGCCGCCACTTTCTTCGAGTGGCATTCCATTGTGAGGCAAGAGTCCACCCAAAAACCTAGACTCTTTATTATCTTCGGGCAAGGGAAGGCCATTTAGTCCAACTGAGACTAAGGCAGGGGGCTTCAAACATGAAACATTTCCTACCAACAAACCTCTGTTTTTTCCTCATTTAACTTGAGTTTGCTGTTCACCATTCATTTAGCGTCATTGGAAAGGCATGAAGAGAGAGAGAGGCAAAATCTGAGCCGGTCCCAGTAGAAAAAGAAACAAATTGAGTGACACAAGAGACAATCCATGGGGTTCCACGATCTTTGCCCGGGGGGCCATATAAATATTGAAGAGCTTAGGGCTTAATGAGGAACCCTGTGGAACAATACAGATCAGCGGGAAGGTATCAGAATAATAAAATTGATCCAGGACTTGAAAAGTTCTTTGACTCATATATGAGGAAAGCCAATTGAGGCAGGTACTTTCAATTCCCATTTGAGAGGCTCTGTGAAGAACTTTATGATCTACAGTGTCAAAAGCAGCACTTAGATCTAATAAAATGCTTGCTGCATATCTGCCAGCATCCACACATCGTCTAGTGTCTTCAGTGACAGCCAACAAGGCTATTTTGGTGCTGTGGAGTGGTCTGAATTCCATTTGGGTATTATGAAGAAGATTATGTTCCTCTAGAAAACATGAGACTTGAGAGTTGACATGTTTCTCAAGTATTTTTGACATAATGGGAAGAGGAGCAATTGGTCTATAATCAGATAGTGAAGCTGTGTCAAGATTGTTTTTTTTTAATAGAGGCTTAACTACAATATGTTTCCATTGTTGTGGGACATGCCCCTGTAACAACGAGTCATTCAAAATGTTCATTAGCACCAGTGATATACCTTTGGATCCTAGAGCTAAATTAGAAGGGGGGGACGGGTGAAGAGGAGATCCGGATTTTATGGAGCCCAGGTAATTATCTACTAGATCTCTAGTCAGAGGCTGGAAAGCTGAGAGGAAGGCTGAGAGGGCTGATTGTCAGGATAAAAGACAAATTCATCCTCAGTGCAAGAATTACTAGGAAGAGTTGCTTGGAAGTCAGCAATTTTCTTTTGAAAGAAACAGGCTAAATCATTACTATGTGCTTAAGAGCCCTCCACTGTGTTCTTGACCAGAGGAAGCTTTGTCATTTCGTCAAAGATAGAGAAAATCTCTTCAAGAGAGCGTGAGGATTGTTGATCCTGGAGGTATAATGGGAGGCTTGTGCTGCCTTAATTTCCGAATGGAAAGACTGAGTCATATTCCTATAATCTCTTTTTCGACCAAGATAATATGATTTCCTCCACTTTCTCTCCATCCGCTTACATTCTTTTTTTTAAGTCCAGAAGATGGGGAGTAAACCAAGATGAGTTTTTTTTCCGAAAGGTCTTAACCATAGTTTTAGTGGTTCGAATAATATCTAGGGATTCAAGAATCCATTTGTCAAAACCCTCACTGGTATGGCGTTGGGGAAGATTGGAGGAGGCAAATTGGTTCGTTAATGTGTCCATCCAGTCGTTCTTCTTCAGGTTTGACCACTGACGTCCCATTAATTTTGCACAAGGCTGATGCTTTACAGGAGGTTGGGTGGGGAGATTAAATGCAATTAAAAAATGGTCTGACCAAACCAAAGGAAGGGGAGCCTGGGCTAGTAGTTTAGGGAGATTACTAAAAGCTAGGTCGATGTATGAGCATGAAGGTGAGTTGTGTTAGATCCAAGGCTGCTAAATCTGTGCTAAGGTTTTGGCGGGAGCATTGTGAGGTTTCTCTACCTGAATATTAAAGTCTCCTAAAATGGTACAATTTGAATATTTACAAGCAAACTCTGCCACACAATCTGTCAGAGCCTGCAAAAACCTACCAAGGGGGCCTGGAGGATGGTAAATTAAGATACCAAAAAAATTGAAGGTGGTATCTATTGTCAAAAAGAAGGCCAGGCTTTCACAGTCTGGGATACAGAGGGGATGGGAACGACAATGAATAGAATTCTTATAAATTATTCGAATCCCTCCTCCTCTTCTCTGAAGTCTATCTAGGTGCTGTGGGGAGTAATTTGAGGGAAGAGACATAATTATATCAGGAGTGGAATCCTCATAGAGCCAAGAAATCAATTAGTGTTTGATCCCTGCTCAACACAGAGAAATGAAAATTATGCCAGACATGCCTTGACAAATTATGAGACTGGGAAGAAGAGTGCCACATAAACCAAAAATGGTGAGAGACAGGCGGGCTCCAAGCCCTTTACTTAACAACAAAAGTGTGTCACATGCGAGACGCATGTGCAAGTGCATGCACTCTCCTGCTCAACCCTAAAAATTTTCTTCCCATGGTGCAAGGATGCCTGCATTGCAGCTGGAAGCTAAATTTAGTGCCAGCACTAGGGGAACACAGGCGTGCGCCATATTTTTGTAAATACAGCAAATCCCTGCATTTCAGAACTGGCATGGCACTGCCAATCTTGGCGCTGCACCATTCTGCACCAGTTCGTTGTAAACTATGTCCCAGTGAGCTTTTTTCCCTTGGGCCAATTTGCTCCTGTAGGAGTTAGACACCTGTGGGAGCGAGCACTCTGATTAATTGACAGCAACATCAGAGATTTCATAGGACCCAGGGACTCCATCCCCTTGGGGCTATGTGTCATGTAAAAGAGAAGGGGTCCAAGTGGTTCCCCTCCCCAAGCTGTAAAAGGCCCCAGGGACCCCAGCTTCTGGGACCAGCTCTAGTACTCTGTACCAGGGATCCTACCTCCAGAACAAAGGAAACATGTTTGCTCCTACCTGGAAGGAACATTTTTAAATCTCTTCCTAGAGGGATGAAACATGCCTAAATGCAGCAGAGTGGGGCAGGGGAGGGATGTCATCTTCCAGCTGATGGGAGATTTAAAAATGCTACAACAACACAAAAGGATGATGGACGGAGTGTTGAAACCTTTGAAACACTCACCCCCAGCCACAGATCTGCGTTTAATCCATTGTTCACCATGTCACCTCATTTTGGACCCAGCTATATGCAAACCAGTCTTGACCCTGATCCCTACGGGAACAGTCCAGCCTGAGCTGCTAGGCTGGGTCCTCCCTGGACCAGAAACAAGCATCCTGGGACCAGTTTCGGGGTATCACCCCTCCTCAGCCCAGCTAGCTTTAATCCAGTGGCACAGTGAACTAGGGACAAACATATGGGCATACCCTGTCCACTTAAGGCCACTGAACAAAAAAAATAAAACAAAACAGACAAGGCAACACTCACAGGTGCTCCCAAAAGGTTGCTTTATGTGGTACATTTGAAATCAAGGGAGTGCACACAGACTAGGTTTAGAAGCACAGTCAGGGCAGTGCATACACCTCTCCTTCCTCATAGAGACTCTACATCGCTTACAGGGATTGTTTTTTTGGGAGAGAACAAGCCTTGAAAACAAAAAAAAGCATTAAAGGTTGTTAAATGGAAGTGATGGAGAGCCAACTTCTTATACAAAACTCAAGATTTACGAACATCAGTGCAAGGTTTCAACCTCTGGTCTACTGTATCCATCCCACCTATGTTCTTACTGTAGTCTAAAATGCACACAGATTTGCAAACTTCAGCAATCTGACCCCAAACAGTCACAGGTGAAGTACTTTCATCATGGATGGTAATCAGCATTTAGACATCCCTCCTGTCTGCAAATTTCACTGTTAGCATGTCATCATTATGCAAGGCACTGCAATTTTCCCTCTCAAGCTCTTTACACACAAACTCCTTTGGATAACCTTCACGGTTAGAGCGGACTGTGCCACATGCAACAGTGTTCACTTTGAACAATTCCCATAAAAATTGCACACCAGGGTAGAAGTTATCTAGGTACAAATAGTAATCTTTGTCCTGCACCAAGTTCTCACACATTTTTCTTACTAACTCCAAATGTGGACGGACAACCAGGGGAGTCAATATTGGAATCCCTACCAGTGTAGACCTTGAAATTATAGACATATCCTGTACTACTCTCAGACATCAGTCATGTTAATTCCATAATTTGCCCTCTTGCTAGGAATGTACTGCCTAAAAACCAAATGGCCCTTGAACAGGACCAAAGACTTGTATACATCTATTTATTTCCCTAGAACATATAGCTGAAAATCAATCACCAAAGTGAGCAAAGACAGGCCAAATCTTGAAAAGACAGTTAAAATCAGGGTGATCATGTGGCAACGCAAAAGCATTATTAACAAAATGCTGCATCTGAAACAGAAGAAATACCAGTCAAGATTCATGGTTGCAGGAAACATGGCAGTTGCCATGAATGAATTGGTAGACCAATATGAACACAGCCAGAGCTTCCTTATCAAGTCCATCAAAAAAGTTAAACCCAAGAACTTCTATAACTTTTCCAGATTTGTGGAACTCAACCTGGTAGCTCTAGAGTAGAACTTAAGTCTGGCTCTGTTGTTCCTCAAATGCTGTTCAGCATACAAATTAGTCTGTTCAATAATCTCTCCCCAAAATACATCGTCCATAAACAACTCAAAGAAAGGTATAAGCAAAAAGTTTTCAGTATTCACTCGACACCATGCAACACCAGTAAAGGCACTTCCCCCTTGGGTGGGTGCTATGACAGCCCATGCACACAATCTTCTATTATTGTTATACATGAACATCATTTAGGGGTTGCCAGGGGTTGCAGCTGCAACCCCAGGCTTGCCCTTTGCTGCTCCTGCATTTGTGACCCCTTGCCTCAGACATAGGAAATCTTTTGGCAGGAACACAGTAGCAGCTCATCCTTATGGACGTCATTTGGGGCTCCACACTCTACGTCTTCCGTCAATTTATTACACTAATAGTGAATAATAAGATATTATTGTTAGATAGCAGCCTCAGAGTGATTCTCACCGAAACCCACGATAGAGGCTGAAACATCAGAATCATAGCCTGAATATCCCAAATTAGCTTATCAGTTGGATAGGCCTGAAACTAAGCTGTGTCCAGAACAGCTCCAATGAAAGGGTGCATCTGAGAGGGAGCCAGGTGTGACTTTGACATGTTTATAGTGAACCCCAGCATGTGCAGGAGGTTCCCCACAATCTGAAAGTGGGAGATTACTTTCTGGGACTTATCCGCCTTCAACAGCCAGTCATTGAGGTAGGAGAAGACTGAAATCTGCAAATGAGCTGCAGCCACCGCCATCACTTTCATGAACACCCGAGGGCCGCTGGTAAGGCCGAAGAGGAGCATGGTAAAATGAAAGTGCTTGTGACCTACCACGAATAGTAGGTAATGCCCGTGGGCAGACAAGACAGGGATATGAAACTAAGCATCTTGCAAATCCAACGCCACCATCCAGTCTTCTGGATCCAAGGCAGAAAGGACCTGAGCCAAGGTGAGAATTTCAAACTTCTCCTTCCTGAGGAAGAGATTGAGAGTCCTGAGGTCAAGGATAGGATGAAAGCCCTTGTCCTTTTTGGGCACCAGAAATTAGCGGGAATAACAACCACAGCCTACTTCTAGTGCAGGAACCCTCTCTATGGCACCCTTGGCCAAGAGAGCCGCACCTTCCTCACTGAGAAGTGACAAGTGAACCTCCGTCATTTGGCTAAAAGATGGAGGCATGGATGGAGGGGAAGTCTCGAAGGGGAGGGAGCAGCCCTTCGGATGATTTGCAAACCCCACCTGTCCGTCGTGATGGGTTCCCAGTGGGGCAGGTGATGGCATATCCTGCCTCCAAATGGGCGGAGGTGGGGGGACGGACCAGGAAAGTTTGAAGGCTACAGAGGGGGTGGACTGGGCAGTCCTCTGCACCCCTATCCATACAGAAGCTGAATGGTATGCATGGCACGGTGGCTGGGGAAGGGACGTGACAGGGATCCTCTCCCATGGCCACAAAAGGGATGAAAGGCAGATTGTTGTGGACGTGGGGCAGTGGAAAAGCCAAGGGACCAAGCCATAGTCTCGGAGTCCTTAAATCTCTCCAGCTCTCAGTCCGCCTTATCTCCGAAGAGATGAGAGCCATCAAAGGGCATGTCCATGAGGGTCTGCTGGACATCTACCAAAACAACAGAAGAAAAGTTCTCAACCAGGCGTGGCGTCGTAATACCACTGTTGACGCAACTGATCTGCCTAGAGAGTCAGCCATGTCCGGCACACATCGAATGGTGAACTAACTTGGGTGTATCTCTCCTATCGGCAACAGCCTGGGAAATGATTGCACGGGCCTCCTCTGGGATCTGCAGCAGAACAACAGTGTCTCACAAAGAGTGGGTATAACGGGCCAAAAGGCGTGCAGTGTTCACCAACAGCAATGCCAGACTGGAGGAAGAAAACATCTTGTTCCGAAGATGGTCCAGTCTTTTTGATTTCCTATTTGGGGGAGTGGCAGGGAATGCACAAGATGACGAATATGCCTGAATGAACAAGCTCTCAGGTGTGGCGTGTTCGGTCAGGAATTTAGGGTAGCTCAGAGTGGGCCGATGGCAGCAAGTGATTGCCCTATTCACAGGAGCCCCAGTGCTGGGTTTGGACCACGTACCCAGAAAGACATCGGTGAAGGCTTCATTCAATGGAAGGAGAGGCTCTGAAGCAAATGCCCGATCTATAGCACCTCCATCAGGAGATTAGTCCTGACCAAAAATGTAGGCAGTTCAAGGCCAAGGACCTCAGCGGCCCTACTGACCACCATGGATTAAGAATCTCCCTTCACCATAGTCACGGTAGGAGGAGACAGCATGTCAGTGTCTGGGGAGGTATCAAGACCACTGGTCTTGCCTAATTTCTGAGCCCAGTTCGAGTTTGTGTCTTCTAGCTGGTATTCATAAGGGTCCAGCGACCCCTCCAACCCTTCCTCGCATTCATACCCATCGAAACAAGCATTTGCAGTGCAATGGGTCTTACGTTTGCTCGAGTTAGAGCTATTAGTGTTTAAACTCTGAACTGGACTTTTCTTGCCATCTAAACTGAAAAGTGAAACAGTTTCACACAAGCGAGCCGACAGCCGCCATGAGCTCAAAGCAGACACACAAAAGGAAACAAGTTCACGTGCAGTGAAACGTATCGGCAAAAGGGCAATTACCCATGTAACTGACAAAAGTGCAATTATCAACCGGCAAAAGTGCAATTATTCATGTAACAGGGTCGATGTCATGCAAAGTGCTCGATTACTAACCAGTGAGATCGTGCTGCCTACAATATAAAGAGAAAAAGTAGTCCAGAAATCATACGCAAAACATCGAGCCTTGTATGTTTTCAGCAGTTGGCCGATGCACTCGAGGGAGGCTAAACACCGGAAAAGGCATGACATGTGCGTGCCTTTCACTAATGAAATCAAGCGAATTTTGAAAGGCAAGCCCGCAAACCAACCAAACTGATGGGCGTGACATGGGCGTGGTGAAAAGCCCATAGAGAGATTACACCAGGGACAGAGTGCTTTGTGCGGGCGACCCTAAAAAATTACAAGATTTTACATCAGCCAACAGAAACAACAGCAGCAAATATTAGGGAGAAAAGGAAAATAATAAAAAACTGGAAAATTGTCTTGTTAGGGGAGTGGGAATTGTAATGTCATCACTAAAGGGGTTAATGTGCATCACTCTTACATAGGAAAACTATTGTCATCACTATGAGGGATTAGATGCACCACTCGTATACAGGAAAACAATTGAAGTTGAGAAGTTTTCATTCTTATGAGAACATGTTTACAGTATATACAATTGGACGCCCATAATTAGTACGCTGGGGCTAAAATGGCGAGAAACGGGAAACTCGGATTGAATGCTCATATATCAACCCGTGTTTGTCTGTTGTCCTCCACCTCTACCTTCTTGGCTCCTAATGAGCAACTGTGTAGTTTCTGACATCAGTTTGCTTTACCGAGCTAAAAATGTATGGAACTGAGATGGTTCCCTGTGGGATGGGTAGAGCTGGGTGCAGTTATGTACTTTGCTTTTACCTACTTGTTGATATTGTGGGGCTGTGTTCTAGTAAATAATATCTCAAAACAAGTAGATGTGACGTTAAGAAGAAAACGGTGAATGGTGTGTTACGGCGGGCACATAAGGGACATTACGCTATAAGCAAGTGTAGGGCAATGAGGACATTGTTTTGCAATAGGTTGACAAGCTGTTTCAACAAAGAATATTTGATTACTTTGTGAACTGCAGGCGGTGGACATTGTAACCATATTGTGAACCAAGAAATATATTATTCACAGCAGGTATGTGGGGCGAGTGGAATGCATGATTTAAAGGGCAGAAAGAGGGAAGGATGATTTCGTTGAATTCATAGAATGTTAGCATTTAGAAATGAACACAACTGTAATAGATAACCAAAGGTGAATTAAATAGTCAATTAATTATTTGAAGATGAGGTAGTTGATACCGTCACCACTCCACAAGATCCTGCTAGTCGATTCCTGGTACTTGTAATTTGCTTTCCCAAGTGAGGGGCAAAAGGATTAGCATGGTTGTGTTACCAGATTAATTAAAAAGCTTATTTAAAAATTGGAGTCCTAAAAGAGACTAACAAATTTTCCTAATTTTAGTCAACATTAGTATAGAAGAGATAACTTACAGGTTACACCTTCTTCAAATGAATAAATCACTGATTGTCACCCCTTGGCTTGACAAAATTATATTTGAGAGTGGCTTTAATCTTACTCTCAAATCCAATGTTGATGGAGCCATTATGAGAGGTTTAATAAAAAGACAAGGCTTCTCAAATTCAACTCTTTCCTAGCAGATATCTGACGAGTTCTAAATGCTTGAAAAAATACTTTTTTTCTGCTTTTGACATGGGGCCCACTAACAAATTGTATATTTACTGCTATTTACCACTTAAAAGATTTAGGGCCAGATTTAAGTTTAACAAACAGAGTAGTATCCCTCAGGATGGGGGCAGACATTACCTCCACCAACCCAGCGGTGCACTGTCCACCGAATTTAGAGATGACAACTTACCGAACGGTCATCTCTGTACACTGAAAGGAACAGTTATCACAGAGGGTCGTTTTAATGTGTTTAACATTTGGTGGATGCACACTGTTGATTTTGACATCCATACACCAAACCTTTTAGATTTTTTGCTTTTCAGAAACAAACTCAAAATGCAGGAGCTTTCTTTCCGAAACAACATGGCCCCACACCCTTGAAGGTTTTTCCCATGGTGTGTGAGGGGGCTATCATTTTTTTTTTGCTATTACTGATTGCCAGGGTTTTCCTGGCAGTGGTGGGCATAAAACAGACATTTCCTCGTCCTCCCTAGTAGGGCAAGCTATGTAATTTCCTTTCTCCGATGGCCCCTACTTCACAGGACCATTGAAGGACGTATTATGGAGACTCAATTGATAGAATACTTAAGGTCTTACCTTCTTTAAATACGGCATGCGATCCCAGGATTTGGTGGGCAGGGTAATATGTTTCATCTCTGATGGAGTACTCTGTACAGCAAACTCTAAATCGGGCTCTTTATTTCTTTACTTAACGATTTTATGTAGCAGTACACAATCAAAGGTTATCAGAGCAAGTTATGGTGAAAAAAGCAAACAAATGAAAGGACAATGGTAAGTACAATTTGTGGTTGCAAAGAGAAGGTTAGGATGAGAAATATTGTCTTGAATTTTAAATATGTTTATTTGCATTTGCATCTAGTTAAAGCAAATGTATTTCTTGCAGAAATGACATAGAGTAACTCAATTGGTAAATAAGGACAAGGTCAGATGGGAGGTTACATGAAAGCATGACATTGGTGGTACTGGGTATAAAGACTGAGGATAACGAGCAAGATATAGATCAACATCATACATTTATTAAAATATATAAAATATGCCAAAGGATAAAATGTTACATTGTGCAGGGGAAGGTGATGGAGATGGCAGTGAGAGGGTTGCGGTGAGAAGGGAATAGTATAGCGATAGGCATAGCTGCACAGGGTGGACTGAAAGTGCAGAAGGGGAATGCATTGTTTCAGAAATGTATCTTTAAGGTATGGAGACTATAGACCTAGGTTTGAACATGAAGGCATTTCATTGAGGTGGTTTAAGAAGGTGGAAACAGTGATAAAGAGATTGTTCACATGGGAGTGTTGGGACAGTGAAGATATGAGCACAAAGTTTAGGAAGCACAGAGTTCAGGAAGTTGAGCTACAGAGGAGTGCTTCAAACAGTTGGTGAACCAAATTGTGCACCAACATGAGTCTTTTGTGTCTGTTGCAGGTAGAGACCCTTTTGTCAAATATAAGAAAGTGTGATAGTATCCAGGGAGAGTTAAGACCACCTGAGTTCCAAAGATAGTGACTTTGGGCCAGATGTAGGTACAAAAAAATTAGCGACTCGCAATTTGTGAGTATGTGCGACTCGCAAATTGCGTGTCGCTAATAGGAATGCAGGTACAATGTCCGTGTACAATTTGCGACTCGCACCTTGAGTCGCAACGTAGATAGCGAGTCCGCTGTTTGCGAGGTCGCTTTTTGCGACTGCGCAAAAAACGAACTCGCAATTTGCGAGTGGGTGTCGCAAATTGCGAGTACCATGTAAATTGATTGCAGGTGCTGCAGAACACTCCAGAAACCACTCCAGAACACTCTGGAAACACTTCCTGGCACATGATGATGACATCAAAGCCAGGAAGTTTACAAATACACCTGAGAGGAGGGAGGACCTCACCCATTTTAAACTGCTGAACTGCAAACAGGAGGAACAGCAGCTACAATGGCTGAAACACCTAGAAAACGAAAACTCTAATTCTCTGAGAAGGAGCTGGAGGTGCTGACAGAAGAATGCTGTCAGCACTATGATGAACTCTTCGGAAAGGCAGCCCTCAATGTGCCAGAAGCCACCAAAAAACAACTCTGGCAGGGGATCCAAGAAAAAGTGAACTCCCTGGGGGTGAGCCACAGGAGTGTGGAAGAGATAAAAAAACGGTGGTATGACCTCCGCTCCCGGACCAAGGAGAGGGTGGCAGAAAGGCTCTTGGAGATGAGAGGCACAGGAGGGGGACCATCATCCGTACCACCACCCACACCCCTGGAAGAAAGGGTGGAGGAGACCCTGGAGCTGGAGGCAGTGACAGGAATAGGAGATCTGGACACCTCTGAGCCCACTACATCAACCGGTGAGTACCATGTGATTTGCCTGTACCCCTATCAATGCCATACCCCCACCCACCATGTACACAGGGGCATGCACAACCAAGATAGCTCCATTTCAGGGTAGCAAACACCAGAACAATGCATTATGGGAAATGTAGTCAAATAGTCAGTTCATAGGCAAATGTTTATTAGGAAGTGTGCAACAGATAGTAGACACTGACAGTCTGTTCCCCATGTCCCACAGGTCTCCCACAAGACACCACCACAAGCCACAGCAGCCAGCCCCATGAGGACAGCACAGGAGCTGCCACCACTCCCACCTGCATGACAAACACCATCCCTGTGATGTCCACACCTGCTGCAACTGTGTTTCAGGAGGCTGCGCCAGCAACATGCAGGAGTGCCACAGTAGAGCACACAGGGCATCCACCGTTGCACAGGCGACGCAGGTACAGGAGAGCAGGGCTGCAGGCTGCATCCGGCCGTCCATCTACCACCAACAGCGAGGCACAGCTGCTCCGTGGTCAGCGCCTGCAAAACATTATATTAGGGCGGATTAGTGGGGTGCTGCACCGCTTTGTGAGAAACAACGAGGCCAGCATGCAGCAGCTCCATTCCCGAATGGACGTGATTGCCACAAACACTGGGGACCTAGCCCTGTCCATGAGGGATCTGGTGGCAGGACTACTGGCACAGGGCGAGGGTAGGCGGCGCAGGGACCGTCAGCTGCTACAGAGGCTTGACAGGATGGCCACATCAATTGGCAGACTGGCTGTTAACACCACTGGTCTGTCGAGAAGGACAGTTGGCCTCCAAGTAGAAATGGGCCATTTTGCAGGGGATGTGGATAGAGGCCTGGGCCGGATCACACACGTCATTGATTTAATGGAGGCACGGCATCTGTCCAGGGGCACAGGGGACACACCCCAGGACAGCGAGGAGGGCTCTACAGTGAGCAGTGACTCTGCCAGTGACACTAGGGTGCTCCGGAGTGGGAGTACCAGGCAGAGCACTGCAGAACCACCAGGGACCAGCCAGGCTGGCAGAGGCCGCCGTAGGACATAGACAAAACCCTGTCCCTGATGTTGGGGCACATGACAGCAATGTGCCCCATGCATGGTTTGCATTTAGATGACCATGAACAGTTAGTTTTTGTAAATAGTTGTATTTCTGCACATATTAAATAGTTTTTTTGTTCCACTTAACAAATGGAGTTTTTGGTCAGTAGGTGAGTATGGTTGAAGTTGACACGCACCTTCCAAAGTATTGGGTTGCAGTGTGTTCCTGTCTCAGTCTGCCTTGATTTGCTATACTCCGATCCCCATGATGGCGATTTGGTTGCTCTTGCTCTTCATCCTGAGGATCTGGGTCTGCAGGGGTGAGAGGTAGCCCACGTCGGGTGGCAATATTGTGCAGGATGGCGCATGCGACAACAATTTTGAATGCTGTAATGGGGGTATACTGGAGGGCACCTCCACTGAGGTGGAGGCATCTGAATCTTGCTTTCAGTAATCCGAAGGTGCGTTCAATCAGGTTCCTGGTCCTCTTATGTGCACTGTTGTATCGCCTCTCTGAATCATTGCTGGGTGTTAAGAACGGAGTCATTATCCATGGCCGTAGAGCATATGCACTGTCACCTGTTGGGCACAAACATTACACTGTTAGAAAGTCCTGGTTGGTTTGCACAGTGACCTGTGTGTATGTCTGCAAGGCGTATGCAGCTATACCTAGGAGGTATCCGTCTCCAAACTCCCCACGTTCCACACGTTGGTGTATCCCACTGTGCCTAAAAATGTAGGAGTCATGGGTACTGCCTGGAAATTTTGCAACAATGTCAGTGATGACATAATGGGCGTCACAAACAACCTGAATATTGAGTGAGTGGGTACACTTTCTGTTGCGGAACAGATGTTCCAGGTTTGCAGGGGGGCATATTTGAATATGTGTCCCATCTACACATCCTATGACATGGGGAAAGTTGGCAATCCGGTAAAAGTCCAGCTTGGTGCTGTTAATTTCTGCCTCATTCCTGGGTAGGTATATGAAGTGAGACATGTGTGTGAGTAAGGCATCTAGGAAGGCCCTGAGGAACCTTGACACTGCACTTTGAGATACCCCACCTGCCACAGCAATGACCCCCTGATAGCTACCTGAGGCCAAGAGGTGCAGTGAGCATAGCACTTGCACATGCGTAGGGATGGTGCAGCCGCGCAGAGTCTGGTGTTCTAGCTGTGGTTTTAGTAATTCAATTAATTCTAGTATGGCTGCGCTGCTAAGGCGGTATTTATCGTATATCCCTTCCTCAGTTTGCTGAAAAAGAGTCTGCCTTGTTCTATAGATCTTCTCCTGTCTCTGGCTCGTCCTCCTCCTCTGCTGGGCTGCGTGGACTCTCCTCCTCACTGCTATCAGGTATATCTCTGCCATCTTGAGTAACCCAGATGCCTTCTGGGTCTCCTTTTATACTTTGGTAATGATTACCACCTGCTCTGAGTTAGTGGTAAATGGGACATGCAAACTGGGCTTTTTGCGACTAGTCGCAATTTGCGAGTTGCAATTGCATATGGTTTGCGACTCGCAAATTGCGACTTCCTATTTGCGGGTCTCAAAATGGGGTTGCAACTTTTGCGAGTCGGTAACGGCTCGCATCACTTTTTGCGAGTCGGAAATGGGATTTTTGCATCCCATTTCCGACTTTGCACAGTCGCAAATAGTGATTCGGGCCATTTGCGACTCGCAAAACTTTGCTACATCTGGCCCTATGTTCTTGAGGCGTTTAAGCACAGTGGAAGTCCGACCAGGAGGCTATTACAGTAGCTATGCTTATTCATAATGAGTGTGTTGACATGGGACCTAGCAGTGTGGAATAAGAGGAATGGGGAATTTCTATGCTATTTAAGTAGTTAGAATTGAGACCGAGCATCCATGTTGGAGGTAAAGGAATCGAAGTCCAGACTAAGATTTCTAGTGAACGCAGACATCTGTAATGGGGGAACAATGAAAGGCAACAAGGAAGATGAAAAAGGGAGAGATGATATCTCTATTTTAAGAGTAAGCATAAGAGATTGTAGGATCATTCTATGCCTAATGACCATCAGGCAGTGAAGGAATCGTGTGTGGGGTTACAGTAGCCCTTGTGCAAGGAAGGAAATCAAACCCCAGCTGCTGTTTGACTAAACTCCCATCACAGCTCCACAGCGCCGTAACTACCACTGGTGCAGCAGGTGCAGAGATACCTTAATTTTAAATGAGCTTTGGAAGATGCCTACGAGGGTCGGGTGGATGAAACCAAGGATGAGCTTTATGAGAAA
This sequence comes from Pleurodeles waltl, assembly GCF_031143425.1. NCBI lineage: Eukaryota > Metazoa > Chordata > Amphibia > Caudata > Salamandridae > Pleurodeles > Pleurodeles waltl. Next base: position 145,463,664 of record NC_090437.1, on the reverse strand, counting down.
GCAAAGGGGTTGGGATGACAACCTGTCATAGAGAAATAGTAGAACAGGGGGGGAAATTTACCAGGCCCTAGTGTGAGAAAGTAGCCTCTTTCTAGCATGGATACCCCCAGATTTGGCCTGTGTGTCAGTGTGTTTTGACTATGTCACTGAGATCCTGCTAGTCAGGACCCTAGTACTTATGGTTTGTGGCCTACTTGTCAGTACGTTTCCCTGTTTTTGTCAGTATGCTTCACTGTGTCACTGAGATCCTACTAACCAGGACCCCAGTGCTTATGCTCTCTATGGTTTCAGATTTATCCTTGCATACTGGTAACTCAGTATTTCATTCCAAATTGGCATACTGGTCACCCCTCAAAAGTCCTTAGTAAATGGTACCTAGGTACCCAGGGCATTGGGGTTCCACGGGATCCCTACGGGCTGCAGCATTACTTTTGCCACCCATAGGGAGCCCATGCAAAGACTCCTACAGGACTGCCATTGCAGCCTGTGTGAAATAGTGCATGCACTCTTTCACAGCCATTTTCACTGCACCAGGTCACTTATAAGTCACCTATATGTCAGGCATTCAGACCTTGAAGGCTGGGTGCAAAGTACCTGTGTGTGAGGGCACCCCTGCACTAGCAGAGGTGCCCCCACGTCGTCCAGGCCCATTTTCCCACACTTAGTGAGTGTGGGGACGCCGTTTTAAGTGTGCACTGGACATAGGTCAACACCTCTGTACTGCTTCAGAATGGTAACTCCAAATATGGCCATGTAAGTTGTACCTCAATACAGATTCCAGTATTAGTTGCACAATCTGGGAGCACTCTGGGAGCTCCAGTGGACCCCTAGTACTGCCATACCAGCCTTGTGAGGTTTTACAGACAGCCTCAGCTGCTGCCTTCTTACAGACAGGCTCCTACCCTCCTGGGGCTTGAGCAGCTCAATCCCAGGAAGGCAGAACAAAGCATGTTGTTTGGGAGAGGGGTGTTACACCCTCTCCCTTTGGAAATAGGTGTTACAGGCATGGGAGGGGTATCCTCCCAGAGCCTCAGGAAATGCTTTGAAGGGCACAGATGGTGCCCTCCTTGCATAATCCAGTCTCCACCAGTTCAGGGACCCCCAGTCCCTGCTCGGGGGCGAAACTGGACTAAGGAAAGGGGAGTGACTACTCCCCTGTCCATCACCACCCAGGGGTGGTGCCCAGAGCTCCTCCAGAGTGTCCCTGGGTGTTGCCATCTTGGATTCCAATTTGGTGAGGCACTCTGTGAGCATGTGCCAGCAGGTGACATTAGAGACCCCTCCTGATAGGTGCTTACCTGGTTAGGTGACCAATCCCCCTCTCAGGGCTATTTAGGGTATCTCCTCTAGCTGTTTCTTCAGATTCAGATTGCAAGACTCCAGCAGGAATCCTCTTCATCCTTTACTTCATCTTCTACCAATGGATCAACTGCTTACTGTTCCAGGAACTCTACAGTACTGCAACAAAGAAGCTAAGATGACTTCTGCAACATTCTAGCTTCAGCTCGTGCCAGCAACTGCAACAGTTTCCAGGTTGTCCATCCTCGAAGGACTGCCTGTCTTCATCCTGCACCAGAAGAACCAAAGGAATCTCCTGTGGAGTGACAGACTCACTTCCCTGTTTCAGCAGGCACCTCTCTGCAGCGAATGACCGGTGGCTTGGGTTCCTTCTCCAGACGACAGGCGTGGCTCCAGCAACACGGGTGGTGGACTAAAGTGACTCTGACAGTCTCAACGTTCAGCTGTCCAACTTTGGTGTAGAGCTTGCCTCCCTATGCAAGACAGTACCCCCGTCCAGCGCATGACTTGCAGTTGCCAAGCTTTGTGCACCTCCTTCCAAGAAATTCTTCATGCACAGCTCAGCTTAGGCCCCCAGCACTCCATCCTGCAATGCACAGCTTCCTGAGTGGTTCTCCAGTGGCGTGGGAATCCTTTGTGTCATGCTGTGTGGGCCTCCAATGGCACCTCCGTTGTCCCCGTGCTGTAGGACTCCTGTGTGCACTGCATGGTCTTCTGAGGGCTCTCTGAGTTGCTGAGAGCTCCCTCTGTCCCCCCCTCTTGGATAGAGGCCACCAGATCCCCCTTGGTCCCTGGCAGAACCATTTTCCACCAACTGTGTGTTTTGCGTGAGCCAAGGATTGTTGGCAGAATCCAGCAACGCAAACCAGACTGCATTCATCCATCTGACGTGGGACATCTGCTGCACCAACCAGGAACCCACATCTGTCTTCTTTGGTGCAATACTGACTTTGGCCCATATTTATACTTTTTTAGCACCGCATTTGCGTCATTTTTTTGCTAAAAAGTGGTGCAAACTTACAAAATACAATTATATTTTGTAAGTTTGTGCTACTTTTGTGTCACAAAATGATGCAAATGCAGTGCTAAAAAAGTACAAATATGGGCCTTTGTCTTCTCACCAGTGGTTCTTCTTTTGTATCTTCATCTGGGTTAGCAGGAGCTCCTGGACGCTTCAGTGCTTCTTGAACTTGGTCCCCTTCTTCCACAGGTCTTCAGGTCCAGGAATCCATTGTTGTTGTCTTGCAGTCTCTTCTGGTTCCTTCATTATCTTCTATCACAACTTCTAGTGTGTTTTAGGAAACTTGCAGTGGAGTATTTTATTTACCTTTGGTGTTTTCATACACTCCCAGCTCCCCTCTACACACTACACTTGCCTAGGTAGGAAACCAACTTTTGCATCCCACTATTTTAGAATATGGTTTGTGTTCCCCCTAGGCTTATTTCAACCTATTGTGATTTTCACTGTTTGCATTATTTTCTGACTATTTACTTACCTTTTTTGGTTACTAGTGTATATATTGTGTAATTTACTTATCTCCTAAGGGAGTATAGTCTCCAAAGTATTTTTGACATTGTGTCACTGAAATAAAGTACCTTTATTTTTGGTAACACTGATTATTGTCTTTCATGTGTGTGAGTACTGTGTGACTACAGTGGTATTGCAAGAGCTTTGCACATCTCCTAGTTCAGCCTTGGCTGCTCTGCCTGCAGCTAGCTTTAGACAGACTGGCTTCTAGACACTGACTACATTTCACTACTAAGGGATAACTGGACTTCGTATAAGGTGTAAGTACCTTTGTACCCACTACAAACCAGGCCAGCCTCCTGCACCTAGTACCACCAGAGCGTCACTTTTTGTGATGCTCTGGTGGCACTGTGCATTCCGCTGTATTTACAAGGCGGCATTAAGCCACTTTTTGTGGCTTAACTCCACCTTGTAAATCCTGCCCTGTTCACACGCAGCACTTTGCATGGAAGAGGTGTGCAATGGGTGTTGCTGTGGGTGTTCTACAGCAGGACCCATTGCTTTTTGAAGCTGCCCCAGATTTACGAGATTTCATAAATCTGAAGCAGTGCAAAATCTAACGCCACTGCAGTGGTGCCATTAACATGGCACAACAAAGAGAAATGCTTTCATTTCACCTTATTTTTGCATTTTCTTTGTGTGCTGTGTTAGATTTGGCATCCTTGGTGTGGCTTCCCTAACTTTTTGCCTCTGCTTCCCAAGTTGTTGATGTGTGCTGGACTTGGTTTTTGATATTTTGGGCACTTTACCACTCTTAACCAGTGCTAAACTGCAAGTGCTTGTATGTAAAATGTATGTGTGAATCGGCTGATCCATGATTGGCATATTTGATTTACTAGTAAGTGCCTAGTAAAGTGCACCAGAGGTGCCCAGGGCCTGTAAATCAAATGCTACTACTAGTAGGCCTGCAGCACTGGTGCACTGGTGGGCCACCCACACTAGTAGCACTGTAAACATGGCTCAGACCTGCCAGTGTGTGAGGTTTTAAACTGCCAACCGGACCTGGCAAGTGTACCCACTTGCTAGGCCTAAACCTTTCTTTTTATTCATGCAAGACACCCCTAAGGTAGGCCCTAGGTAGCCCCATGGGTAGGGTGCAGTATATGTGAAAGGTGGTACATGTGCTTGCTGTGTGTTACATGTTTTAACAGTGAAATACTGCTACATTCAGTCTTCACAGTTGGAAGCCCTATCTCTCTCAAAGGTTAACATGGGGGCTGCCTTTAAATAACTTTAAAGTGCAGAATCCATTTGAGAGCAGATCAAAATGTGGAGTTTAGGGTCTCTGAACTCACAATTTAAAAATACATCTTTTAGTGAAGTTGTTTTTTTAGATTGTCATTTTGAAAATGCCACTTTTAGAAAGTAGGCATTTTCTTGCTTAAACCATTCTGTGACTTTGCCTGTGTGTGGATTCCCCGCCTGGGTCAGTTTGACAGTTGGGCTGTTTGCACCTCTCTTCTCTAGATAGTGGCACAAAGGGAGCTGGGGCATGGCCTGCATATCCTGATGAACCATCTGTGTTGGGGGGAGGGAGGAGTGGTCACTCACACCTGAAAGGGCTGTGCCTGCCCTCACAGAATGCAGTCTACAACCCCCTGGTGTGTGTCTGGGGCCCAGCCTGGTTTTGGAGGCTGGCCTGGCTTGTAGTGGGTACCAAGGGGTACTTACACTCTGTACCAGGTCCAGTTATCCCTTATTAGTGTAGAAGAGGCGTTTCTAGCAGCTTAGGCTGATAGAAGGTAGCTATAGCAGAGCAGCTTAGGCTGAACTAGGAGACATGCAACGCTCCTACTATACCACTGGTGTCATATGCACAATATCATAAGAAAACACAATACACAGATGTACTAAACATAAAGGTACTTTATTTTCATGAGAATATGCCAAAAGTATCTCAGTGAGTACCCTCAGTATGAGGATAAGAAATATACACAAGATATATGTACACAAACCAAAATTATGCAGATAATAGCAAAAGGAAGTAATGCAAGCAATGTAAAGTTACAGTAGATTGCAATAGGAGCACATAGGTATAGGGGAAACACAAACCATATACTCCAAAAGTGGAATGCGAACCACAAATGGACCCCAAACATATGTGAGCTTGTAGAGGGTCGCTGGGACTGTAAGAAAACAGTGAGGGTTAGAAAAATAGTCCACCCCAAGACCCTGAAAAGTAGGTGTAAAGTGCAGCTATAACTTCCAGAGAGCACAGAAGTCATGATAGGGGGTTTCTGCAAGGAAGACCAACACCAGCAAGGCAACCAAAGTGGATTTCCAGACCTGAGTACCTGTGGAACAAGGGGACCAAGTCCAAGAGTCGCGACAATGTTGAGAGTGGGCAGATGCCCAAGAAATGCCAGCTGAGGGTGCAAAGAAGCTGCCACCAGATGGTAGAAGCTGTGGATTCTGCAAGAACAAAGAGGGCTAGAAACTTCCCCTTTGGAGGATGGATGTCCCACGTCGTGAAGAAGCTTGCAGAGGTGTTCCCATGCAGAAAGACCATAAACAAGCCTTTCTAGCTGCAAGGGTCACGTTTAGGGTTTTTGGATGCTGCTGTGGCCCAGGAGGACCAGGATGTTGCCACTTGGATGAGGAGACAGAGGGGGCGCCCAGCAAGTCAGGGAGCCCTCACAGAAGCAGGCAGCACCCGCAGAAGTACCGGAACAGGCCCTTGGAAGAGGAGTGAACCAGAGTCCACCCGAAGTAAGAAAAGGGAGTTCTACGATGTCGGAGGACAACTCAGAAGGTTGTGCACTGCAGGTTAGAGTGTCGGGGACCTAGGCTTGGATGTGCATGAAGGAAATCCTGGACGAGTGCACAGGAGCCGGAGCAGCTGCAAATCATGCGGTACCCAGCAATGCAGTCTAGCGTGGGGAGGCAAGGACTTACCTCCACCAAACTTAGACTGAAGAGTCACTGGACTGTGGGAGTCACTTAGACAGAGTTGCTGAGTTCCAGGGACCATGCTCGTCGTGCTGAGAGGGGACCCAGAGGACCGGTGATGCAGTCTTTTGTTGCCTGCGGTTGCAGGGGGAGGATTCCGTCGTCCCACAGGAGATTTCTTCAGAGCTCCTGGTGCAGAAAGGAGGCAGGCTACCCCCAGAGAATGCACCACCAGGAAACAGTTGAGACGGCGGCAGGATCAGCGATACAAGGTTGCAGTAGTCGTCTTTGCTACTTTGTTTGCGGTTTTGCAGGCGTCCTGAGCAGTCAGCGGTCGATCCTTTGGTAGAAGGTGAAGAGAGAGATGCAGACGAACTCTGGTGAGCTCTTGCATTCGGTATCTGAAGAATTCCCCAAAGCAGAGACCCTAAATAGCCAGAAAAGGAGGTTTGGCTACCTAGGAAGGAGGATAGGCTAGTAACACAGGTAAGAGCCTATCAGAAGGAGTCTCTGACATCACCTGCTGGCCCTAGCCACTCAGAGCAGTCCAGTGTGCCAGCACACCTCTGAATCCAAGATGGCAGAGGTCTGGGGCATGCTGGAGGAGCTCTGGGCACCTCCCCTGGGAGGTGCAGGTCAGGGGAGTGGTCACTCCCCTTTCTTCTGACCAATTTCATGCCAGAGCAGGGCTGGGGTATCCCTGAACCGGTGTAGACTGGCTTATGCAGAGATGGGCACCATCTGTGCCCATCAAAGCATTTCCAGAGGCTGGGGGAGGCTAGTCCTCCCCAGCCTTCACACCTATTTTCAAAGGGAGTAGGAAGTCCTTTGTTCTGCCTTCCTGGGCCAGGGCTGCCTGGACCCCAGGAGGGCAGAAACCTGTCTGAGGGGTTGGCAGCAGCAGCAGCTGCAGTGAAACCCCGGGAAAGGTAGTTTGGCAGTAACCGAGTCTGTGCTAGAGACTCGGGGGATCATGGAATTGTCTCCCCAATGCCAGAATGGCATTGGGGTGACAATTCCATGATCTTAGACATGTTACATGGCCATGTTCGGAGTTACCATTGTGACACTGTACATAGGTAGTGACCTAATTATAGTGCACGCGTGAAATGGTGTCCCCGCACTCACAAAGTCTGGGGAATTTGCCCTCAACGATGTGGGGGCACCTTGGCTAGTGCCAGGGTGCCCACACACTAAGTAACTTGGCACCCAACCTTCACCAGGTGAAGGTTAGACATATAGGTGACTTATAAGTTACTTAAGTGCATTGGTAAATGGCTGTGAAATAACGTGGACGTTATTTCACTCAGGCTGCAGTGGCAGGCCTGTGTAAGAATTGTCAGAGCTCCCTATGGGTGGCAAAAGAAATGCTTCAGCCCATAGGGATCTCCTGGAACCCCAATACCCTGGGTACCTCAGTACCATATACTAGGGAATTATAAGGGTGTTCCAGTGTGCCAATGTGAATTGGTGCAATTGGTCACTAGCCTGTTAGTGACAATTTGGAAAGCAGAGAGAGCATAACCACTGAGGTTCTGGTTAGCAGAGCCTCAGTGAGACAGTGAGTCATCACACAGGGAAAACATACAGGGCACACTTATGAGCACTGGGGCCCTGGCTGGCTGGGTCCTAGTGACACATACACTAAAACAACATATATACAGTGAAATATGGGGGTAACATGCCAGGCAAGATGGTGCTTTCCTACACCTCGGCAAGGCAGGATCTTGTGAACAACAAAGACTTTCCTTTGAAGTAGGCCTAGTTCAAAGGCATAAAGCGGTATAAGTATTGACCCAAAACCCCGGAAAATTAGATCACTTCGGAACTCATGAAGAACCTCTGCCAAGGAGAAGAGCTGAGGAGAAGTACTGCCCCTGTCTGTGACTGTGCTTTGCTGGGCTATCCTGCCATTGCTGCTTCTGCCTGTGAAAGGGGACTTGTTGTGCATTGTTCTTGTGAAGAATCTCCAAGGGCTTGAGTTGAGCTTGCCTCCTGGTTTGAAGTTCAGGGCCATCAAAGACTTCCTCTGCTGACAACTGGACTCTTTAATGAGACTCCTGCCCTGCCAAGTGGTGCCCTTTCCAGTCCCTGGGCCCCTGAACGGTGAAGTTAGCAGACAAGAGCTGAAAATCCACCTATAGAAAGCAGTGCGTGGAAACTTACAAAGCACCATCAGCAACATCCACGCATTGTCCCTGGGCGTCAAAGTCAACCTGACTATGCGTGGATCCGAGGTGCCCCGTCTGGCAATCGATGCACCGCTCTCTTGCGAGGGGAAAGAAACAGCGCATCGCTGACCCGACCGGAGAAGAAAACTACGCATGACGTCTCTTGTTAGGAAGGAATCGACGTATCGCTGCTTTTTCCGACACATGCTCGCCCGTGAGGCTTTATTTTTGACAATAACCAGGTACTTTGTGTAACAACAGCATTCTCATTGTTTTCTAAGGATTAAAACTCGTATTCATTTGAAAATTCATATATTGACTTGTGTGTTGGATTTCTGTTGTCTTGCTCTTCTTTGATTTAGATAAATATTACCTATTTTTCTAAACTGGTGTGGTGTCCATTTTGTTGTTTTTTCACTGTGTTACTTTGTGTGTTGGTACAAATACTTTACTCATTGCTTCTGAATTTAAGCCTGCCTGCTGATGCTAAGCTACCAAGTGGGTGAGAGGGGGTTAACTGAGTGTGATTCTCCTTTACCCGGACTAGAGTGAGGGTCCTTGCTTGGACAGGGGCAACCTGACTGCCAACCAAAGAACCCATTTCTAACATGATGCATTCTGCAGCCCGCATAGAAAGAGCAAATCACCAACGAAGATTGTTTTTGTGCAGGAAGGTTTCCCTTCCTGCACAAAAACAATCTCCCCAGCAACGTAGCCATCTTTGCACCATGGTGCAAGAGTAGCTGCATTGGCGCTCAGCGCAGGGGAAAACACAGGGGTGCGCCGTATTCTTGTTATTATGGTGCATCCCTGCATTTTGACACAGCGCCACACTGCGTCAGTTTATTGTAAATATGCCCCAGAGTATTTAATTACATCAATAGCAGCTGACAAGTCAAGAAGGATTAGTATGCTTCAGAGATGGGTACAATGGGGTGAGGCGATGCATTTAGAGACATAGCAGAGAAGATTTTTTGTGCCATAAAAAGCACTGTATCCTGATTAAAGAAGTAAATAAGTTATAAAGTATGCCTGCTGAACCCCAGATGCTCGAAGGCACTACCAAAGAATGTCAACTGGTGTGCATAATTAGCAGTTCAAATGGAAGAAGGGGGGTTCTGCTGATTATCTTTTTTGGTCTGGAGTTAGCCAGGACTTTTTGATTTTACTGAAATTATATATAAAATACTAACTTATAGGGCCTTTCAGTCAGCCCTCTCCACCCATTGTTATGTTGTATTCACATTTTCCTTCCACCCACTACAGCATACAACTTCGGGCAGAGTGTCAGCCCACTTCAGCCATTGGCTACATTCACTGAGAATTACAGAATTCTGCTCTCTCTGCATCCTCACACAAAGTAGTTTTCTTCAGTGCCAAGGGATTCAATGTCAATGTGGGCATTTTGAGAACAAAATATATTTCTGACCTAAAGCAATGTGTTTTTTATGCTGGTGAGTCCTCCAAAAATGATTTTTAACAAAAACCATGTCAAAATGAAACCAGGATGGACAAAGGCAAAAGGCTGGCATCAAATGCCAGACCTACTGGCTTTGCCAGTGCTTGCCCATGGCTGGGTCTACCACCGTGTAAAATAATTGGTTTGAATGTATAGATCTGTAAATTTGAATTGAGTGCCCATTCACAATTTACATTCCTGAATTTGAATGCATGTATATCTTCACCTTTTCCGGTAGCCTGACGTGTTGAAAATATTCTATTTTCAAATATTCAAATGTTTCCTACAGTCTCCACGTTTGAATATTTTGAGAGCAAAGACGTCAGGTCTGTACTGAGCTGCCTAAACCAAGCAAACACATAGATTTAAAACTTTTGCAGTGAAAGTAAATGATTTTCTCAAGCTGGTAGTTTTGGGTCAGAGTGTTTGGTGGCATTAAGATCAGGGCAGTCTTTAGGACTTGTGGCACCCTGTACGACAGTTTATTGTGGCACCTCCTCCTCAGTTTGGCTCACTACCACGCCCAAATATGCCCCCCATCTCCGCATCGCTCCCCTTTCACATACATTCATGTGTTTTAAAGCACTTGTAAATGCTGGCTTTACTAATCTACTCAGCTAGCCACAGAAAATATGGAGTATATTTAAGAGCCCCTAGCGCCATTCTAATGCCACATTAGCATCATTTTTTTTACGCTAATGTGGTGTTAGAAGGCCAAAAACACCGTGACATATTTACAAAGTGGCAAGCATCGCGCCACTTTGTATCCCTTTGCGCTACATTATGCCTCCGCCAGGCATAATGTATGGAAAGGTTGGAATTCCCCTGTTAGGGAGTGGCAAAACAATGGTGCAAAGAAATCTAACAGATTTCCTTGCGCCATTTTTTTCTGCCACTTTTAACACCTGCTCAGCGTACGCGTTAAAAGGAGGCATCTATTGGTTACAATGGGACTCAGGGTGCTTTGCAGGATTAGCATCAACATTTTTTAACGCTAATCATACAAAGAGCCTGACTAGCGTACACAATACCGCCATGTTGCACCATGATTTAAATACAGCTCACACATGGTGGCGTTAGGGGGGCGCTAATGGGCAGAAGAAAACTTGTTCAGTACTTGTGTGCATCAACACTTTTTTCAAATATGCTCCATAGAGGCATATTTAAGAGCCCCTAGTGCCATTCTAATGCCACATTAGTGTATTTTATTTTAAGCTAATGTGGCGTTAGAAGGCCAAAAACATTGCACCATATTTACAAAGTGGCACAATGCATGCATTGCACCACTTTGTAACTTTTTGCGCTACATTATGCCTGCGCCAGGCATAATGTATGCAAAGGGGGCATCCCCCTGTTAGGGGGGGCCAAAAAAAGGCGCAAAGAAATCTGACAGATTTTTTTGCGTCATGTTTTTCCAGCACTTTTAATGACTGCTCACATCAGGCATTAGAAAGGAGGTTTCCATTGGTTACAATGGGCCTCTCAGGGCTTTGCAGATTTTTGATGCTAATCCTGCAAAGCACCAGACTAGCATAAACAATTCTGAAGCTAGTCTCCTAACTACCACCATGGTGCGCCTTATTTTAAATATGACACACACATGGTGGCGTCTTTCCCATATGTGTCTTTTTCTCACAGTAAATGCTTGAGGCAGAAAGATAAGCGCCGGCCCTCAAAAATAAGTGCCGGTGCTCTGTACTGGAAACAACATGCACAAATTAGGCACTGTCATAGGGGTATATTTAAGAGCCCCTGGTGCCATTCTAACACCACATTAGTGTCATTTCTTTACACTAATGGGGCGTTAGAAGGCCAAAAACACTGTGCCATATACACAAAGAGGCGCAAGGCATGCATTGTGCCACTTTGTAACCCTTTGCGCTACATTATGCCTGAACCAGGCATAATGTATTCATAGGGGGCATCCCCCCATTGGGGGGGGGCAAAAAAATTATGCAAAGAAATCTGTTTCTCAGCGCAAGCATTAAAAGGAGGCTTCCATTGGTTACAACGGGCCTCTGGGTGCTTTGCAAGATTAGCGTCAACAATCCTGCAAAGCACCGGACATGCATAAACAATTCTGATGCTAGTCCCCTAACTACTGCCACGGTGCACCATTTTTTAAATATAATGCACACATAGTGGCGTTAGGGGGGCGCTAAGGGGTGCAAGAAAAGTGGCGCTGCACTGCATGCATCGCCACTGTTCTTAAATATGCTCCATAGTTCTGTTTTTTTGCAGCAGGCATATTAACCTTCTATGCTACTTTAAGTTGAGTCATAGCTACCACTAGGCAAAACTCCCATCTCCCTCTCTAGCAGGAACATTAATCACAATAGGTATGTTGACATTTTAATTGTTTCTTGAAGGCTAAACGCACAAGGGTGCTTTTAAATCGCGAATTTCGGAAGTTATTACTAAACACTGAGCCCCCCTGAGGTCAGCGCCTGGAGCGCTCGCACTGACTAAAAGCCGTCCCTGATTAAGATGGCAGTAAAGGGTTAACAAGAAAACATTTCAGTGACAGAACAAAATATGTTTATCATCAGAATACATTGTAAAATGCCACAGGTATCAAAAAGGAAGTCTAGTGCTGCAGATATTACAAATATCGGACGTTTTACCAACTTTTAATATGTATATATTCCCCATCGAGAAATAGTTGCACAAAAAATTTAGCACAATCAAGGAAAGGTTCCAGTACATATTTTGTACCAGTGGTTGCATGTGGTGGGCGCCAGTCCACATTATCATAGACCAGGACTTCTTTTTTGCAGATAGGCGAAAAAGAAGGAGGACGAGAAAGATACATGGTGGAACTGACAAAGGGAGAGACAGGGATAGAAAAGAGCCAGCAAGAATGGGATAATAATACAGGGTGCATAGGGTGGTGGAAGAAAGAGGTATGAGGTGCAACCAACACTAGGCATTATTTTGGCATTCTACAATCCTAGAATTCGACTGCAACAGTGACAGGCGTCTAAAATAAACTTTGGGCCCCTGCACACATTTTATTTAATTGATTTATTTATCTATTTATTACCAATTAGGCATTGTGGGGGTCCTTCCAACCTCGGCGGTAAAAGGTGCTTACCGCCGGTCAGAAGACCGCCACAACACCGCCGCGGTCGCGGTAAACCGCCACGGTCATTCTGACCCACAACAGGCAAACCGCCAAAATCCCGACATCCACAAAAGCCCGCCACATCAAAGGGCAGCGAAAAACTGTCGATGACCAAACCTCCACTGTCACGCCAACAGAGAAACGCCCATGCCATTCCGACACACGAATCCACGCGGCGGTCTTTCAACCGTGGTATTTCATTGGCGGTACACACCGCTGCGGTCAAAATACACACACACTTACAAAACACAACCACATTGGACAATTTGAAATACACACACCTGATACACATACACACAACACTCCCACACACCCAATACAATATAAAACACACACCCACATCACCCACAACCCCCTACTACCACAATTACCGAGAGAAGGCCAGAGAGAGACAGCACAGAATAGAGAACACCATCACACAGAGGCACAATACACGATCACCCACACAACATCCACGCCAAAAACACCACACACCACCACACTCACCACACTCATCAACACATACTCCACCCCACACCTCATCCACACCACTCCTTTGCACCCCCAAGACACCCAAGGTTCTCAGACGCAGAACTCAGGGTCATGGTGGAGGAAATAGTTTGGGTAGAGCCCCAGCTCTTCGGGACACAGGTGGAGAACACCAGCATTGCCAGGAAGATGGAGCTATGGCAAAGAATAGTGGACAGGGTCAACGCTGTGGGACAGCATCCACGAAATCGGGATGACATCAGGAAGCGGTGGAACGGCCTACGGGGGAAGGTGCGTTCCATGGTATCCAGACACAACATCGCAGTGCAGAAGACTGGCGGCGGACCCCCACCTCAACCCCCAGAATTTACAGCATGGGAGGAGCAAGTCTTGAACATCCTGCATCCTGAGGGCCTCGCAGGAGTAGCTGGAGGAATGGACTCTGGTAAGTCTCATCTTCACTACTTCATCCCCCCCACCCCATCCAGCATGCCAACTCATACCCCCACCCCCACCCCATCACACATCCTCCTTGCTAATGTCTCACCATCACAACCCACCCATCCCAACACCAAACCCTGCATGCCACCACAAACCATGGACACCAATCACCTAAGCATGCCCACTGCACATACCCATCTCCCCCACAAACCACCATCACAACAGCCCCCACAAGGAAATGCCAGCACTGGGGTACACGGGCACCCACCCATTGCACGATATGGCACACACAGAAGCAATAACCATACTCTTATACCCCTGCAGGACCCGAACGCCACCACACCGCCAAGGAGGGTCCAGAAATGTCCATCCCACCCCCAGAAGAGGCCCCCGTGATGACAGCAGCTCTGTCTCCCTGGACCCAGATGACCAGCCCGGCCCATCGGGGACCTCGGGACAGTCGGTTCCCCTCACACAGCCACAGGCCACAGCAGACCTACCCCCCTCTGGGAACACCAGCACAGCTCCCACCCAGCAGGCCCATGCCTCTGTCTCCAGGACACGTCAATCAGCGGTGTGTCCACCACTACAGGGCACCCAGGTTAACCCACCATCCCAACAACAACAGGGACCTGGGGGCAGTAATAGTGGGCACACGGTCCAGGGGACAGAGGCCATGGGAAACAGGGGAACTGGGAGGGCAACTGTGCGACAGGGGGGGGACAGGCCCAGGGAACCCACTCTCCACAAGGCCCTCTCCTCCATCATGGGAGCCTACCACCACTCCCAGGAGATGATGGCGATGGTACTGGCCAGGTTCCAGGAGACCCAGGTACTGCAGGAGGAACAGTTTATGGGGTTCAGGGAAGAACTGAGAAACATTACTTCCGCAATGGGCACCATCGTCGTGGCTCTCAACCAGATTGTCACCACATTGCGGGACACTGTGGCACCACAAAGGGCCCCTGTCACTAGCATGGACCAAGAACAGGCTACCACCTCCGCCGGCGCTAGTGGACAGGAGGCCCCCACACAAGAACAACAGGCCACCAGAACCCCACCCCCTGCAGAAGGAGAATCACCCCGCAAGCGGGGCCTGAGATTTAGGAAGAAGACAGAGTAGGATGCCAAGACCCCCGCCAGGAGAGGATACCCCCTGATGTCATCCCACTGTCCCACATTGTCACCCTGTCCAACCTTAAACTGCCCCTGCTCCACCTTCCACAGGCATATGGACAATGCACCTGTGAGACTGAAAACCTGGACTCTGCCATGGACATTCCTCCACCATCACCCATCACCGATTTTTCAACCATGTCCTTAAATTGAGCACTTTAATAAAACCACTTATTTCACCAAACAAATCTGGAGTCTGCCTGTATATTGAACAAATGTATTAGACTTAACCGTTGCAAAATGTCAAGTTACATTCTGATGACAACATACCACTGTCACACAGCTGTAGTCCATGGGCAAACAAAGCAGAGGTCACGCAGTGGGGCCCACATCTCTGAAATTGGAAGGGAAAGTCACAACTCAGTTACCATACACTGGGTGAAAAGGACAGACAGTAGAGAGGCAGGAGACTGTAAGTAAATGTAAAATGCCGGTGTTGATTCTTACCTGTGTGTTATTGAAAATACTGCTCTATTACTGTGTCCCTGTTGTCTGTGTCGTCCTCGTCGTCTTCCTCCTCTTCACTCTCCACAGGCTCCACAGCTGCCACTACACCACCATCTGGAGCATCCTCCTGCAGGAAAGGCACCTGGCGTCGCAAAGCCAGGTTGTGAAGCATACAGCAGGCCACGATGATATGACACACCTTCTTTGGTGAGTACATTAGGGATCCACCTGTCATATGCAGGCACCTAAACCTGGCCTTCAGGAGGCTGAAGGTGCGTTCGATCACCCTCCTAGTCCGCCCATGGGCCTCATTGTACTGTTCCTCTGCCCTGGTCCTGGGATTTCTCACTGGGGTCAGTAGCCAGGACAGGTTGGGGTAACCAGAGTCACCAATTAGCCACACACAGTGTCTCTGTAGTTGTTCCATCACATAAGGGATGCTGCTATTTCGCATGATGTACGCGTCATGCACTGACCCAGGGAACTTGGCATTTACATGGGAGATGTACTGGTCTGCCAAACAGACCACCTGGACATTCATCGAATGATAACTTTTTCTGTTCCTGTACACCTGTTCACTCCTGCTGGGGGGGACCAAAGCCACATGGGTCCCATCAATGGCACCAATGATGTTGGGAATATGTCCAAGGGCATAGAAATCACCCTTCACTGTAGCCAAATCGCCCACCTCAGGGAAAACAATGTAGCTCCGCATGTATTTCATCAGGGCAGACAACACTCTGGACAACACCTTGGAAAACATAGGCTGAGACATCCCTGATGAAATGGCCACTGTTGATTGAAATGACACACTTGCCAAAAAATGGAGTACTGACAGCACCTGCACTAGAGGGGGAATCCCTGTGGGTTGGCGGATGGGTGACATCAGGTCTGGCTCCAGCTGGGCACACATTTCCTGTATAGTGGCTCGGTCAAGCCAGTATGTCAATATGACATGTCTTTCTTCCATTGTCGACAGGTCCACCAGCGGTCTGTACATGGGAAGATTCCTCCATCTCCTCGCAAGTCCCAGCGGACGGTGCCTAGGAAGGACAACATGGAGCACAGAGTTAATCAACCCACAGGTACGTTCCCACAGCATGCACAGTACACGATTCTCTATGCAGTGAATGGCTTGTATGAGTGTTGATGCAAGGCCTAGGCATGTGTGACGCAGTAGGAATTAAGCCATGTGGGCCCTTGAAATGGCGGCTGCCTGACCTGTGAAGTGCGACAATGGGATGTGAGGTCAATGCGCTGGCGTGGCACACCGTGGCGGTAGGCGGTCGAAGACCGCGGTGCAAAGCCACATTGGTTAACATTGAACCCTATGGGTTTCAGGAGCCAATGACGAAGTGCGCCGGCGGTCGCGGTACGCACTGCCGCGGTACGCACCGCCGCGGGCGTGACCGCCATTTTCTATCTGCTTAATCACTCGAGACCTGATCATCCACAGGAGAGGACCTATACTGCAAGTGCTGCTGTGACCTCGGTCTGGAAGAGACAATGGCTGCTGCGACTGGGGAAAGGGCCCCTGCCTTCACTTCTGAAGAATTGGAGAAACTCGTGGATGGGGTCCTCCCCCAGTATGCGCTACTCTACGGTCCTCCAGACCAACAGGTAAGTACACTGGGACCATGTTTTATGGCCAATGCCTGGGTTGAGTGGGGTGAATGAACAATGGTGGGGAGGGGAGCGAATGAGGCATGCATCAAACGACAGATCAGAGCATGTGCCATATGGCAAGGGTGGGGAGGGGAGACCACTCACATCGAGCATGCAGAAAATTATGATATTTTATTCTCTCCCCCTGTACATGTCACATAGGTCAGCGCCCATCAGAAAATCGGCATTTGGAGTGCCATCGCCAAGGACGTCCGGACCCTGGGGGTCCACAACAGATGGGGCACCCACTGCCGCAAGAGGTGGGAGGACATCTGCCGCGGGAGCAGGAAGACCGCGGAGGCTCTGCTGGGGATGGCCTCCCAACGTAGGAGGGGTGCCACTCGTCAAGTGACCCCCCTGATGTCCCGGATCCTGGTGGTGGCCTACCCAGATTTGGATGGGTGCGTGAGGACATCACAGCAGACACAAATGGGTGAGTACCAGCACATTCTGCTATCTTAGCGCGCAGTGGAGGTGTCTGGGTGGGGGAGGAGGGCTGTGGGTATCCCTAGGCCAGGGCGATTTCTGTAGGCTAGGCCCCTCCGTTAGGCATGGCCCTGTGCCCCCGCCCCCCACCTCTGTAGGTTGCCAAGTACAGCTATCCATGGCCCTGTGTCACCTATGTGTGCTGTTGTCGTCCATAGGCTTGTAGGCCAAGTCCCAATGATTGAGTAGTGTACCCCAAGTGCGTGGCGTAGTGTAGGGGGCTTCTGTGTCTGTCCTCTCCGCCAACTGTGTTGCCAATGCATCCACTCAACATGTCTTTATTTCCCCCCCCCCCTTTTTTGCTGCTCTTCCTGTACATGTGTGCATTAGCATCATCAGGCGGAGGAGAAATGGCATCGGAGCACGAGGGAGCTGCATCTCACATGGCCCCGGAGGGCCATGCAACCGACTCGGAGTTCACCAGTGAGACGGAGGGCGAGGGGAGCTCCACAACGGGAACACGTGGAGACATCAGCAACACAGACACGTCCTCGGAAGGGAGCTCCCTTGTGGTGAAGGCAACATCAGTGCCCACCGCAACAACAGGTACAGCCGCCACCCAGCGCACCAGCTCCGCCCTCCAAGCAGCCCCTCAGCGTTTGCCCCGTGCCCGCTCGCACACGAAGGCGGGCATCTCCTTCGCCCCTGGCACCTCAGGCCCTGCCCCAGTTACCCCTGCTGCCCTCAGTGAGGAGGTCATTGACCTCCTCAGGACGCTCATTGTTGGGCAGTCTACCCTTTTGAATGCCATCCAGGGTGTAGAAAGGGAGGTGCACCGGAGCAATGCATACCTGGAGGGCATTCATTCGGGTCAGGCTGCCCATCAGCGATCGTTCAACTCTCTGGCCTCAGCACTGACGGCAGCCATTGTCCCTGTCTCCTGCCTCCCTCCTCCAACTTCCTCCACCCAGTCCCACTCCCCTGTACCTCTGCCTATCCCAGACACACCTACAGACCAGCCTGCACACACCTCAACACCCAAGGGCAGCTCATCCAGACATAAGCACCACACATCACACAAGCATTCACACAAGCAACAGCCACATGCAGACATGCCAACAGCCACTGCCTCCTCTGTGTCCCCCTCCTCCTCGTCTCCCTCCTCCCTCCCTGTGA
The DNA here is from genome assembly GCF_031143425.1 of Pleurodeles waltl. Taxonomy (NCBI): domain Eukaryota; kingdom Metazoa; phylum Chordata; class Amphibia; order Caudata; family Salamandridae; genus Pleurodeles; species Pleurodeles waltl. The sequence goes on along the minus strand of NC_090437.1, from coordinate 145,445,395 downwards.
TGTCTCCACTCACACTTGCATGCACAACATCATCAGCCACTACGTTCATCACCAGCACACCCACCAGAACACTCCGCACACATGCAGTCACCACCCCCACTGCCATTTACACGTCCCCTGTGTCCTCTCCCAGTGTGTCTGTCACCCCTCTTCCAAACCACACAAACGCAGGCAGCCACCCACCCAACAGCCATCCACCTCACGACAGCCTCCGTCACAAGCACCTGCACCCAAAGACATCACACTTGACTCTCCTACAATCACATCCTCTTCCTCCACTCCCATACCCACTGCACCTACCCTTTCCACTGCTCCTAAAAAGTTTTTCCTTTCCAAAATTAACCTTTTCCCATTACCTGACCCACCCCCTCCATCTCGTAAGAGTCCAATCAGCACCTCAGCCACCACAACCCCTGGACCTACAAGGACCATAGTCCAAGGATATTGGAGTCCACCACCTTCAAGGGCAGCTACATCGGCCAGCAGTAAAGGGACAGCCAGCCCACCCCCTGGGAAAAAATCAAAGAAAGGCAAGGGCCGGCGCGAGAGGCCAGAGACGGCAGCCTCCAAAGGCACTACCCTGGCACCGTCAGGAAGTGGGGTGCCACCTGGCACATCGACAAAGGGAGGCAAGGGCCACAGAGAATCACAGAAGGATGGCAAGGGCAGCACGGCCGACAAGTCCGGCAGCAGGAAAGCTGCCCAGGAGGGCCCCACCAGCCCCATTCCGGGTGTGAAGGAGGACACCCACGGGCCCAGGACTCCAGCACAGGAGGGCCCCGCAGTAGAGAAGTCGGATGGCGAGTGAACTCCAAATATTGGCCGGATCTGGTGCCCTGGTGACACATGTCAAGCACCGCTGAACAGGGCCCTTCAAGACAAGCACCGCTGAACAGGGCCCTTCAAGACAAGCACCGCTGAACAGGGCCCCGCCGTCTCAAGAACCGCTGAACAGGGCCCTTCAAGACAAGAACCGCTGGACAGGGCCCTTCAAGACAAGCACCGCTGAACAGGGCCCCGCCGTCTCAAGAACCGGTGAACAGGGCCCTTCAAGACAAGCACCGCTGAACAGGGCCCTTCAAGACAAGCACCGCTGAACAGGGCCCTTCAAGACAAGAACCGCTGGACAGGGCCCTTCATCTCATGCACTGCTCCGCTGGGCACCGCCGTCTCTGCACCGCTCCGCTGGGCCCTTCATCTCAAGCACCGCTCCGCTGGGCCCTTCATCTCAAGCACCGCTCCGCTGGGCACCGCCGTCTCTGCACCGCTCCGCTGGGCCCTTCATCTCAAGTACCGCTCCGCTGGGCACCGCTGTCTCTGCACCGCTCCGCTGGGCCCTTCATCTCAAGCACCGCTCCGCTGGGCCCCGTCGTCTCTGTACCGCTCCGCTGGGCCCTTCATCTCAAGCACCGCTCCGCTGGGCCCTTCATCTCAAGCACCACTCCGCTGGGCACCGCCGTCTCTGCACCGCTCCGCTGGGCTCTTCATCTCAATCACCGTTCCGCTGGGCCCTTCATCTCAAGCACCGCTCCGCTGGGCCCTTCATCTCAAGCACCGCTCTGCTGGACACCGCCGTCTCTGCACCGCTCCGCTGGGCCCTTCATCTCAAGCACTGCTCAGTTGGGCACCGCCCTCTCTGCACCGCTCCGCTGGGCCCTTCATCTCAAGCACTGCTCCGCTGGGCCCCATCGTCTCTGCACCGCTCCGCTGGGCCCTTCATCTCAAGCACCGCTCCGCTGGGCACTGCCGTCTCTGCACGGCTTCGCTGGGCCCTTCATCTCAAGCACCGCTCCGCTGTGCACCGCCGTCTCTGCACCGCTCCGCTGGGCCCTTCATCTCAAGCACTGCTCCGCTGGGCCCTTCATCTCAAGCACCGCTCCGCTGGGCCCTTCATCTCAAGCACCGCTCCGCTGGGCCCTTCATCTCAAGCACCGCTCCGCTGGGCCCTTCATCTCAAGCACCGCTCCGCTGGGCACCGCCATCTCTGCACCACTCCGCTGGGCCCTTCATCTCAAGCACCGCTCCGCTGGGCCCTTCATCTCAAGCACCGCTCCGCTGGGCACCGCCGTCTCTGCACCGCTCCGCTGGGCCCTTCAAGTCAAGCACCACTGGCCCATTGGCAGAAGGGGCAAGCCCGGATCTGTGTAGGGCAGGGCTGCACGATGCACTCTGGGCACCATGCCTCCTCCAGTACCAGTGGAATCTGTAATCCACTTGAGAGACTGTGGCTTTGCACTCCCCAGGATGTCACAGTGGGCAACCCACCCACTGTAGAGACTTGAGAGACTGTGGCTCTGCACTCCCCAGGATGGCACAGTGGGCAAGCCACCCACTGTAGAGACTTGAGAGACTGTGGCTCTGCACTCCCCAGGATGGCACAGTGGGCAACCCACCCACTGTATAGACTTGAGAGACTGTGGGTTTGCACTCCCCAGGATGGGACAGTGGCCATGGAGGCCCCTCGTGGATCTGGCGTCGTGGACTCATGTGGCTGAGGTGCCCCCCCTTCCCTTCCCCCTGAGGTGCCTGTAGTTTTGCTATCTGATGCCCCTGCAGTGTTCTCTCCAATGGATTCGGGTCTCCTGTGTGGGCTTTGCCCATGTGTTCAGGCCCATTGGTCCGCGTACAATGACTGAAACCCAATTTGGACAGGACAATTTACATATGTGTATATAGTTATAGATGTTCGATTTTTTTTTTAACTTGGCTGTACAATATATTTAAATTTCATGATCATTTTATTTTGTCTTTGCATTCTTCCGGGGGGTGTGGGGGGTGTCACTCTGAGTTGTTGCTCTGCATTGATGTGTAGGTAGTTGTGGGTGAGGGTGGGTGTGTCGCATATGTGTGTGCTCGTAATATTTTTGCCTCCCCCCTCCCCTGTGTCGTAGGTGCAGTACTCACCGTTGCCTTCTGCACCGGCGTTCGTGCTCCTGGTAGAGGAGCAGGTAGACAATAGCTGGTAGGATGTGTAGTTCTGGTTCCATGCTGTCCAGATTCCTCGTGGAGTGTGTAGAGGTGAGCGTTTTCCTGTTCGTAGTCAGTTTCCACCGAGTTTTTATCGGCGGGGCTCCCGCCCCGGAAAAGGTGGCGGATTGGTGAGTTGTGATAGGGTGGGCGGTACATTGTCTCCCGCCTGTCTGTTGGCGGTGACCGCCGCGCTGTTTGTTTGTTCCGCCGTGGCGGTCGTAGTGTTAAAGTGGTGGTCTCTGTTGGCGGTTCCCGCCAGGGTCAGAATTCCATTTTTTTGACCGCCTGCCTGTTGGCGGGTTGGCCGCCGCTTTAACACTGACCGCCGAGGTTGGAATGACCCCCTGTGTGTCTGTCTCACTGGCATGTCATGATGATGACGAACCCTTTCCTTTGTTTGCCAGCTTTAGAAAGCAATTTATTTCATATATTTAGGGTCGTGTTTTAGTGTGGTCAGTTTTACGTATATTTTGCGCATTAGCTTCAGGCTTTAGGCCTCTGTGCACTTTGCCCTAAATATATTTTATTCATTTGCTAACAGCTTAGAGCCTCTGTGCCCTTTATTCTAAATGCTTTTTATTAGGCTTCGTACTGTTATTTTTCAGAATAGCCAGTTCTACGGTGTTGTTTTTTATTCATATCACACTGTTTTGCCTACTTCAGCACTGGAGTTCTTCATAACATATTCACTCTGTGCTTCAGTCAAGGATACAGTCTGGTACATTGCCGATAGACGTGGTAGGAGTCTAGACTTGCCATTCCTGCGTAGGGACATTTTGTGATCACGATGACATGTTAGTTATAAAATCACTTCCTTGTCCCAATACATGCAAGAGGGAGATTCCGACCAGGGAACCACAACTAGACGCTGACTGCCTCGTTGCAGATGCTGAACCAGATCACAGGCCTTTGCTCAGGTATGAGTGTGTCCGTCTCCCTAGTGATACAGAAAGGCAAGCTGGAGGCTTAACATGCTGTGCTCTAAATAGAACAAGCAGAGGGAGAGTAGAAACGGTTAGGAATTATGATAGCTTTATTTCTATGTTTTACTCTCCTGGTTACTATATCAATCCTACTATGTTGTATTGTTCTGGTTATTGCGGCTCACGCCTTAATATCTAAAATACAGTCGTTTTATTAAAACATTATATAAAACTTATACTGTCTTTGTCATTTGTATATGAGACCATATTGTGAATGAGAGAGTTGGTTTGGATCTGAGTGACCACGACTTCCCTGAGAAGTTCCAAAGATGTCATGCGCTTGGCTGCCCAATCATTTCTTCCCCGTGGGAGAAATGAGGCACTGCTAGTTAGCCGGAGCAACAACCGGATTTAGGGTGACAGAGTTCCTTACACGTGGGTCAGACTCAGTCCCCCACACCGTTATCGATCCTGCTGCCTAGAAATCCAGTAGTCTCATTTAGGATAATGAGAGCCCACGCGACATGGCGCCGCCAACGTTTGGTCAGGCTCTAATGTTTGGGTCCGACTGACTCTCTCGGTCTCGTATATATTTTGACTCCTCGGTTCCGTATGCGGAGACGTCCGTGGGGCTGAGGGTTTCCGCCACCACAGGTTGGGTACATCCTATTACTTAGTGGTTGGTTGTTCAAGCTTGAACTTTGAAAGGAAAAACCCCGATATTGGTGTGCCTTCTCTGTCCTAGAGCTATTATTGTTATACTAATGGCGAATCCAGTTGTAGTAAATATACCGCTTAATATGCGATTTCCGCTCACGGGTCATCTGATAGCACATGGACTGACGGTCCAGGGGGGTCCGGTCACTTTTGTGGTGGACGCCCATGCAGCCTATAGAACTGAACTTTTTTATTCTTGGGTCGTATTTCCAGCAGCTGATGGGGGTGCAAATACTTTTCACGAATATACTGTTGCAAATGTCCCTGGACAATACAGGGCTTATGCATACTTAGAAATACCTTTATCTTATCAAGAACACCATAATTGGCTTGATGGCGCCCTCCCACACTCAGTAACACCAGTAAGGTTAGGTCCGTTAAGTAATGATGGTCCGACCTGGCCTGTATTGGCTACATATACACCACATCCTGGAGTGGCAAATGTGGCAGTGGCTGAGGTGCGTCGTTTATATATGGAATTAACTACAACATACAGACGATTAGTTCAGTTTGTGATGCAGACATTAAATACTAATGCAGCGCGTGCTGCTCCAGCACACCCACATGCGTGGTACCGGGGATCAATCCGGCCACTGTGCACTCAGTGATGGGCAAAGTTCCGGCTAAACGTGAGGAGTCTCCGTTTTGGCTGCCGCAAAAAATTAATACGCTGGAAGCAGTATTTCCCCATACGGGACCTCAGGATAAGCATAGAATTTTGACGATGTGTTTGCCGTATGGGATGGTTCCTACGGTGGATCTTTGTAATACTTGGGGCACGGTGTTTGCCGCACTCTATACTACAGCACACGTACACCGACTTTGGCTAATTTGCCGGAGGTGCTTAAACAAATTCAGGATGAATATGGGGCTGCCCCTGCCTTAGATTTAGGCATGCAATTGATGGGTAATTTTGATGCGGTTTCTTCTATTATTTTGAGTAATCTCAAGGGGGAGGCTGTAGCACTAGCAGTGCGAATGCGTCTTCGGGACGTTCCGCAGATTAATCAGGAGCGGGAACTTCCGAGAATAGTAGCTGAAACATATTCTAGTATTGGTCGTGATAGCCTAGGGGCTCGACCGCAGAAGCCACAATTGCAGGGTAAAAATAATAAGGATAATTCTAAGCAACAGCAACCTGAGGGTGCAAAAAAGCGCTGGGATAAGAAACAGCAAACACCTAAGAAAGATGGTGGGCAGTCTCCGCAACCGGAGACCCCACAAAATAAGTATAATCTCAGGAATAGGGATACTTTGAAGAGGCCTGATAGATATCAATATACTGATGCGCGCCAATCTCGTTCCTTTCAGGACTCCTCGGAGAAAAGAAGTGAGAGAGGTGGGCGGTCAGAGCGGAGGACGGAGTACGTGAAACCGAGACAGGATTCACAACGCTCAGCGGAGGTTTCTATTAAACAGGAAGATAAACCGATGCAACAAAAACAGCAATTTAAAAAGAAGAAAGTGGCAGCAGTCTCAGTTAGACATGCCGCTCAAGAAGAGAGTTCTCTTGACGAACAAGACATGGGCGTTAGCGCTGTTAGGCAGCGCGGCAAAGGTCACAATAGTTCGCCGGAGTCTTCTAGAGCATCTGGAGGCGAAAGCAACTGATGACTTCATACAAGTCGAGACGGCGGATATGCGAGTCTCTGATCCTGATCAAGTATATCTTGTGACTCTACAATTAGAAAGGGACATTGACCGCATTGTACACGCCATCTTTTGGGACCATGTGGTGAAATCATATGATGTCCTGTTGGTTGAACAAGATTGGCCACGTGACTTTGTTCGCGACTGTCCAGTTGGGGAGGAGGTTATTGTGCCTTCCTTTTCACCGCTTGTTCCGAGAGAACTAGCGGAGTCCTATTGTAAATCATGGGCTCTAGCACAAGCCCCCGCCCTATATAGGAATAATGTGGGGTGGGATAAACAATCACCTTATCATGTAATTCCAATTAAAGGCGAGCCTCAGCCACAGCCGCAATATCCTATTAAATTTGAGGCAAGGGCATCGGTTAGGAAAATTCTTACACAATTGGAGTACCAGGGTGTGATTGAGCCTTGTGTCTCGCCGATGAATAATCCCTTATTTCCGGTTGCTAAACCGGACCATTCCTATAGGATAGTGGTGGATTGCAGACATTTGAATAGTCATACACGCACATATGCAATACAGAATTCACATAGCGCTGCGCTTATGAATAATATAGTGCGTAAAAAATACAAAACAACCTTGGATATCTCGAATGGATTTTTCTGCCAGAATATAGCACCCGAAAGTCGGGACTATACCAGTTTCAGTGCGTTTGGCTCTCAGAAAAAGTTTTGTCGTTTACCTCAGGGGTATAAGAATAGCCCAGGACTGTTTTCGGCTCGTGTGACTGAACTTCTGCACGAGTTGGACCCTGAGGCGTTATCATATGTTGATGACATTTATTTGACGGACAATGACATTCTACAACATCTCAGACGCGTATCGCGCATTGTTGTGGGTTTTGCTGATATTGGCTATAAGTTTAATTTTAAGAAATCGAAGATTGCCTTCCTCAGTGTTATTTTCCTGGGATATGAGTTATCGAGTGAGGGCAAGAGCCTGGCGCCACATTTTTTTGAGAAATGTGCTTTATTGGAGCCTCCTAATAAGGTTCGGAAGCTCCAGTCGTTATTGGGGTTTCTGAATTTTGGCAGAACTTACATTCCTGATTATGCTACACGTATAAAACCTTTATATGAACTGATTCGCCCGAATTTTTCGAGTAGATTTTGCACGATTGAGCATACACACATACTGCGAGAGTTGCAGAATGATCTCTTAGCGGTTAAACATTTACACACACAGGACAATAAAACTCATTAGGTCATCAGGGTGATTCCTGGGGCTGTTGGATTTATGTATGTCACCTTTAATGAAGGGGAGACAGTCCCGATAGCATACAAGTCCCACTTGTATTCTGCTGCAGAACAACGTTTTGCACAGACTGAGAAAATTCTCACTGCAGTACAGATGGCTGTGATCAAAGAAAGACCGCTAGCCCAGGGCCAACGCATTATTGTCGTTTCCCCAATTCCGGCCTTAGAGGCTGTTACAAAAGCGAGTGTTCCTAATTCGAAAGCTTTACACCCGCGGTGGATACAATGGGCTACGTCTTTGACGGCCACTGATGTGGATTACATATTTGACCCTAAGCTGCAGACTCAAGAATTTCTTCAATATGAAATAGAGTACCCAGTTCCTGCTGGCACATTGCCTATTGATCAATATGAAGTGGTCATGTATACCGATGGCTCTGCGCAACCGGCGGTTGGGACTAAACAACAGTATTCTGCTGCATGTGCGGTGGTGAGCGGGACTATGGAGGGGGAAGTCTTCTGCCCCCGACATACTTATACTAAAACCTTGGGAGATTGTACGGCGCAGCTGGCTGAGCTCAAAGCTCTTTTGTTGGTGTTGGAGCATGCAGAGCCGGCGATATTGACCTTGCTGGTCTGTGACTCCTACTACTGTGTGCAATCCTTCAATGAATATCTGCACTATTGGAAAATGAATGGGTTCAGAGATTCTAAAGGCAACACCATTAACCATAAATTGTTGTGGGGTAAGGTTGCGGGTCTGAAAGAAACGCTTCCTAAAGTCCATGTTGTACATACACTTGGACACCAGCGCGTTGGAATACACGTTGCTGGGAATACTTTGGCTGATGAGGCTGCAAAGTCGGCAGTGGCTATCGCCACTGTAGCCGCAGTGACTTGTTCGAGTTCAAAACCAGACATAGAGATTTCGGCTGCCATAAAAGCTACGGCTGATGGCACGCCATTTCCTAAAGGATTCCCTTCTAAATATAGTTACTGCTTGAGTGGTGCGTTACATGCTGTTGTTAATATTGCAGGCATTGGTGTACGTGAGTTACCGAATAAGATTGAGAGACCTCGATTAATTTCTGCAGCACATGAAGGGGTGGCGTCTGCGCATGCTGGTGTGGCTGCCACGATTTCACTTTTACAGGCCCGTTATTGGTGGCCTGGTCTCTATAAGGAGACAAAGCAGTATGTCCTTTGTTGTGACGTCTGTCAACAAATTAAAGCATCGTCGGCTAGACGCCCGCAGCAGACGCCTCTTCTGATATCAAACAGACCATTACAGTGTGTGTACTTGGACCATTGTGGTCCACTGACACCAGATAGTGCATACAAATACATATTGGTTGCTGTAGATTCGTGCTCCAGATTTGTGTGGGTCTAGCCACAGCGCTCGGCTGACGCTCGGACTGTTATTAAAGATTTGCGTATCTTTGTCGATACATTTGAAGTTGCGGCTTTTCATTCGGACCAGGGCCCTGCTTTTGCCTCTAAGGCATTCAGGGACACCATGGCTTCGTTGGGGGTCCAACTCCAATTCTCGTCTCCATTTCATCCCGAGGGAAATTCTGTTGTGGAGCGTTTAAATCGTGATTTAAAGCAATCCTTAACAGCCAGGGTTATAGGTACGGGTCGTAGTTGGCTAGCCCACCTGTATGGAGTACAGAGAGCACTTAATAACTTGCCTAGAAGGTCACTGGGGGGTCGTACTTCATATGAGTGCCTGTTCGGAACACAAATGTATGTTCCTGATCTAGATGGTCCTGGTGTGGAGGCGGCAGATACGCCCTTTGACATAAATGATCGTGTCGCTGTTTTGCAGGATTTACAACAATTTTGCGAAGATAACTCTTCTGCGAGTGCTGCCTCTTCTGGAATTAAGGATGAGCCGGTAACACCTACTGGTTGGATACCCAGGATTGGGGATCTAGTGCGTGAAAAGGTCGCAGTAAAGAAAGAATTTGGTCCTTCTTATCGAGCACCTGTCCCGGTATTGGGGGTGAGCGGCACGAGAACTGTGATTTTGCCGCCGCTGCAAGGGGCCAAAGGAAATCGTTTTGTTTCTATTGATAATGTCAAGTTACAACATGTGGCCGATTCTGCACAGCAGACCAAGAGGGACACCCAGTAGTTCCGGCATCCCTCTCACTACTGGGGAAGAAGTCCCGCTGCAGGTGATTTGCACCGACCCTGTTTCCTCTCCGAGCTTGGGGAGGGTGGAAGATGATCTTGCGATTGTTCCACAGTCAACGATTGATATCGATTCTTTTGCTCAAGTTGCTGTACGTTCTACTGATATTTCTGAACATGTGATTTATAGTGTACCTAGGAGAGAACCTCCATCAGCTTCCTTGTTCACTGTTGCACCTTTTGCTAGAACTGCCTCTGGCTGCTTCAACGACGCGGATGCGGCTCTATCCAGCTCTTCGTCTTCGCTGTCTTCAATCCGAGGTCCACGTAAGCTACTGGGTTGGCTTAAACGTACATATTTTGTTATTCCTTGGAACTATTTGTGGCTTTTTATGGCTGTAATGACTCTTTTTTTATGGTTGGGATTTGAGGTTACTTTTTTTCTAGTAATACATGGTCATTTTCTTCCTGATCGATCAGACATTGAGCACGTGGAGACTGTGTTGAGACCACATTTTTCCTCTCATATGGTTCGAAGAGACTTATCCAATGTGAACATTTCTGCAATACCAATTCCGGATGGGATTGTGTGGGATAAAGTACTGTTTGATATATATGGTCCCACTGAATTGATTCAAATACCGTATGTCCTTAAGTTATCAATGAATGATATTGTTATTCCAGGCATTGTTTCTGATGATTGGGATGTGAAGACAGTAGATTCTATGCTAAAAGATTTGCAATATTATACTGTCTATGACGATGAAGATGATTACCAATTTAGAGATAATCATGGTGATATGTTTTGCTACACCCATTATGGACACCACTTTATTCACAAAGCGAGTAGCCCTAAGTCCATCTTTAATTATGTACAATGGGAACATTGCTCGACTCCTCCACAAGGGAGTTCGAAAACGTATAATGATAAATTTGCATATTTTTCTGGGCATGATCAGCGAAATGCTAAGTCTTACTATTTTAAAGTGACACCGTATTCTAATAAGCAAATTTTGTTGACCGATACTAAATTACTATATTCTAATTCGTTTGTATCTAAACTTTCGGTCGAAGGATATGAATACTGGTTGAAGACTGTTGACTTGAAAAGTGTTTGGGGTACGAAAAATTGGCAGATGCAAGGCAGAGATACATTATTTCGAGCATGCATTATCCCTGTGCAAATGATTTTCCTCAATGACACAGTACAACAGACTAGTTGTTTGGGCTTGGCGTCGATTAGAGAATTGACTTTGCCTAGTATACCTGTCCCTTCTGAATTAAATAACTGGCAGCACTATGTGAATGCTACTTTTAGTGAATTTACGCATTGGGTCCAGAATGGTACGCTTAACGCTTCATCGTTACATCCGGGCGGGTGGTTATTGTGGCCTGTAGACACTAATCAGTGTCATCAACGTTTTGTTACCTCTTCTGGGGGGTTCAGGACTAGTAGGGCAGACCCTCGTTACATTTCACCAGAACATGCTGATATAATAACTACATACAGTGTGGGAAAACTTTGTCAACAATGGTTGAAGTACTCCACGCTGGGTGCAGTTAAGTCACACCTCAAGTTACTGTCTAATGGTACTGATTTACAAGATTTCTTATCAGGTCCCAAGGTGCCCCGGAGAAAAAGGTTCTTATACGAAGTGTATAATGAGTTTTGGAAACTTTCCCAGCAGGAGGCTGCAGCCCGGTTAAGACAGATTGATCAAGAAAATCTGCTGCGGACTTTGTCTGTTGTTGATAATGGCATGCATACCCTTTCTGACCGTGTTTACACGATTGACAGCATTGTCTCTTCTGCTATTGACATTATAAAATCAGACATGTCTTCTTTATATCATGGGCAGAGTCAGACACGATCTATCATGCAGCTGGGTTGGACTCTTCAGACCTTGAAGGCGGGTTGCGTTCCATGGCAGCACATTCGTGCCAGAGAGATCTTTATCTCCTTTAATTTAACTCGTCAACAACAATTGATGGCTAAGAAGGAAGCGACGTATGTTATGTTAAATATTGAAAAATTGGAGAAACTGCCTTTTACGGTGGCTGAGATTCCGTCAGCTGAGTGGTTGATTCATGGGGTTATTAATTTGCCTATCTCCACTCTGCAATTTACTTCTTGTTTGAAGCACATTCCGGTGGGTAGATATGAACTATTGGGTGACAGTTACATACACGAGGTGTGGGAGCTTCCTTTTCAGTACAGATGTGTTAATGGTTTGCGGGAAGTTTTTCTTAGCGGTAGCGAATGCGAAGCTTCTGTGAGCCATTCCATGGTTTGTAAACAGCTGTCCTTGCACGGAGCGTGTAATGCTTCGATTGCTAACTTAGCTTGTTATCTGAAGGGAGTTCCAGTCCCGGTAATTAAAAACACTTTCCAGGTGCTTTCTAACGGCAGTTACATTGTTCTTAACAGCGAACGCTGCTGTGGCATGGGTGCCGGAATAGTTTACGTCGTTGTCGTCAACAAGGCCGTTACGTGCTGCGGGAATGTGTTGTTTCCCCCTACTGAATTTAGGGAGGTAGCGGACATCTGGCCTCATATTGCTACTTCCAAGGTTGATTTCGACAAGTTGAGTCGGCTGAAAGCTTTATTGTTTCAAAAGCATGTGGCCCTTACATCTGCTAGCGAGACCTACGCACTTCAAGTGGCAAGGTCATCGGCGGAGATACAGTCCCTTTTGAATACAAACTTTCCGAGTCACTTCGGTGAACTTGTGGGACGTATATTTAATGCATCCAGCACTGCTGGTATTGCTCATTTTTTCAAAGCCATTGGTGTTGGTTTCGTTCACACCTTCTCTTCCATATTCGGTTTGATACCTTCGGCTATACACTCTATTTTCGGAAGCATTTTTGGGGGTTTCCCAATTACTTTGGCTTTATTGGCTTAAGTTTTGCTATTGTTACTATTTTTTCGCAATGGCTTTCCCGCCGCAACGAGATCCTGTATTGCTGCTCCCATCAGCACAGCTGTGTCGTGAACGCATGATGCAGCGGTTTGGAACAACACTTCTGGCTCATTTGGAGTGTGACTGGTCTTTGTCATTCCGACCGGTTTTGGATTGTGTGCAACCCGTGTTTCGATGCCTTTGGTGCTCGTTTGAACATGCACTGGCTTTCTGTCTCTCACTGCAGCGCTCTCCAGTGGTTGATCTTGATCTGTTGATGTTCCCGATTAGGGCTCATTCCCAGACTTGTGCACTACAGTTGCGTTTGCTTCGTGAAGCGGATTATGAGATTCCCTTCCTGGAGGAAGATGGTTTTGTCTCTTTCCTTGGCACTACACGGGGTGCCGCCCTGAATGGTTTTGGGGCTTTGGAACACACCTGCTCCATGGTACTTTGTGGCGTGGATCTTCCGATATTGACATATCTCGAAGTGGAGGAGCTTCTATGTTCTATTGCTTCTGTCTGACAATTGGATTTTTTTTTTTTTTCGACTAAATTGACACTATATTGCAATTAGCTCTATCGTCACATGTTTCCTGAATTCATGACTTTGTTGTCTTCTCATCTTGTCGAAATGTTGTGTTTAAATTTAGGTTATGTTTTTTCTGTTATTAGAACCACTTGCTACCGACAAGGGGAGGGTGTAGTGTGGTCAGTTTTACGTATATTTTGTGCATTAGCTTCAGGCTTTAGGCCTCTGTGCACTTTGCCCTAAATATATTTTATTCATTTGCTAACAGCTTAGAGCCTCTGTGCCCTTTATTCTAAATGCTTTTTATTAGGCTTCGTACTGTTATTTTTCAGAATAGCCAGTTCTACGGTGTCGTTTTTTATTCATATCACACTGTTTTGCCTACTTCAGCACTGGAGTTCTTCATAACATATTCACTCTGTGCTTCAGTCAAGGATACAGTCTGGTACATTGCCGATAGACGTGGTAGGAGTCTAGACTTGCCATTCCTGCGTAGGGACATTTTGTGATCACGATGACATGTTAGTTATAAAATCACTTCTTTGTCCCAATACATGCAAGAGGGAGATTCCGACCAGGGAACCACAACTAGACGCTGACTGCCTCGTTGCAGATGCTGAACCAGATCACAGGCCTTTGCTCAGGTATGAGTGTGTCCGTCTCCCTAGTGATACAGAAAGGCAAGCTGGAAGCTTAACATGCTGTGCTCTAAATAGAACAAGCAGAGGGAGAGTAGAAACGGTTAGGAATTATGATAGCTTTATTTCTATGTTTTACTCTCCTGGTTACTATATCAATCCTACTATGTTGTATTGTTCTGGTTATTGCGGCTCACGCCTTAATATCTAAAATACAGTCGTTTTATTAAAACATTATATAAAACTTATACTGTCTTTGTCATTTGTATATGAGACCATATTGTGAATGAGAGAGTTGGTTTGGATCTGAGTGACCACGACTTCCCTGAGAAGTTCCAAAGATGTCATGCGCTCGGCTGCCCAATCATTTCTTCCCCGTGGGAGAAATGAGGCACTGCTAGTTAGCCGGAGCAACAACCGGATTTAGGGTGACAGAGTTCCTTACACGTGGGTCAGACTCAGTCCCCCACACCGTTATCGAGCCTGCTGCCTAGAAATCCAGTAGTCTCATTTAGAATAATGAGAGCCCACGCGACAGTGTCTTATCTACTGTCAAGCAGTTGCCTACCTTGGCTCAATGACTTCTTAATTTCTACAACCATGCACTTGCAATAGTTTCAGGTTCTCAATTTCAAGATTATTTCTATGGTTATTGCAATCTTGTGTAGTCTTTGGGATTTGTGAAAAGCATCTTTGGGAGTTTTTTGGTACCAAAATGTGAACAATTTAAAAGTACATGTCCTTCCTTTTGTTTACATAGCACCGTACCCTATGGGATGCCTAGGGCCTACCTTGCAGGCAACATACATCTAACAAAAGGGGAGTTTATTGCTTAGCAAGGGGATCTAAATGCCAAGTTGACATGGCAGTGTATCTCTGCACTCAGGATGCAATGGCGGGCCTGGGACATGTTTAAATGGCTACTTAATTGGGTGGCACAAGCAGTGCTGCAGGCCCACTGGTATCATTTAAATTACAGGCCCTAGGCACACATTTTGCACTTTACTAGGGACGTGTAAGTAAATTTGCCAATTAATTATATACCAAGTAAACCATGCTTTAGAGAAAGGGCACAAGCACTTTATCACTGGTTAACAATAGTAAGGTGCAGTGAGTCCTAAGGCCAACAAAAACGAATTCAGCAAAAAGTGAAAGGATAAAAGCAAAAACGTTTGGGAGTGACTCTGCAGAGGTGGCCATTTCCAAGATGGTACTTCACTTGTGCTGATGTTTTCTGGTGCTAGGCACTGGCACCTATTTGTAGACATCAGCACATATTTAAGAATGTTCACCACATGTTTGCGCCGTGCGTATATTGAAGCAGAGTTCAATGGTGGAGCATTTGACTATTTAATTATATTTAAAATATGATAAAACTGGGACTTTAAAAGTAAAAAAGTGGCATTTGGGTAGCATCAGCTGCAGTGGACCTATGTAGAATGCCTTGAGCCCTGGCACTTTTGAATCCAACTTAAGCACTGCTTTATTATCTGATTAGACAAATAAATCACTTTTTTCTCTGGGGACATTGAGGGACAGAGCACATTTGGACTGCCATTTTCATGGACTGACCTGTGGGTAAATAACATTTGCACTGAAGAACTTTTGAAACAATGATTGATGGAAAAATGCATGTGCATCACTCAGTCAGCACCAGTAATTGCACAATATTATACTGTTTTTGTGCTAAAAATGCGCACTGAAAAGGTGTTGTATATGACCTGATCTAGACATATGAAACTTAGCCGGGCAGGGCTTCTTTCATGTTGCGAAATACTGACATTTCACAGCAGAGCTTGATTTTCAAAGATACCTCAATTAGAGAAACATAACTAACTGGACTTCTTGCCACATAAACTGAAAATTAAAAGTAAAACATTTTCACATAAGCGAGCTGACGGCCGCCGTGAGCACAAAGCAGACACACGAAAGGAAACAGAAATTCGCACGCAGTGAAACGTATCTGTAAAAGTGCAATTATCTGAGTAACCAGCAAAAGTGCAATAATCCATGTAACTGGCAAAAGTGCAACTATCCATGTAACAGGGTCGATGTCGTGCAAAGCGCTCAACTACTGTCCAGCGAGATCACGCTGCCTATGAATTAAAAAGATAAAGTAGTCCGGAAACCATACCAAAAATATGGAGCCTCATATTTTTTTCAGTAGTTGGCCGGTGCGCTCTAGGCAGGCTTAACACCGGAAAAGGCATAATGTAGGCATACGTTTCACTAATTAAATCAAGCAAATATTAAAAGGCAAGCCCAGGAACCAACCAAACGTATGGTTGTGACATGGGCGTTGTTAAAAGACCACACAGAGATTACGTCGGGGACAGAGTACTTTGCGCGCAACCCTTAAAAGGGTCTGAATCCAACGTGGGGCGGCTAGACCCTATCGTAGTCGGAATTGGCGTTAGCCCACGCTGTTCCGGCTTGTCAAGGATCAGGATCAGGTCGATGTCGATTGTGGGCCCAACCAACGTCGGGAGTGTCAACAACTTCACCAGTGCTGGGGAAGGTCTCAGTGGTGCGATCAGTGCCGGCGCAGATGTGAGCACAGATCCGGATGCCGATCAAGAGGGACTCTCGGTGGCCAGAGCTACCAGCGCAGAACCCAAAGGGCCCCCCTCCAACTCCCCAGGCCCCGAAGATGCCACAGGTGGGTCAAACTGTTCAAAAATTAGGTGCATGGCCTCATAAATTTCATTTAGTTGAGCAGGGGTTGTTACAGCTTCCGGGAAAGTCGGTAAGGAGCAGACCTAGATCTAGGCTCCACGGACGGAGGCCTAGAGCATCGACGCTCTTCCCGCATTACATCATCTGAGCGACGGGTGAAGTTGAAGAATGCCTGGCCTTCTCCGACTTCTTCTTTTTCTTACCCAAATGTCCCAATTACTTTGAGGAAGACGAGTGGTGGTGACCCCACAGCTGGTCTTGAGACCTTCCTCTCGAACTAGACCGGCAGCGATGCAGAGTCGAGCGCTGGGCCGTCATTAGTTTTAGGGGCCACTCCCTCAAAGCCTTCATGTGCAGAGCCCGGCACTCGAGTCACGACTTCAGGTCGTGGTTGTGCTCCAGACACGACAAACAGACCTGATGTGGATCTATCACAAACTTTATTCAGTGACGATCCTCACAAGGCTTAAACCCGGTCTCAGAGGACATCTTTAGATGCACCAACAGTCACCACAAAATTCAACAAAAGTTTCAAGGCTAGTCAAAAAGTAAACAGGGTAGGTCTTCTCCGTGGCGCGGAAAGAAAAGAACTGATATCACAGCGCCAAGGCAGAGCCTATATTCGACCACAACATCATCATGATGACCATGATGCCAAAAACGGATGTGGAGTCGAGCAACGCCACCTAACGGTGTGCAAGGGTGCTGCTCGAAGAAAAGTCTCTGGATCAAGTCTGGCCCGGGGGAAATTATAAGGTAAAGAATCTGCACCTAGAAGTCTCTATCAGATATAGGGAAACGTACAATTTTAAGTCTAAAGAATGTAGAATTTGCTGCTTCTAGCATTTTGGTATACCTGCTTAATTTGATTTTAACTTGTATGAATGAATTCTTTAATCTGTATTATTTTATTGACGTTAGACTTCACACTGTTGTGTTTCACCAAATACATGTTTGACAGAAACCTATGTTTAAGCTTTACTTTTAGGTGGCAATGAGAATGAGAGAAGCATTATTGTTTGCATGTGAACTTCTAATTTACCTTTTAACCAGTCATGGCTTGCTGAGCTGTGAAGGGGTGGGGTGGTGCGGGACCGGGTGGCAAAATAAACATTACATTTTTTTAAAAAATGTGGAAAACTTACCTGCCTTGCCCCAGCTCCTCCTTCCTTGTCACTGCATGCACAAGCTTCTGTCCTGCCCTATGGCCAATCCTAACGCTGCACAAAAGCAGCGTTAGGATTGGCTGGAGCACCCCAGCTGGGTGCGTACAGGCAAACGGAGAGCCTGTGCCTACTTTATACATCCTGGCAACACAGTGCTGGGCTGGAGAGAGCACAGTGCACATGTGTGTTTGGCTGGTCCGAGACGACCAGCCAAACATACATGTGCACTACAGGGAGTGCTGTGCACTCTCTCTTTGTCACTGTCTTCCCCATGGCCTCACGCCTTTAACAATAAACGATAATAAACACATTTTATTATTGTTTTATTGTTAAAGGGTTGCAGCAGCTACTGTTGGCGGGGGTGAAGTTCCTCTGCCATAGCACAGGAGCCGTCGCTGCTCTTAGCTCTGTGGCTTCATTTTGGCCTCTTTGATGGAAATGGATTTGCTGATGATGCAAACCCTAAGCACTGATGCTGCTAACTAAATTCTGCTGTTCTCTTTCTTTTGGTTACAGGAGCGTGGTTCCAATTCCCAGTCCAAAACTACCCATGACTGTTGCAGGTGAGTACATAATGATAAACAATGAGGAGCTGTTTCTGGATAGAGGGGCTGAGTGTTAGATTCGATAAGTACAAAGTGAAGATAAATTAATAGAAACATCTGCTATTAATATAAAATTGATAGAATTTGATGACTCCTGTTGCGTACTACATCATACTTAGAGAAACAGGCCTAGATTTACACATTTCATTTATTGACTCATTTATTCAAACAGGATTTCTTGCCAATTTTTTTCTTCCATAGACAATATCATGGCACTAAGGGACTGAATTATATTTTGTCAGAAACTGTACTTTGTTGCAATAGCAAGAGTACCCTTTCCGCCAACCTGAAAGTCTGCCCTCCTTATTCAGAGTCTAACGGGCATTCATTGTCTAGACAGTGGTGACTACTCAGTCTCTGTCACCTATACAGACGTTCGATGGGGATGACGGAGTAAGGTCCAACAGAGGCTTGGTCTTGTATCATCCCACCATATTTCAATGGGGCGGACACTTGGCCAATTTTCACTGACCTTTTTCGCCATGAAAAAGATGATGATAAGGGGCAGTGAAAACATTTTTCAATGCCCCCAGGGCGATGAAATATTTTTTTTAATTGTTTTAAAAAAATCTGCTTTCTGTTTTTCTTTTTGAAAATAAAGAAGTGATATATTTGATGTACGGCTCTGTCATGTTGATGGAGCCATCCCTCAAACGTACAATGCATTTCAAGTAACTGCGGTGATGCTGATTCCTGGAAAAGCAAGAGGTGTCTGCTGGAGCAGGGAACATCTGTAAGTATGAAGGCAGAGTACCCTCGGCATGGCCGCAGTAAAGCTCTCTGTCAAGTCAACACTAATTACCCTGTCTGCTAAAATATAAATGGGACCCAACATTTAGTAGCTATTCGTTTTTGCTTTATTTTGTCTATTGACAAAGTAGAAAGAAATCTTTTAGGGCATAAACTTCAAATATGGAGAATAGGTAATGTGCTTTTGCACTTTCTGATAGAGGTGCATACTGACACTTGGATGTGAATTAAGTGATTGAGCGAAAAAGGGGTTTTCTCCAAAAAGTAGTACTGCTAAATGTCTGCAATGGCTCTATCCTAGTGCCCCTTTTGTTTGCAATATATATAGCAGAATTTGTAGATCATTAATATCAATAAACACAAATGCTGGGTAAAGTGATGACAACTTATTCTAGCAAGGATGCAAGTGGGCCCACAAAAAAAGACTTCAGGGTTACAATACATTAAAGTGGTTACCAATTAACTGTACAGAAACTAAGATCATGTCCTTTGGTTGTCAAAAACCTATATTTTAAAGAAAAATAAATTCTATAAAATGTGATCATATGCTAGATGTTATACGTGGCATCCTTGTTCTGTCATTCCCACATGCTTTTTGCCTTCACACCTCCTGTTTCTCTGAATTTGTTTTTGTTGGCATTAGGACTGTGTGTACTTTACCACTGCTAAACAGTGCTAATGTGCTCATGCTCTCTCTCTAAAACATGGCAAAATAGGCCTACACCTGATTGTCATATTTAACTTAGTTGCAAGTCCCTAATATATTGAACTACATTTACCCAGGGAATGTACACTGCATGCTATGAGTGGGCCTGCATCACTTTCTCAGCCTGTTGTCATATTTAACTTAGTTGCAAGTCCCTAATATATGGAACTACATTTACCCAGGGCATGTACATTGCATGCTATGAGTGGGCCTGCATCACTTTCTCAGCCTGTGGTGCAGTTTGAAGCTGCCAGGTCATCCTGGCAATTTAAACCTTTTGCAAGGCCCAATCTAATTCCTCCTTTTTAATACTTATAAGTCACCCCAGGGTATGTCCTAACACCTCAAAGGGCAGGATGGATGGCATTTAAAAGATAGGACACATGGATTTAAGTTTTACATGTCCTGTGAGTGAAAAACTCCTAAAGATGTTTTCACCTTTGTAAAGACCTATCTCTCCAATATGCTTACATTGGGTTACCTTGCTTCATTTAAAACGTGCTAACCTTGGATTGGAAATAGGCAGTAATCCAATGTTAATACTCAAATTAAATGCAATTTAAAGTCCCAGTTAATGGTAAAGTCGAATTTTAGTCACAATGTAGAAAAGGCCACTTTTAGAAAGTTGGCATTTTCTTGTCTTAACTAATTTGTGCCTTCTGCCAGGGTCCTGGGTCGCTGCCTACTGACAGTTGGATAAATGGATCATCTCTTGGGGTTTGTGTATTCTTCCCTGATGATGAGTGATACAAAGGAGACAAGGTGAGGGGATGATGGCTGGGTCCTGAGCTGTGCTTTGCTTCACGCACATTCAAAAGGCTTGTCTCCAGCACACAGACCAGTCTTTTGCCTTCTTGAAGCCTTGACACGGGAAGGGAAGAATTTTCCAAAACCAGATGGGGGGGTAAGACAGGTTGCTCAGAACAACTTTTCAGTACACTAGTTGACTTGTGGAAGGTTCAGAAGGACTGGCCTGCTGCCTTGCCTGATAAAGGACAACCTTGCTGCCCTGCTGTCCAAAGAAGAAGTGGCCCTGTTCCTTGAACACAAGCCCATAGGTGACTCTGCGTGTTAGTTGGTTGGCCTATTGTGTGAGCTACAGAGACATAACAATCTCCTGACGCCTTGAACCCTGCAGCTTGCCCAAATGGTGGCGCCCCCAGGTCCTGGACCTGTGGAATTGGTACTGGTTATACTGCTCCTGCCCAACCCTAAAGCTTGGGACTTAGAAAACTTTGCAACAAAAGCTGCCTGGACAATAGTCAGAGGACCTACCTCCCAGACAATCTGTCCAAGGTGCATGGCCGGTCAGCCTGATTGTGCAAGAGCCTCTTTTATGTTCTTATCTACAGCAGCAAATATTTTTCAGCAGGACCACTCAATGAAGGTATCTGGCCTGATGGAGCCATCTTGACTACAACCTATAGCTTTGATCCGTTGGAGGCATTCACCTTATCTTTATCAGGCTAAAAAATGACTGGCTTTCCATCTAAGACAATAACCTCTTTGGCCCTGAAATTCCGCTTTTCCCACTTGTAGATTTTTCCGCCATGATTGACTGCTTCACCAAGTCTTCATCCAGTACCTCCCCAGCATCAACTACCTCTCCTCGGACACAGCCTTACCCCGAATTTTTCAAAGTCACGGGGTAAAGTGAGACCGGGCCCAGTCCGCCCCTTGTATCCAAACTGCACTGTCAGCTTTAACTTTTGACTTTGATCCGGTCTCGTGTTACCAGACACCTGCAGTTGGCACTTTGAGCTTTTAAGTTCTAGATTTGACTAAAAACTGTAAACATTCATAACTCTGGTTCTACTGTTTGGATTTAATTTGCCATCATGTCATTTTACTTGATTTAAATTGATTTGTGATATTTTTTTGTGTTGTGTTTTTATTTTATTACAGTATGTGTGCTCTGTAAATGCTTTACACATTGGACCAAGTTTATGGGGATTTGGTGCAGGGCAGCAAGTCACCTTGCTGCACTGCCCTGCTTCAAACTGAAAGTACAATAATGTGCCTCATCTATAGCATAAGGGAAATTTCTGTTCTTTCCGCCTGCACTGATGCTGCTTTGTCAGCCTAGCGCTGAAGCAGGTCCCTTTGCACCATGGTGCAGAATGCAGCACACATAGGAATAGGAAAAAACTAGGAGGAAAAGAAACACATTACCCCTTGTTGTGCTTCCCTGTGAAAGGCATAAGGTTTTGGCTCATCCCCAGGTTTACAAGGTCTTGTAAGTCTAGGGATGTGTCAAAATCCATGGGTGTTTATGGGAACACCCACTGCAATGCCCATGGAACAACTCCCTTGCACAGAGTAAGGCAATGCAACGTTTTTCGCTCTGCCTTGCCTTACTCCATATCTATGAGGCCATTCAAACCTAAGCAAAATGGCTTTGCATTGCCTCATAGATATGGTTGAGAGGTTTACCCCGCCTCTTCATCATTAAAAGTGACTCAACGGTGGCCCAACCCTCTCATATTTATGTTCCATTGTCCCCAGGTTAAGCCTGACTCAGTTTGTGCCAAGCTACCAAAGGGTTAAGAACAGGTTAATTTAGTGACATTTTGTGATTCACCCTGAGAAGTATTGTGGTTGTTGTCTGAGTGGGACTTCCATCCCCCTCAACAAATATCCCAATGTCTTACACTAAGTTGTCCACTGTTGGGTTTATGTGTGGATAATGATTTGTATCAGAAGGCTCACATACCCAACCTTACAACTTCAAGTAAGGAAACAGTTGTTTCTATTAAAGGATTTGCAAACAAATAATATGGAAGGGCACTGGTCCCTCCTGTCAATGCACCCAGCAATTGATCAATTCCAGTATAGGTATATGGCTCCATTGCTCTCCGACATAAAAAAAAAAATCTCATGATATTTTGTACATGTATGCTCTTTGTTTTGAAGTCACAGTAAGGAAAAGCACTGCTCCTTATAGATGACGTTAGTACTTTATGTCACAATCTATTAATATTTGGATTGATCCATCCCAGTAATGCCCCCTTGACACAAAGTGAAGCAAAGCAGCTGTAAGGAGGATTTGTGAAGGGAAAAGGGAATTATTCCAGTGCAAAATGTAGGGCCTGATTTCAGATGCCCTAGCACCACTGTAGTGCCACCATAGCATCATTTTTTTATGCTAAGGCGGCACTAAAGTGGCTTTTTACACGTGCCACATTTACAATACTTTTGAAACCCTTGTGCCACATTATGCCTGCGCCAGGCATAATGTATGCAGGGCGGGGCTTTCCCCCATTAGGGCTGCCGGAAAAATGCTGCAAGGAAATCTAAGAGATTTCCTTGCACCATTTTTTTCGGCACTTTTAACCCCTGCTCAGAGCAGGTGTTAAAAGGGGGCATGCCATTGAATAAAATGGGCCCCTATGTACTCTGCAGGAGTAGCACCAACATTTTGGAGCTACTCCTGCAGAGTACATCAATAGCGTCAGGAATTCTGATGCAATTGTCCCCTACCTTGCGCCATGGTGCATCCGTATTTTAAATACGGCGCACACATGGTGGTGGTAGGGGGGCGCTAAGGGGCACAAGGAAAATGGCACTGCGCAGGGTGCAGCGCCACTTTTCTTAAATCATTCCCTTAATTTAAAGTAGATAGTAAATATCATGCGTCATTTTGTGTCACTGTGCATCACTTTGTGCTAGTACAAAGCCTTAGTAAGTTCTCCAAGTATAGATTTCCTTAATCCACAGTATACAATAGTATAGAATCATCAAATACAGAGTGTATATCCTGAAATAGAAGTGGTCTAGAATCTTAAAAGGACCTGCTAACATAGATTCGATTTGAGTGTGAATGACAGTAAATTTAACTTTGCTTAAAACAGTTAAAACTATTGATATACATTTTTTGTTGAATAGAAGACACTGTCCTTAAACTACAAGTCAACAGCCCCTTACAGAGTCTTATACAGCTAATTGAAAATAGAATGTACACACCACACACAGTATTCCTAAACAGTATCACATGTTAAGCACACCAAAAGGTGAGATACCCACAAGGGAGGATGACCAATCACTCTGCGTTTCCAAAAGAGAAGCACAGTTGTGGTCCTCAATACAAGTTTTATAAGTTTGCTTGCTCTTCTGTATCGTATATACATTGGTTCTTTATTCCACTTGTATAATCTCCAAAAATCCTTTCTGATATACAAGCCAATAGAAGTCTGTTCTTGGCAACACATCCTTGCCAACTTGTCTTTAGATGTTCTGCCAGCTATCAGCGAGTGTTTCGTCAAACAGGCATGCACCCCAATGACTTCATCAGATCTTGAATCAACATGCTGGCATCATAAAAAAATATTTATTTAACGTAGGTAGCATAGCCTTATTCATGCACTGCCTTATAGTTGACTGCTAGAGTAAACATTTGACATCAGTACGAACAGAATGCTGAAATTACTTGTGTCCAACATACAAATTTCACTTCCTCAATATCAATGGTGTTGTTAATTTGTGTCTATATATTCCAAATGAATGATAAACTCAGTGCACATTACAATTGTCCAAAGAATATATAAAGATAACCACATGTTTATGCAGATGCATTGAGAAAAAAGCTGAATAGAGACCCTGTAACTTGACATATGAAGCAACATTTAACAAGAAAGTATACAGTCGATAGTCTCCATAAATAACACGTGGAAGTAAGTAGTTAGTGTATCTACTAAGAATGTCATATTCTGTCTTTTGCAGAAAGTAAGGAATTCAATCACTAACATTGGCCTAGGCACCAATAGAGGGGGTCATTCTGACCTCGGCGGTAAAAGTCGCTTACCGCCGGCCAGAAGGCCGCCATAACACCGCCGCGGCCGCGGTAAACCGCCACGGTCATTCTGACCCACAACTGCCAAACCGCCAAAAACCCGACCTCCACTGAAGGCCGCCACATCAGCGGTCAGCGATAAACTGGAGATGACCAAACCTCCACCGTCACGCCAACAGAAATACGCCCATGCCATTCCGACCCACGAATCCACGCGGCGGTCTTTCAACTGCGGTATTCCATTGGCGGTACACACCGCTGCACTCAAAATACACACACATCTCCAAAACACTGCCACATTGGACAATTACAAATACACACACCTGATACACATACAAACACCACTCCCACACAACCAATACGATATAAAACACACACCCACATCACCCACAAACCCCCACAAATCGAAATTCAGAGACAAGGCACAATACACAGAGAGAGAGCACAGGGAACGCAAACCACAACACACACAGGAACCCAACATCATCACCCACGCTACATCTACGCACAAAACACCACACACCACCACACTCATCACCACAAACACCACCCCACACCTCATCCACACCACCCCATGGCACCCCAAAGACACCCCAGGTTCTCGGACCAAGAACTCAGGGTCATGGTGGAGGAAATAATTAGGGTAGAGCCCCAGCTCTTCGGCACACAGGTGCAGCACACCACAATAGCCAGGAAGGCGGAGCTGTGGCAAAGGATCGTCGACAGGGTCAACGCTGTGGGACAGCATCCCAGAAATCGGGAAGACATCTGAAAGCGCTGGAACGACCTACGGGGGAAGGTGCAGACGATGGTGTCAAGACACAACATCGCTGTGCAGAAGACTGGCGGCGGACCCCCACCCACTCCACCTGAATTCACAGCATGGGAGCAAGAGGTCTTGAACATCCTGCATCCTGAGGGCCTCGCTGGAGTAGGCGGAGGAATGGACTCTGGTAAGTCTAATCTCAACTACTTCATCCCCCCCAACCACCAGCATGCCAACCCACACCCCCACCTTCACCCCCAACCCCCCAGCACACATCCTCCCTGCTAATGTCTCACCAGCACAACCTACCCAACCCAACACCAACCCCTGAATGCCAACACAAACCATGGACACCCATCACCTAAGCATGACCACTGCACATACCCATCCCCCCCACAAACCACCCTCACAACTCCTCCCACAAGGGAATGCCAACACTGGGGGACAAGGGCACCCACAAATCGCACGCCATGGCACACACAGAAGCAATAACCATACTCTTTTACCCCTGCAGGGCCCGAACGCCAACACACCGGCCAGGAGGGTCCAGAAATGTCCATCCCACCCCCAGAACAGGCCCCCAGTGATGACAGCAGCTCTGTCGACCTAGAACCTGATGACCAGCCCGGACCATCGGGGACCTCTGGACAGTCGGTTCCCCTCAGGCAGCCACAGGCCACAGCAGACCTACCCCCCTCTGGAAACACCAGCACAGCACCCACCCAGCGGGCCCATGCCTCTGTCTCCAGGACAGGTCAAGCAGCGGTGTCTACCACTACAGGGCACTCAGGGTAACCCACCACCCCAACAACAACAGTGACCTGGGGGCAGTGGTAGTGGGCACACCGTCCAGGGGACAGAGGCCCAGGAACAAAGGGGAACTGGGAGGGCTGGTGTGCGACAGAGGGAGGACAGGCCTAGGGAACCCACTGTCCAAGAGGCCCTCACCACCATCATGGGAGCGTACCACCACTCCCAAGAGACGATGGCGACGGTCCTGGCCAGGTTCCAGGAGATCCAGGCCATGCAGGAGGAACAGTACATGGGGTTCCGGGAAGAACTGCACAGCATCAGTTCCGCAATGGGTACAATCGTGGTGGCACTCAACCAGATTGTCACCACATTGCGGGACCATGTGGCCCCCCAAAGGGCACCTGCCACTAGCATGGAGGAAGAACAGCCCACCACCTCCGCCGGCGCTAGTGGTCAGGAGGCCCGACACAACAGCAACGGGCCACCCGGACCCCACCCCCTGCAGAACAAGAACCACCCCGCAAGAAAGGCCTGAGATCTAGGAAGAAGACAGAGTAGGATGTCAAGACCCACGCCATGCACGGATCCCCCCGGATGTCATCCCACTGTCCCACTTGTTCACCCTGTCCAACCTTGAACTGCCCCTGCTCCACCTTCCACAGGCATATGGACAATGCACCTGTGCGAACGAGAGTCTGGACTCTGCTATGGACATGCCTCCACCATCACCCATCACCCTTTTTGAACTATACACCAATTTTTCCACTTCAATAAACACAATTATTGCACAAAAACCATCTGGAGTCTGCTATTTATTTTTTTTAAACCAAATGTATTCGATATAACCAACCAAAAATGTCCAATTACATTGTGATGACAACATACCAGTGTCACACAGCGGTAGTCCATGGGGAAATAAACCAGAGGGCACTCCGTGGGGACCAGATCACTGAAATCGGAAGTGAAATACACAACTAAGTTACCATACATTGGGGTGAAAGGTCAGACAGTAGAGAGCCAGTACTGTTACAGATATAATAAAATGCAGGAGTAGATTCTTACCTAAGTGTTACTGGAAATACTGCAGTATCACTCTGCCCCTGTTGTCTGTGTCGTCCTCTTCGTCTTCCTCCTCTTCACTATCTGCAGGCTCCACAGCGGCCACAACACCACCATCTGGAACATCCTCCTGCAGGAAAGGCACCTGGCGTCGCAAAGCCAGGTTGTGAAGCATGCAGCAGGCCACGATGATATGACACACCTTCTTTGGTGAGTACATTAGGGATCCACCTGTCATATGCAGGCACCTAAACCTGGCCTTCAGGAGGCCGAAGGTCCGCTCGATCACCCTCCTAGTACACCCATGGGCCTCATTGTACCGTTCCTCTGCTCTTGTCCTGGGATTCCTCACTGGGGTCAATAGCCAAGGCAGGTTGGGGTAACCAGAGTCACCAATTAGCCACACACGCTGTCTCTGTAGCTGTTCCATCACATAAGGTATGCTGCTATTTCGCATGACGTATGCGTCATGCACTGACCCTGGGAACTTCGCATTTAAATGGGCGATGTACTGGTCAGCCAAACAGACCACCTGGACATTCATCGAATGATAACTTTTTCGGTTCCTGTACACCTGTTCATTGTCTTTTGGGGGGACCAAAGCCACATGGGTACCATCAATGGCACCAATGATATTGGGAATGTGTCCAAGGGCATAGAAATCACCCTTCACTGTAGGCAAGTCACCCACCTCAGGGAAAAAGATGTAGCTCCGCATGTATTTCATCAGGGCAGACAACACTCTGGACAATACCTTTGAAAACATAGGCTGAGACATCCCAGATGAAATGGCCACTGTAGTTTGAAATGATCCACTGGCCCAAAAATGGAGTACTGACAGCACCTGCACTAGAGGCGGAATCCCTGTGGGTTGGCGGATGGGTGACATCAGGTCTGGCTCCAGCTGGGCACACAGTTCCTGTATAGTGGCACGGTTGAGTCTGTCGGTGAGTATGACATATCATTCTTCCATTGTCGACAGGTCCACCAGCGGTCTGTACACGGGAACATTCCTCCGTCTCCTCGCAAGTCCCAGCGGACGGTGCCTAGGAAGGACAACATGGAGCACAGAGTCAATCAACCCACAGGTAAGTTCCCACAGCTTGCACAGTACACGAATCTCTCTGGATTGAATGGCTTGTATGAGTGTCGATGCAAGGCCTAGCCATGTGTGACGCAGTAGGAATTAAGCCATGTGGGCCCTTGAAATGGCGGCTGCCTGACCTGTGAAGTGTGACAATGTGAAGAGAGGTCATTGCGCTGGCGCGGCACACCGTGGCGGTAGGAGGTCGAAGACCGCGGCGCAAAGCCGCATTGGACAACATTGAACCCTATGGGTTTCAGGAGCCAATGGCGATGTGCGCCGGCGGTCGCGGTACGCACCGCCGCGGTACGCACCGCCGCGGCCGTAACCGCCATTTTCTCTCTGCTTAATCACACGAGACCTGAGCATCCACAGGAGAGGACCTATACTGCAAGTGCTGCTGTGACCTCGGTCTGGAAGTGACAATGGCTGCTGCGACTGGGGAAAGGGCCCCTGCCTCCAGTTCCGAAGAGTTGGAGAAGCTCGTGAACGGGGTCCTCCCCCAGTATGCGCTACTCTACGGTCCTCCAGACCAACAGGTGAGTACACGGGGGGCAATGCATAGTGGGCAATGCCTGTGATGAGTGGGGTGGATGTACGATGGAGGGGAGGGGAGCGAATGACGAATGCATGGCACGACAGATGAGAGCATGTGCCACATTGCAAGTTTGGGGAGGGGGGGCCACTCACATCGAGCATGCAGAAAAGTGATGATGTTTCTTTCCCCCCCTGTACATGTCACATAGGTCAGCGCCCATCAGAAGATCGAGATTTGGCGTGCCATCGCCAAGGACATCCTGGCCCTGGGGGTCCACAACAGACGGGGCACCCACTGCCGCAAGAGGTGGGAGGACATCCGCCGCGGGAGCAGGAAGACCGCCGAGGCTCTGCTGGGGATGGCCTCCCAACCTAGGAGGGGTGCCAGTCATACCTTGACCCCCCTGATGTCCCGGATCCTGGCGGTGGCCTACCCCGATTTAGATGGGCGCTTGAGGACATCACAGCAGACACAAGGGTGTGAGTACCAGCACATTCAGCTATATTTGCGCGCAGTGGAGGTGCATGGGTGGGGGAGGAGGGCTGTGGGTATCCCTAGGCCAGGGCGATTTCTGTAGGCTAGGCCCCTCCGTGAGGTATGGTCCTGTGCCCCTGCCCCCCACCTCTGTAAGGTGCCTAGTAACGCTATTCATGGACCTGTGTATTCTGTGTGGGCAGTTGTCGCCCATAGGCTTGTAGGGCATGTCCCAGTGAATGAGTAGTGTACCCCAAGTGCGCAGCGTAGTGCAGGGGGCTTCTGTGTCTGTCCTCTCCGCCAACGGTGTCCCCAATGCATGCACTCAACTTGTCTTTATTTCTCCCCCCCCCCCCATTTTCTTTGTTTTTCTGTGAATGTGTGCATTAGCATCATCAGGCGGAGGAGAAGTGGCATCGGCGCAAGAGGGAGCTGCATCTCACATGGCCCCGGAGGGCCATGCAACGGACTCCGACATGACCAGTGAGACGGAGGGCTAGGGGGGCTTCACCACGGGGACCCGTGCAGACGTCAGTGACACCGACACGTCCTCGGATGGGAGCTCCCTTGCGGTGGCGGCAACATCCGTGCCCACCGATACTACAGGTACAGCCGCCACCCAGCGCACCAGCTCCGCCCTCCCAGCAGCCCCTCGGCCTTCGGCCCGTGCCTGCACGGCCAGGAAGGCGGCCATCTCCTTCGCTCCAGGCACCTCAGGCCCTGCCCCAGTCACCCCTGCTGCCCTCAGTGAGGAGGTCATTGACCTCCTGAGGACCATCATTGTTGGGCAGTCTACCCTTTTGAATACCATCCAGGGTGTGGAGAGGGAGGTGCATCAAAGCAATGCATACCTGGAGGGTCTTCATTCGGGTCAGGCTGCCCAGCAGCGATCGTTCAACACTCTGGCCTCAGCACTGACGGCAGCGATTGTCCCTGTCTCCAGCCTCCCTCTACTAACTCCCTCCACCCAGTCCCACTCCCCTGTTCCTCTGCCTATCCCATCCACACCTACAGACCAGCCTGCACACACCTCAACACCCAAGGGAAGCTCATCCAGACATAAGCACCACAGAACACACAAGCATTCACCCAAGCAGCATACAGATGCAGACATGCCAACAGCCACTACCTCCTCTGTGTCCCCAACCTCCTCGTCTCCCTCCTCCCTCCCTGTGACGTCTACACTCACACCTGCATGCACACCACCATCAGCCAGTACACCCATCACCAGCACACCCTCCAGACCAGTCCGCACACGTGCAGTCACCACCCCCACTGCCATGTACACGTCCCCTGTGTCCTCTCCCAGTGTGTCTGTCACCCCCGCTTCCAAACCACACAAACGCAGGCAGGCACCCAACCAACAGCCATCCACCTCACGACAGCCTCCAGCCCAAGCACCTGCACCCAAAGACACCAGACTTGACTCTCCTACAACCACATCCTCTTCCTCCACTCCCATACCCACTCCAGCTACCCTTCCCATTGCTCCTAAAAAACTATTCCTCTCTAAACTGAACCTCTTTTCCTCACCTGACCCACCCCCTCCATCTCGTAAGAGTTCCAAAAACACCTCAGCCACCACCAGCCCAGCAACTCCCAAGAACGTCGTGCCTGGTTTTTGGAGTCCGCCCTTTCCTTGGGCAGGGACATCGGCCAGCAGCAAAGGCACAGCCAGCCCCCCCCCTGGGAAGAGGAGCAAAAAACTGAAGGGCAGACGCGACAGGCCTGATACGCCTGCCCCCAAGAAGGGTAGCCTTGCACCGTCACCTGCCGCATCGGGTAAGGGAGCCAAGGGCCACGGAGAGTCTGCCAAGGAGGGCAAGGGCAGCAAAGCGCAAAAGGCAGGGAGCAGCCGACTTGGCCATGAGGGACCCACCAGCCCCATTCCAGGGGTATCGGAGGAGACCCAGGGCCCCAGGACTCCATCACAGGAGGGCCCCGCAACGGAAAGGTCCGATGCTGACTGAGCGGGAAGTATTGGCCAGGTGTGGTTCACTCGAAACACAAGACAGGCACCGCTGACCAGAGCCCCGCTGTGAGAAGCACCGCTGAACAGGGCACCGCCGTGAGGAGCACCGCTGAACAGGGCACCGCCGTGAGGAGCACCGCTGAACAGGGCCCCGCCAAGTCAGGCACCGCTGAACAGGGCGCCGCCGTGAGAAGCACCGCTGAACAGGGGCCGCTGTGAGAAGCACCGCTGAACAGGGCACCGCCGTGAGGAGCACAGCTGAACAGGGCTCCGCCAAGACAGGCACCGCTGAACAGGGCCCCGCCAAGACAAGCACCGCTCAACAGGGCCCCGCCGTGAGAAGCACCGCTGAACAGGGGCCGCTGTGAGAAGCACAGCTGAACAGGGCCCCGCCGTGAGAAGCACCGCTGAAAAGGGGCTGCTGTGAGAAGCACCGTTGAACAGGGCACCGCCGTGAGGAGCACCGCTGAACAGGGCCCCGCCTAGACAAGCACCGCTCCGCTGGGCCCTCATCTCAAGCACCGCTCCGCTGGGCCCTCCTGTCAAGCACCGCTCCGCTGGGCCCTCATCTCAAGCACCGCTCCGCTGGGCCTTCATCTCAAGCACCGCTCCGCTGGGCCCTCATCTCAAGCACCGCTCCGCTGGGCCCTCATCTCAAGCTCCGCTGGGCCCTCATCTCAAGCACCGCTCCGCTGGGCCCTCATCTCAAGCACCGCTCCGCTGGGCCTTCATCCCAAGCACCGCTCCGCTGGGCCCTCATCTCAAGCACCGCTCTGCTGGGCCCTCATCTCAAGCACCGCTCCGCTGGGCCCTCATCTCAAGCACCGCTCCGCTGGGCCCTCATCTCAAGCACCGCTCCGCTGGGCCCTCCTGTCAAGCACCGCTCCGCTGGGCCCTCATCTCAAGCACCGCTCCGCTGGGCCATCCTGTCAAGCACCGCTGGCCCATTGGCAGGCCCGGTTCTGTGTCGGGCAGGGCTTCACGAGGCACTCTGCCCACCATGCCTCCTCCATGACCAGTGGACTCTGTAATCCACCTGATGGACTGTGGCTTTGCACCCCCCAGGATGGCACAGTGCGCAATCTACCCACTGTAGAGACTTGAGAGACTGTGGCTTTGCACTCCCCAGGATGGCACAGTGGGCAATCCACCCACTGTAGAGACTTGAGAGACTGTGGCTTTGCACTCCCCAGGATAGCACAGTGGGCATGGAGGCCCTTCGTGGATCTGGCGTCGTGGACTCATGTGGCTGAGGTGCCCCCCCTTCCCTTCCCCCTGAGGTGCCAATATTTTATTTTTGTGATGCCCCAGCAGTGTTCTCTCCAATGGACTCGATCTCGTGTGTGGGCTTTGCTCATGTGTTGCTGCACATTGGCCCACGGACTTTTGAACTTTGCAAAACTGTGCCGGACTTTTGCTACTTGTATATATATAGCTCTAGATGTGTAATAATTCTTTATATATTGCTAAGTTCGCTATACTTAATTATTGCTATAATATAGTTCTATTTTTACAATCATTGCCTTTTGTCTTTGCATTTTTGTTTTGGGGGTTTGGGGGTGTCACTCTGACTTTTTAATCTGCATTGGTGTGTAGGTATTTCGGTGGGGGTGAGGGTGGGGGTGGGTGTGTCGCGTATGTGTGTGCCCGTAACCTTTCCTCCTCCCCCCTCCCCTGTGTCGTAGGTGCAGTACTCACCGTTGTCGTCTGCGGCGACGTTCGTGATCCTGGAAGAAGAGCAGGAAGGCAATGGCTGGGAGGATGTGGAGTTCCGGTTCCATGCTGTCCCGATTCCGCGTGGAGTGTGTCGAGGTGAGCGTTTTCCATTGGAAATGTCTGTTTCCGCCGTGTTTTTATCGGCGGGGCTCCCGCCCCGGAAAAGGTGGCGGATTGGTGAGTCGTGATAGGGTGGGCGGTACATTGTCTGCCGCCTGGCTGTTGGCGGTGACCGCCGCGCTGTTTGTTTGTGCCGCCGTGGCGGTCGGAGTGTTAATGCGGCGGCCTGTGTTGGCGGTTCCCGCCAGGGTCAGAATTCAATTTTTTTGACCGCCAGCCTGTTGGCGGGTTGGCCGCCTCTTTAACACTGACCGCCAGGGTCAGAATGACCCCCAGAGTGTCCAGTTCTATACTGGGGAAATAAATTGAGTTACAACGAGTAATGTCATCCCACAAATCGTAGATGCCATTTTTAGAAAATGTTAAATCTCATCTTAAGAGTGGTAGCTCAACAGAGGTTGGCAAGGTTAGCGCAAATGCTAATACCATTCTTCTTGTAAACCGCTATGATGGATGCTCTTATTGTACTATGTAAACTGTGGTGTGACACGTTTTGTGTATTTGTAAAGTGCACTGTCACTCGCAAGGGTATCCTGGTGATGAACCTGTGTGTATACCTAGCGTGTGTCCAAGCCATTAAAATTTCCTAGAAAAATGGAGTGGTATAAGTGCCCTTATTTACCTAGTCAGACACCTGCATAATGCCCACCTTTTACCTCTGGAAAAATGTCTAAAGAAGAACATGTTGTGAATGCACATAACTTGGTATACAAAAGTGTAAGTCAATCTTCATTTATGAAAGCATAAAGTATCTGTGTGTCTTTTCAGCCTGAGCCCTTAAACCCCTACATGCCACCTGCCAGTCATCATCTGAAAAGAGGAAATCGTAGAAATAAAAAAGCAATACCATCAGTGAGAATTTTCTCATCATAAAACATTCTGGTATTCGTGAATAGGGAAATTACTGAATCAGACCTACCCCGGGCAAGTCCTAGATCATTGAAATGCCACTGGTCCGTCATGATATTGAAAGAGGAATTAGTACTAACAAAACGTAATGCCATCAGTGCGTTCATTCGCAACGTGTGGATTCACACATCCCCTATTTAAGTATGGAGAATATCTAGCTCCAAAAAGCGGAATCATAATATATTAAAGAGCTAATGTGTGCCTTAAACATATCACAGCACAACGTTAGCTGTGTACCACACAAATAATAGTTTATGTCAATACTTTAATCAGAATATTAGGAGCAAAAAGTGTGTAATCCCTAAAGGACCAATGATTAGATTACATAAGTGCCAGAATATATTAAATAGGCCTAGGAATAATTTTAATCATGCCAGAGTGAGTAATTTTAGTAATTCCATATTACTCTTTGATGTGGAATTACTGACAATATACAGGATAAAGAACCCCCTGTCATACATTATAAGGATAATGCAAGTCACAGAGGAGTTCCTTTAAAAGGTTATTCCACTCAAGCTGACTTGCAATATCCTTATCATGTACGAGGGGGTACTGTATCCCATATAATACATTACCAAACCATCAAATTTCCCACAAACCACTTAAAACGTTGGTGTGTATCCCTTTAAGAAAGAGCGAACATGTTTGCAAACATGAAAATAAACCCTCTACTGCAACATTAGACACCCAAAAACCTGTTAGATATGTGTTCCAAAAAGAGATTAGAAACAGTTGAATACAAGTCAGTTTCCTAAGAAAAAAAGCAGCAGTAACTCAGAATGTGTATAAACTTGCAGAAACATTCTAACTTCTCTACAACTATCTAAAGAATGCAAAAATAATAATGTTCTTTCTGCTAGTCACTGCCAGCTAAAAAAAAACAGAGCAGAAGAAAGAAAAGCAACATTTCTTTTTTGTGTCTTTAAACAGCTACCCCATGACCTGACCTGCCTTTCACTTCAGCTGCTGGCTCTAAAAGCAAGAATTGTGGTGTCAGAACTCCACTACAATAATTTATTACAGTTGAGTTCTGACATTGTTTCTGTATAAACAGAGACCGAGTGCATCACTAGTCACCGATTATAAATAAATTTGAGACCTGCATTTATACAGGGATTACAAAATCCTTTGTATTATAACACAATTATGTCAGCATGTGATCCAGCACTGGCCCTTATTATAAATTCTAGGGTCCGATGAATTTTTCTTCTTTGTTCTGAAGGGTGAGGAGAAAATGCATCAAATTATTCAAATTAATAACAGTGTAACTCAAGGGTCACACATTCAATCTCAGTGACCAAAGTATAGTTCAAAAGGCTTCATTAAGACTCAAACTCAGGCTTATTACACATATGAGTCTCAAAATCATAGTATAAATGAACAGAATACCCAAAGGTGATATAAAATGTTGTACAATATGAGACTTAACTAGCGTATAAAAGACAACTAATTCAATAGCGATAATGCAGAAAATTAGGAAAAACAATTGATGCACAGAGTAGGAATCCAAGTTCTCCTGCCTAAAAATTTAATCTAAATTCCTAACTAAGCTAATATTCTATGGGTTCAGGAAAGTAGCACAACAGAGCTTCTGGAGAAGTTCCATCAAGAGAGGTATGGCGGCATGAAGCCACAAAAATGAGAGTTCAAGAGAAATATCTAAGTAAGGTCCACTCAGCTAAGGACAGAGGGACTCTGAAGCTTACCTCTAACTAAACCACACTTAAATCCAATTTCTTCCAGGGATGATCTCATTGGCAAATACCTTTCCCAGTTCAAAAACATAACCACAAATTATAATTTGCTAATTGACACTTCAGCCTTCTGGGTTTTTCAGCGTTGATCTTGGTACACCTTCGCACTCTGGAATTTCACAAGAGTTATAGCTGTAAGCCAAGCATACTCTTTGCATCTTTGATAATCATTCCGCTGGGCTTTTATTATCATCTCGAACAATGAGCTGCCTATTAATGCAGTCTCGGATCCTCACACCTTCAGCTTTAGAAAAAAATTCAAAGGCAGATTGTACATTGAAGGTTAAAACACAGAAAAATATATGGGCCTTCACTTCTAATTAAACATGAATACACTCTCTGGTTATGTAAATTCTATGTGTCTTTTATGACAAATATATGATGATTATAAGAAATAATATTTGAAAAACACTTTAATATAAGCATTCTTTAAAATAAATATAACATATGGTGTACATAAAGCAATGTATTTATCTGTGCACCTATCTCGTGTATTTTACCATGCACCACGTTAAAAACACATTTCTTTTATTAAGTAGGAAAACAATCACCCTTTCTATTCATGTTTTAGGAGGTGTAATAGCATGGCCAGATTGCGCTGCCTCACTTCCATAATTAATTTTAATTTGTGGGGAAACAATCCTTTTGGGGAAACGTCCTAAACAACGCATTTTAAACTACATGGACGTTTCCCACGCAAGCGGATCAATGTTTGCCTAAACAACGTCTGTGTTTTTCTCAGCCTTAACTACACATGTGTGGTTAAGGCAGAGAAAAGGTGGAGAACAGTCTAGTGAATTGGAAGAGGATGCAGTGAGGTAAGTGGGGCTGGGGCAGGGTTTGGAGGGTAATTTTGAGGTGTGGGGGTGGATTTAGTGCTTAGGGTGGGTTGGGGTAGTTTATTTTTTAGAGGTGGGTGGGGGGATAGGAAAGTTTATTATTTAGGGCTTAGGGTGGGTTGGGTTGTTATTTATTTTTTTAGGAGCCGGGAAGGTTTAAGGAATGGCGGGAGGAGAGGAGAAAGGATTGGGAGAGGATACCATGAGGTAAGTGGGGCTAGGGCTGGGTTTGGGGGTAGCTTTTAGGGGTGGTGGTGGATTTAGGGCTTAGCCTAGAGGGGTTGGGGTAGTTTATTTATTATGGCTTAGGGTGGGTGGGGTCGTGGCCAAGATGGCGACCGGAGCAGCAGCATAACCTGCAGCTCCAATCCCGACTGATTAAAATCTCCTGTCAACAGGTGATCCCCGATCCTTTTCGCCGATCGCATGTCTCCCTGCTGACTCGGTGCCTCCGGCTGGGCCTCGGATGCAGCCGGACGAGTGAGCGAACGAAGAGGCTGAGTGGAGGAGTGCTTAGCCCAAATCAGAACGCGTGGAGGTGAGGCCTATGACGCGGCCGCGAGCCTTTGCAGACGAAAGTGCCTGATATTAGTGTGGAAGCTGTAATTAAGCTGCCCTCCTTGGATGCGGAGGGACTGCGATCCGAACCAGGTCACAGACGGAGCTGTGCGCGCACGGTACAGCTGTGAGGGGGCACCGGGCACCGTGAGCATCCTGTCAGCAGTACGTATTGGGCTGTGCTGCTCTGGTGCCGCCCGACCTGAGGACCCCTAACTGAGCGTGTCCCCTCGCATGGACCGACGGGGGACAGCTGTGCAGAGGTGGAGAACAGTGCGGAGGCGTCGTGCTGCATTGTTAAATCAAAAGGCACAGGATTCGTTGATTATTAAGGAGTGGCTCGGGCCCTGGCTTGAGTGCGTGCAGCCCCTGAATTCCTGTGCTGCTTGGCCTTGTAAGGAGAGACGAGGCATTTGTCACTATTAAGGACAAGCAAGGTGCACCCCCAACAAAAGCAGTGCAGCAGAAAAAGTGCCTGGCGGCACCATTTGACCCTGCAAATGTGGTTGTTGTTTACACCCTGTGGCATGCATTTGCCATTACATGCCTGACAGGTACCCAGTTTAACAAAGTACCTGTATATGGAGACGGAGACCTGTTGCCAGCGCGAGAAGTGGGTAGCCTGGGCGCTGGAAGATGTCTTTCCCGCATCATTATTCTAAAAGGACGCACTTCAGGTGGTTTTGGACAAAAGGCCTTCCCCTGACAACCTCTCCCACTATCGTAGGGGCCAAATGGCCAAGCCAAAGATGGCGAAGGCATCCTCGGGGACCATGGACACTCCGGACGCCCATACTAAGGAGCAGGACACAACTTTTCAGGCTTTGCCGCAAATGGAGCTCACTTTTCGCAACCATACTTCGTAGTTTGAGAGAGTGTTGCAGGCCATTGTGGATACCAAAAGCACCCTGGAATCAAAGATTGTAGAAGTAATAACGGATGTCAATCTACTAAGAGCCGACCATCGCGCGCTGGTAGACCGGGTCTCAGATGTGGAAAATGACCTGGTTGAGTTTGCCCCAACGGTTAGAACACTACAGGTGAAGATGCTGCATCTGTCAACGGAGGTGGACGGGCTGAAACGCAGAGCTGAAGATGCCGAGGGTAGATCAAGACCGAACAACAGCTGCCTGGTGGGGTTCCCGGAGCGAGCCGAGGGCCCTATTGCCAAACTGGTTGTAGAAAAATGGCTGGTGGAGACTGTCCTGCGGGACAAAATCACGAAATTCTTCTTGATTGAACGGGCCCACAGAGTCCCGGGCAGACCGTGGCCACCAGGAGCACATCCTCGCCCCATGGTAGCCAGGTAACTTAACTAGTGGGATGGGCACCTAATACTGCAACTGGTATCTAGTTGAACAAGGATGTACCGAGACCCTCGGCTCTCCACACGGCTGGCCATAGGTGCCATTGTTGACCTGATGGAGATGAGGTGTCAGGCACATGGCACACACCCAGGGCCTTTCCTGCTGGTGCACTGAGCAGCGGGTTGAGCGCGTCCATCCGTAGGGCTGGGAACTTGCACC
The DNA here is from genome assembly GCF_031143425.1 of Pleurodeles waltl. NCBI lineage: Eukaryota > Metazoa > Chordata > Amphibia > Caudata > Salamandridae > Pleurodeles > Pleurodeles waltl. The sequence continues at coordinate 145,406,966 of NC_090437.1, read as the reverse complement.
ACTGAAGCTGGCCTACATCATCCGCGCCCCATTCCATATGGACCTGTTCGACCTTATGCCTGCTTGCAGGATCTGTTTTGCTCTTGCAAATTCAGTGCTACTGTTTATTATTGTTGTTGTTTATTTCGTTATTTTTCAATGGGGTTCTCCCACAATTTTTTCATGGGTTTGTTACTTCACTGCCACACATCACACTTATCCTAGTAGGCGGCAAGCACGCAGTAGGCTCTCGGGGGCGAACACATCAGGGTGGGTTGCTCCGGATGCTCCTTGGGGTCATTATGGGCTGCGATCCCTGCGCTCCCCCACCAATTTACCTCCCCTCATTTCCATGACCATACAAGGACAAACGCATACCCCAAGATATAACGTGCTTACATGGAATGTGAGGGAGATGGCGAACCCGAGCAGGCGACAGCACGTACACGCATACTTAAAACGTCACCAGGTGCATTTTGCCATGCTTCAAGAAACACACCTGTCAGATGCCACTCTGGATAAAACACAAACAAATTGGAGGGGGCAATTGTTAGGCATGATATCCTCGTCTTTTGCCCGTGGGGTAGCGATCTAGATCGCCCCGGGGGTGCCCTATGTGGTCGCTCACATACAGATTGATCCCGATGGCCGAAATGTGGTGGCAGAGGAAAGCCTGGATGGTGCGCCACTGTCACTAGTGGCACTGTATACTCCCAATACTAATCAACACAGCTTTTACACACATGATCAACGGGGCTGCTCCGCGATCCAGCAGTAGATAGCATTTGGGGTGCAGACTTTTACTGTGTCATGGACATTCACATAGATAGGTCCTTCCCACCACTCCCGACAGCCCAAGCAGTAGTATCTCACGCGAGCTGGTAGCCTGGAAGTCAAAAAACGGCCTGTGTGATGTTTGGTGATTGGGACATCCGATACAGCGCGAATATTCATTCTACTCCCCCGTCCACAGTCTGCACACCAGGGTAGACATGCTTCTCACATCGGCAGTATTAATACACAAGATACATGCGTCGGATTACCTGGCTCGCACCTTATTAGATCATAGCCTGTTGCACTCGGTACTGGGTTGGGGGAGACTGCACGCATGGATCCCTACGTGGCGCCTGCAGGTAGAAGCACTATCTGATCCCTCCTTCTGTGCTGAACTTGCCCAGTGCTTATCCACTTCTTTCTCTTTAAATGACAATACAGCGTCCAACTGCGCAACTGAATGGGATGCCCACAAGGTGGTGGTACGGGGCCACTGCATGGCTGCCTCAGTGGGGGTCCGGCGGGTATTGGTAAGGGAGATTGCAGGGCTGGAGTCCCAGCTGCATGAGGCGGCGATTGCAGTAGCAAGCAATGTGATGCCAGTAGAGGAGCTACATTCGTTGAGGGCAAGTCACAGAGAGGCTGATACCAGATTGAGTAAACATGACTATAGACACCATGGCCCTCAATACAACATTGGCGGCAAAAGCCGCTTACTGCCATGCAGAAGACTGCCAACACACCGCCGCGGAATTCCGACACAGCTATTATGACCCACAGTTCAGAATCCACCAAAATCTAGACACCCACACAAGTCCGCCACACCAAAGGTCAGTGATAAACTGGCGAAAACAAAACCTCCACCGTCACGCCAACAGAAATATGCCCACACTATCACGACCCATGAATCTACGCGGCGGTCTTTCAACCGCGGTATTCCATTGGCGGTACACACCGCCGTGCTCAAAATACACACACATTTAAAGAACACAGCCACATTGGACAATTCCAAATACACACACCTGATACACATACACACACCACTCCCACACACCCAATACAATATAAACCACACACCCACATCACCCACAAACCCTTACAACAACAATTCACGAACGAAAGCCAGCACCACCAAGAACACAGCCACACAACACCATCACCCACATAACTTCCACGCACCTCACACAACACCCCACTACATATCAGCACACTTATCACCCCACACACCACCTCACACATCACCTACACCACCCCATGGCACGGCAAAGACACTCCAAGTTCTCTGAGGAGGAGCTCGGGGTCATGGTGGAGGAAATCGATGGGTAGAGCCACAGCTATTCGGATCACAGGTGCAGCACACCCAATTGCAAGGAAGATGGAGCTATGGCAAAGAATAGTGGACAGGGTCAATGCAGTGGGACAGCGCCCAAGAAATCGGGAGGACATCAGGAAGAGGTGGAACGACCTACGGGGGAAGGTGCGTTCCGTGGTCTCAAGACACCACCTGATGGTTCAGCGGACTGGCGGCGGACCCCCACCTCCTCCCCCACAACTAACAACATGGGAGGAGCAGGTCTTGGCGATTCTGTATCCTGAGGGCCTTGCAGGAGTAGGTGGAGGAATGGACAAATCTTAACTATTACATCCCCCACCCTACCTGCATGCCAGCACTTACCCTCACCCTCACCCCCAGCACTCCAACTCCTCACAAATGTCCCAGCATCACAAACCACCCATCCCAACACCAAGCCCTGCATGCAACAACAAAGCATGGACACCCATCACTAAAGCATGCCCACTGCACATACCCAAACACCCCCCTAAACCATCATCACACGAGGTCCCACACAGGAATGCAAGCACTGGGGTACACGGTCACCCATCCATTGCACACCATGACACACACAGATGTAATAACCATCCTTTTATACCCCTGCAGGACCCCTACCCAACGTCACCGGACAAGAGGGTCCACGCATGTCCACACCACCAACAGAAGAGGCCAACAGTGATGACAGCAGCTCTGTCCAAGTGGATCTAGATGACCAGCCCAGCCCATCGGGGACCTCGGGACAGTCGGTTCCCCTGACACAGTCACAGGCCACTACAGAGCTTCCCCCCTCTGGAAAGACCAGCACAGCACCCACCCAGTGGGCCCATACCTCCGTCCCCAGGACACGTCAAACAGCTGTGTATCCACCACTACAGGGAACCCAGGCTAACCCACCACCCCAACAACAACAGGGACCTGGGGCAGTGGTAGTGGGCATACGGTCCAGGGGACGGAGGCCCAGGAACACAGGGGAACTGGGAGGGCTGCTGTGCGACAGGAAACGGACAGGCCAAGGGAACCCACTCTCCACAAGGCCCTCTCCTCTATCTTGGGAGCCTACCACCACTCCCAGGAAACAATGGCAACGGTACTGGCCAAGTTTCAGGAGACCCAGCGCCTGCAGGAGGAACAGTATATGGGCTTCAGGGAGGAACTCAGAACCATCAACTCCACCCTGGGCACCATCGTAGGGGTGCTGAAGGAACTCGTTAACACCACGAGGGACACTGTGACACTACAAGGGGCCCCTGATACTAGCCTGGACGATGAACTGCCCACCACCTCCGCCGGCGCTAGTGGACAGGACGCCTGCCACAGGACCACCACACCAGCACCCCACCCCCTGCAGAGGGAGAACCACCTCGCAAACGGTACCTGAGATCCAGGAACAAGACAGAGAATGATGCCAAGACGCCCGCCAAGAACTGAGACCACCCTGATTGTCATCCTACTGTCCCACTTTGTCACCCTGTCCGTACTTAAACTGCCCCAGCTCCACTTCCTATGCCCATATAGGCAATGCACCTGTGAGACTAATAGACTGGACTCTGCCATGGACATTCCTCCACCATCACCCCTCACCATTTTACTACCCCCTCCAATATTGAGCACTTAAATAAACACCATTAAAGCACAAAACAATCTGGAGTCTGTCTGTGATTTCGGAATACTGTATTAGCAATAACTGTGTCAAAAAGCTTTTATCATTGGTAATGTCAACATACCTATGTCACGCAACTCTAGTACATGAGGAATCAAAGCAGATGTCACACAGTGGGACCCACATCTGTGAAATTGTAAGGGAAAGTGAAAACTCAGTGACCATACACTGGGTGAAAACAACAGACAGTAGAGAGGCAGTAGTGTTTAAGTACATGAAGTAGGCAGGTCTGTACTCTTAAATGTGTCTCACTGGAAATATTGCTGGATCACTGAGTCACTGTTGTTCATGTCTTCTTCCTCTGCTTCCTCGTCTTCACTGTCCACAGGCTCCACAGCTGCCCAGCACCTCCATCTGGACCATCCTCCTGCAGAAAAGGCACCTGTCATCGCAAAGCCAACTTGTGAAGCATACAGCAGGCCACGATGATCTGGCACACCTTCCTTGGTGAGTAGAATAGGAATCCACCTGTCATATGGAGGCACCGGAACCTGGCCTTCAGGAGGCCGAAGGTCTGCTCGATCACCCTCCTTGTTCGCCCATGGGCCTCATTGTAGTGTTCCTCTGCCCTTGTCCTGGGATTCCTCACTGGGGTCAGTAGCCACGACAGGTTGGGGTAACCACAGTCACCTGCAAATGGCGAGGGACAACTGTTAGACACACACTAACCTGTAGGGATATCCCCAGAATCAAATAACCATTCCCACTGACTAGCTTCCAGGTGCTCACCTAATAGCCACACACGGCACCTCTGGAGTTGACCCATCACATAAGGGATGCTGCTATTCCGCAGGATGTAGACATCATGCACTGAGCCAGGGAACATGGCATTCACATGGGAGATGTACTGGTCGGCCAAACATACCATCTGTACATTCATCAAATGATAACTCTTCCGGTTTCTGTACACCTGTTCACTCCTGCGGGGGGGACCAAGGCCACATGTGTCCCATCAATGGCACCTATGATGTTGGGGATATGTCCCAAGGCATAGAAGTCACCTTTCACTGTAGGCAAATCCTCCACCTGAGGGAAAACGATGTAGCTCCGCATGTGTTTCAGAAGGGCAGACAACACACTGGACAACACGTTGGAAAACATAGGCTGGGACATCCCTGATGCTATGGCCACTGTTGTTTGAAATGACCCACTTGCAAGGAAATGTGGCACTGACAGCACCTGCACTTGAGGGGGGATTCCTGTGGGATGTAGGATAGCTGACATCAGGTCTGGCTCTAACTGGGTACACAGTTCCTGGATTGTGGCACGGTCAAGCCTGTATGAGATAATCACATGTCTTTCCTCAATTGTCGACAGGTCCACCAACGGTCGGTACACCGGAGGATGCCGCCATCTCCTCACATGTGCCAGCGGACGGTGCCTATGAAGGACAAAAGCGAGCACAAACAAGTCAGAGATACATACCCACAGCTTACACAGAATACCATTCATACTCAAAAAGTGGCTTGTATGTGTGTTGAGTCTAGGCCTAGGTATATGTGACACAGTTGAAAATGTAGCCATGTGGGCCCCTGAAATGGCGGCTGACTGACCTGTAAAGTGGGACAATGGGATGTGAGGTAACTGCACTGGCATTGTACACCGTTGCGGTAGGCGGTCGAAGACTGCAGCGCAATGCTGCATTGGTTAACATGGGACCCTATGGGTCCCAGGAGCCAATGACGATGTACGCCGGAGGTGACGGTACGCACCGCCGCGGACGTGACCACCATTTTCTATCTGTTCAATCACTCGATACCTGATCTTCAACAGGAGAGGACCTACACTGCAAGTGCTGCTATGACCTCGGTCTGGAAGAGATAATGGCTCGAGTGTCTAGGGAAAGAGCCCCTGCCTTCACATCGGAGGAGTTGGAGAAACCCGTGGTTGGGGATCTTCCCCCAGTACACGCTACTCTACGGTCCTCCAGACAAACAGGGAGCATGATGTATGGGCTATGCCTGTGTGGAGAGGGCTGGATGTAAGAAGGAAGGGGGGAGAGTGCGGCATGCATGAAACGACGGTGAATGCATGTGCCTCATGGCAAGGGTAGGGATGGGGGCCAATCACTTTGACGGTGCAGTTGATACTAACTTTCTCTTCCCCCTGTACAATTCATGTAAGTCAGCGCCCACCAGAAAAAAAGATATTTGGCGTGCCATCGCCAAGGACGTCCGGACCCTGGGGGTCTACCACAGGCGGAGAACCCACTGCCAGAAAAGATGGGAGGACATTCGCCGCTGGAGCAAGAAGATGGCGGAGGCTCAGTTGGGGATGGCCTCCCAACGCGGGAGGGGTGCCCGTCGCACCATGACCCCCCTGATGTTCAGGATCCTGGCAGTGGATGGGCGCTTGAGGGCATCACAGCAGCCACAAGGGGGTGAATACACTCTCATTCTGCTGACTTTGCGCGCAGTGGAGGGGTCTGGGTGGGGGAGGTGGGCTGTGGGTTTCCCTAGGCCAGGGTGAGTGCCGTAGGCAAGGTCACTCCATAAGGCAGGCCATGTGGCACCCCACCCCACCTCTGTAGAGTGCCAAGTACACCTAGTCATGCCCCTGTGTCATCTATGTGTGCAGATGTCATCCATAGCCTTGTAGGCCATTTCCCAGGAATTGAGCAGTGGAGCCCATGAGCGTGGCGTAGTTCAGGGGGCTTCTGAGTCTGTCGTGTCCGCCAACGGTAGCGGTAATGCATGCACTCAACATGTTTTTCTTCTGTCAGGGGGCTGCATCCCACATGGCCATGGAGGGCCACACTACGGACTCGGAGTTTACCAGTGGGACGGAGGGCGAGGGGAGCTTCATGGCAGGGACAGGAGCTGAGACCAGTGACACGGATTCGTCCTCTGATGGGAGCTCCCTTGTGGTGGTGGCAACATCTGTACCACCCCCATCTACACGTACAGCCGCCACCCCCCCTTCCAGCACCGCCCTACCAGCAGCCCCTCAGCCTTCGCCCTGTGCCCGCTCACCCGGGAGGGTGGGCATCAACTTCGTCCCAGGCACCTCAGCCCCTGCCCCAGTCGCCCCTGCTGCCCTCAGTGAGGAGGCCAGTGACCTCCTCAAGTCCGTCACTGTTGGACAGTCTACCATTTTGAATGCCATCCAGGGTGTAGAAAGGCAGTAGCAACAAACCAATGCATTCCTGGAGGGCATTCATTCTTGTCAGGCGGCCCTTCAGCGAGCTTTTCAGACTCTGGCCTCAGCACTGATGGCAGCCATTGTCCCTGTGTCTAGCCTCCCCCCTCCAACTTCCTTCACCCAGACCCAATCCCCTCTACCTCAGCCTATCTGAAGCACACCTACAGACCCCAGCATGCACACACGTCAACACACAAGGGAAGCTCAGGCAAACATAAGCACCACACATCCCACAGGCACTAGGCGGAATTTCCTCTGTGCTGATTGGATCATCCAATGCTTCTGCCTGCTCAGTCTGTAGGCGGCTCCGGGGAGCAGACATTAAAAAATCAACCATTTGCACTGCAGGTGGAGGAGGAAGGGGCGGGGCGAGTATAGGGACTGGTAGTAAGTGTGAAAGCAGCATAGCAGACAGTGAAAATCGCGACGGGTGCAACTGCACCCGTCGCACCCCTGCCTAGCGCTATCACAGATGGCCCGTAACAAGGTACCTGGGTCGGACGGCCTACCAGTGGAGTACCTGACATCCCAAGCCAATCACCTACTAAAGCCATTGATTCAAGTGTTCAATGAAGCATATGATAGGGCGCAATTGCCTGATTCGATGAACAAGGCTCTTACAGTTGTGCTCCCAAAGCCTGGCCGTGACCCCCTAGATGTTCGATCATACCGCTCCCTCTCCTTGCTCAACTCGGACTGCAAGTTGCTGGGGAAGATTTTAGCCAATAGACTCATCCCTTTTTACCGCATCTGATCCATGAGGATCAATCTGGGTTCATACCTGGTAGAAATACCTTCCTAAATATCAGGAGACTACTTCGTATAATACACAACAACAACTCTGAGTCCCCCACCAGTGCAGTAGCCCTGTCCCTGGATATAGAAAAGGCATTTGATATGCTGAGCTGGGATTTTCTTATCAGTACGTTAGAAGCAATGGGATTTGGTGCAGGATACACTAAATGGATTAAGACATTGTATGCTAAGCCCACTGCCCGTGTCAAAACGGGGCAAGTTATCTCTGAGTCCTTCCCATTATGTAGGGGCACCAGACAGGGATGCCCGTTGTCTCACCTACTTTTTGCAATTGCCATGGAACAGCTGGATGTCAGGCTGCACATGCGGGCACCTATATGGGGCATCCCAGAACTTAATACACATCATATTATATCTTTGTACACGGATGACGCTCTGATATATTTGATTGATCATACTACTTCCATGGTCGGGGTGATGGAGACACTTGACACCTTTGCAATCATTTCTGGCCTAGGGGTCAACTGGTCCAAATCTTGCATTTTTCCTCTTTCCCCTGTACCATCTGAGCTCCGCTCGGCTCTACCAAATTATCAACTACCATGGTGCCACTCTACTTTTAAGTATTTGGGTATACAGATATATCATTCCGTAGATTACCTCAGGGAAGGCAACATAGAGAAGGTTCTTCGTTCAGTCAGCAGCTCTTTACCATTTTGGGTCTCTCTCCCTCTGTCACCTATGGGGTGGGTGGCCATTGCAAAAATGCTCATCCTCGCGAGATTTCTATACTATTTCAAAGCGCTCCCTATTGTCCTACCTCGCTCATTTTTTAAGCCCTTGCAATCAATATTGACTGACTTATTATGGGGTAAGGACACACACAGAGTAGCGATGTCCATAACACAATACCCACAGATGAAGGGAGGACTGGGCATTCCCAACCCAAATTGTATTATGCAGTGGCCCAATTACAGTGGCCGGCCTCATGGCTCGGTGAGGCCCCCTCAGTGGAACATAGAGCAATAATGGAAACGTTAGCGCCGCTCTTGGTGCTCACTTGGCTGTTAGACGGATCATACCGTCCACCACACGGCTCCATTTTACTAGAGGCTGCCAAATCGTGCTGGGAGCAATATGTCCATGGCAGAGGCACCCCGGTGCCATATTCTACTTTGCTCCCATGGACACAATTACCTAGGGCCCAAGCTCTGATAAAGCATTCCTATGTGTCTTTATGGCGCGGAACGGGCCTAGTAAACACAGGTGAGCTCTACGTTGGCTCCACACTGAGGTCTTTCGATGAACTTATGGCGACCATGGGGATTCAGGCCGGCACCTTCATCACATACTGCTCATTCAAACATTTGTTGGGAGCCACAAGGGAACAGGGTAGTGCTGAACCTCAAGAATCACAACTGCTTACACTGATCCTATCGATCGGTAGTACAAGGGGTGTAATATCAAGATTATATTTGACATTATTGGCTCAGGTTTGCCCCGAACTGATGCACACTAAAGCCTCATGGGACGAGATACACCCCTCTCCCCTATCTCAAAATGCCTGGACGGCGGCATTATCCGTTGTCAATAATGTTTCTCGCAATACTAGACTCTGCTACACTCAGTTCAACTACGTGCACCACTCTTATTTGTTTCCAGCTCGCATAAAACGGATATACCCGGATCAGACCTGCTATGTCCCAGATGCGCTCAGCCATCAGCAGATTTTTACCACATGGTGTGGTCATGTTCCCCACTAGCCACAGCCTGGCAATGCGTTACTGACACTATAGCCGATATCACTGATTATACTCTACATATGGAACCCGAATCATGCCTGCTAGGCCTGCGCCGCTGTGCCTAAGGGGACAAACAGTTACACAGGTTTATCGATTTGCCCTTCATAGTGTTCAAGAGCTTGATAGCGACTCACTGGAAGGCTCCACATACTCCGGGATATGCCAACTGGTTGCACGACCTGCTACAATGCTCCTACGCGGAGGCGCAAACACTATGTCAGCTACAATACAGAGGGTTAGCCCAGGGAGGGTGTGAAATATGGGATGCATTTATTGTTACCATGGAAGCTAAGAATGATACTCACCCACCTTGAACTTCATGTATGTCACATGGTATTGGACAGACAAATGGTTTCCCCTACCCTCGGGTCAATTGCGCCTCGTTAGGAGTTATCTACATGTCTTGCCCGCCACACAGTATTAGGTAGAAGCAGATACCGCACATATGGGACACTAATTATGATATTGCCCTTCTGTAAAGAGTTCAGCTATGTCGAGGCTAGAATGCTCCCCGATTGGCAAACTTCCTCAAAATATCTAGGTATACAAAATGGGTTACCAATGAGCCGGCTATATATATATATATATATATATATATATATATATATTTATCACCACAAACACAGTTCCGATAGATGATGAGGTCGTTTCTAAGCGGTCCGGTCTGGGTCCCGGAAACCCAATATATTTATCCACAATACTCTCCCAAGAAAAGAGATTCTGGACACCATAGGAAAGCAGCCATCATAAAAAATGTAATGACGCGTTTCGGCCGTAGCCTTGTGAACATAAACAAAATATACATAAATAAATGCATTACCACGTCCCTTGCTTGGGCATGGTTAAATCTTGCCGTCCCGCCTGACACACAACCTCAACGATTGATACGAATGTGGCACAGTTTATTGGCTTATTCTCATATCGTATAAACATGTTTGTGTTACTGTATAAGTTAATAATATATATGTACATGTCTACCCGCCATGGGGGGGCAGCTGTTCTGCTCAGAGCCAATAGATCCCTGCTCTAAAAGGCCAAGCTATTAACTTTACCAGTGTTTTTTTGCATTGACATTCAAATGCATATGATGAATTTGGGTGAATGGCTGACAATCTTGCGAATGGTTTTCTAACAACAACTCCTTCCAAGATGGCTGCAGAGGCGTAAACATGTGCCATAATGTGCAGGTACATGTATCATGACTAATGCAAGCATGTGTGGTGTGGCACATGCAAAACCGTGCATTGTGTCTGAAAGAGGCTATTTTGCTACTTTTACTTTACATTTCCATCAATATATAGACACTTTAGAAATGGTAAATGAAAGGTTGAAAAATTTAAAAACAATGTAATCAATCGCAAGAAAAGGAAACAAGCAGCCTTAAAGCCTTGTGCAACTGTAGGGTCCTCTTGGGAAAATAAATACAAATATAAACTGGAAAAGAGAAGGGACAAAAAGAGGAGTCTGTGGGGAAGAGGAGTAAGCGTGGAAGAGAGAAAAAAAACAAGCACTTCCATGGCATGCTGAATGCTGAAAACAAACAAGCACTAGTAAAGCCAATAACTCTGGGTTCAATTCATGAATCCATGCAAACAAGATTTCTTCTTCCTGTGACTGCAAGCATAACTAGGATGAAGGTCTATATTACAAATAGCACTACACCCACTATGTAGGCCAACATATTGGTCACTTGTTAAATTTGCAGTACGCACCACCTGCGTAGAGAAAATGTAATTCTACTTAAACATAATCACAGCAGCTACCAGAAAAATGCTGAGAGTGCTTTGTTTCATATATAACACAGAAACAGTATACACAACTGTTAGAAATTGGGTCTCTAGTTGGCAGAGGTATGCACCCTGTTCCATTAGGGATCTTAATCCTAGTCAGGGTAAGTCAGATGCATAACCTAAATTAACTTGTGCTCGCCCTCTGGTAGCTTGTCACAGAGCAGTCAGGCTTAACTTAAGAGGCAAAGTGTAAACTATTTGCACAACCCTCAAGGAACAGTGAAAACAACACAAAAAGACACCACAACAGTTTAGAAAAATAGAGAATATGTGTATGTGTAAAATGAGAACAAAACAACAAACATCTAATAAGTAGATCCTGAGATGTGCAGTTTAAAAGATTTAGGTGAAAATAGCGCATAAAGCGCAAAGTGGCAACTGTGTTTATCTGGTTGTGCCATACTGTGAGAAAGTCAAGAGTTCAGTCCGATGGCCATAAAGTGCGGGCAGGATACGGAGACCCACTTAGACCCTCAGAACACAGTACCGTAAATTCTGGTGCGCGGTCTGCACAACATTGATTTGCAAGGCTTTGCAGCAGTTACGGTAAGGACCACAGAGGGCAGAGCACCTTGAATATTCTTCCAAGGGTCCAGGACTGGGCTGGTACCACTTGCAGGGCAGACTCACAGATGGCAGAGTCCAGGTGCAGAAGCAGGTTGGTTGGAAGTCTTTTGTGTCCCTGAGACTTCTGAAAACATGAGGCCAGTCAACTGACCCATGGAGAACTTGGGTTCAAGGATGTAGGAAGTAGGTCCAGTACTTCTCACTCCAGGCAAGAAGCAGCAAGCAGCAGGTCAACACAACAAAGCAAGGAGAACAGTGTGAGTTCCTCCTACACCACAGCACACAGCAAGCAGTAGGCCTACACAGCAACGTAGCTAACAGAGCAGCAAGCCTTCCTGGCAGCACAGCAATCCTTCTTCCTGGCAGAATGTCCTTGGTTTCAGTACAGTTCTGATTTAGGGACTTTTGAGTTCCAGTACATATTTCCAAATGTGCCTTTGAAATGGGGGAGACATCAAAGAGGCCTATGAAGATCACCAGCTCCCTGCCCTTCCATCCCTGGCTTCAGAGACTCTACAGTGGGAAATTAAGTCCTTTCTGTGAGGAGAGGCATAGCTCTATTCAGCTGTAAGTGTCAGCTCCTCCCTCCCATCTAGCCCAGAAAGGCCCATCAGCCTGGTGAGGGGCCATCAGGATGCAAATGCCACACCCCAGCTCCCTTTGTGTGCGACTGTCTAGAGGGAATGCACAAGGCTCAGCTGTCATCCATCCCAGATGTATTCAGAGACAGGCAGAGGCACAGAATGGTTAAAATAAGAAAATGCCAACCTTCTAAAAATGCGATTTTCAGGTTTACAATTTGGAATCTAACTTCACCATAAGTTGTGATTTTAAATTGTGAGTTCAAAGACACTAAACTTCACATTTCTATCTTGTCCCAATTGGAATTTACACATGAAAGATGGTTTAAGATACCCCCAATGTTAACCTATGGGAGAGATGGGCCTTGCAGTAGTGAAAATGAATTGAAGAGTTTTTCACTACCTGGTAATGTTAAACCTAAAAGTACATGCCCAAAGTTTTAAATACACTGCTTCATGCCATTCGGGCTAGCCAGGCCCTACCTTGGGAGTGTCTTACATGTAAAAAACAGGAAAGTTAGGGGGCAGCAAGTGAGTACACTTGCCAGGTCAAAATGGCAGTTTAAAACTGCACACACAGGCTCTGCAATGGCACGCCTGAGACATGTTTACAGGACTTCTGTTAAAGGTGGAACAATCAGTGCTGCAGGTCCATTTAATTTCCAGGCCCTGTGCACATTTAGTGCGCTTTACAAAGGACGTACAGGTAAATTAAATTTGCTAATTGTGGATAAGCCAATATTACGAAGTTTAGAGTACAACACCTGCACTTTAGCAGTGGTAAAGTGCGCAGAATCCTAAAACCAGTAAAAATGGAGTCTGAAAAACAGGCGGTCAGAAGGCAAAAAATCAGGGGAAATTACAGCAAGTATGCTAGGTCTAACAACATGTTGTTAACAATTCATGAGAAGCAAATGTTCCTTTATGTGTCTACGAGTCTCTATGTAGAAGGCACATTTAGTAACTGGAAGGGGATGAAAGGTCAGATGTTGGACTTTTTTCTATGCAGGGTCATCCCCAATCTTTTTGCCTCCTGCCTCCTATTTTTTCTGATCTGTTGCTTTTGGTTTTTGAACTCTGAGCACTATACCACTGCTAACCAGTGCTAAAGTGCATATGCTCTCTGTATTAATTGTATTGTTGATTGGCTTATCCATGACTGGCATGTTTGATTTACTAGTAAGTCCCTAGTAAAGTGCACTAGAGGTACCAGGGCCTGTAAATCAAATGCTACTAGTGGGCCTGCAGCACTGGTTGTGCCACCCACATAAGTAGCTCTGTAATCATGTCTCAGAGCTGCCATTGCAGTGTCTGTGTGTGCAGTTTTAACTGTAACTTCTACTTGGCAAGTGTACCCACGTGCCAGGCCTAAACCTTCCCTTTTCTTACATGTCAGACACCCCTAAGGTAGGCCCTAGGTAGCCCCAAGGGCAAGGTGCAGTGTATGGTTAAGGTAGGACATATAGGAATGTTTTTTATATGTCTTGACAGTGAAATATTACTAAATTCGTTTTTCACTGTTGCAAGGCCTGTCCCTCTCATAGGTTAACATGGGAGCTACCTTTAAATCTGATTAAAGTGTAGATTCCCTTTGGGAGCGGATGGACATGTGGAGTTTGGGGTCTCTGAGCTCACAATTTAAAAATACATCTTTTAGTGAAGTTGATTTTAAGATTGTGTGTTTGAAAATGCCACTTTTAGAAAGAGGGTATTTTCTTGCTTATACCATTTCTGTGACTCTGCCTGTTTGTGGAATCCCTGTCCGGGTCAGTTTGACAGTTGGGCTGGTTGTACCTCGCACTAGACAGTGACACAACGGGAGCTGGGGTGTAGTCTGCATTTCCTGATGAGCCATCTGTGGTAGGAGGGAGGGGATGACTGGTCACTTACACCTGAAAGGGCTGTGTCTGTCCTCACACAGTGCAGTCTCGGACCCCCTGGTGAGTGTCTGGGGCCTGGCCTGGGCAAGACAGGATTTCACATTCAGAAGAGACTTTACTTTGAAGTAGGCCTACTTCAAAGGAGAAATTGGGTATAAGAAGGGCACCCAAAACCACAGACTGTAGAACACTTCTGGAAACAAGAGGAACCTCTGCCTGGAGAAGAGCTGAAGAGCTGAGGAAGAAGATGCGCCCTGCCTGTGACTGTGCTTGGTGGAGCTATCCTGCAGTTGCTGCTTCTGCCAGAGTAAGAGAGCAAAGACTGGACTTTGTGTGCCCTCCATCTTGTGAAGAAATCTCTAAGGGCTTGATTTAGAGCTTGCCTCCTGTTGTTTGAGATCTCAGGGACAGCAAAGACTTCTCTCTGCCAGCACCTGGAGTCTATGGAGAGACTCCTGTACTCACAAGTGGTGCCCTATCCAGTCCCTGGGCCCTTGGAATGAACGCTGGCGAAAATCCAAGGAAATCGACTTCGGACAAATTCGGACCAGCGCCGCTGCTGAATCCGGTGACGCCAGCTGCACCCGACTCCGAGATCTTCGCTGGAGCGCGTCAACCTTTGCAGGCCCAACTTCCCTGCAGCCCCGCCGAAGTCTGCGACTCCGTGGAAGTCACCGCACCACGTCGTAACCGACGCTGCTCGAAGTGCACGGATTGAAAGTTTCACACAGACGCTGCGATCCCAGACTTTGCGCCTCGGCTCGTTTTCATTTCTCCACCAAGTTCCTGTACCTGGGGGTCTATGTGACTCCGTGTCTGGTGCCGCTGGTGTCGGATTGTTGGGAACGACTCCGTTACGACACCGTATTAACACCGCATCGAAGCATTTTGTGTTTCTAAGTGCTATTTTTGAGTTCAATCTTTAAAAAATCATAACTTGACTTGTGTATGTCGGATTTTTGTCGTTTTGGTCTTGTTTTGTTTAGATAAATAGTTCCTATTATTCTAAACTGGTGATGTGTCATTTTATAGTGTTTTCATTAAGTTACTGTGTGTGTTGGTACAAATACTTTACACCTAGCACTCTGAAGTTAAGCCTACTGCTCTGCCAAGCTACCAAGGGGGTAAGCAGGGGTTAGCTGAGGGTGATTCTCTTTAACCCTGACTAGAGTGAGGGTCCTTGCTTGAACAGGGGGTAAGCTGACTGTCAACCAAAGGCCCCATTTCTAACACCGGACTACACTACATAGATGTGAGAAAACAGCCTCTGTAATGAAGCATTGCCTACATACAGCAAAATAAATCCCTCCACTTGGGTTTTATAGATCAGTGGTTCCCAACCTGTGGTCCGGAGACCCCTAGGGGTCCGTGAAGCCTTCTCAGGGGACCTGCAACTACTCAGAAAATTAAATAATATTAGGACCCCAGCTTTCAGTAATGACTCAATGGGGGGTGGGCTCTGCATTCCAATAATGGTTCAGTGGGGGTCTCTGGGTTCCAGTAATGATAAACAGGGGGACCGCAGAAGTCAATAGGTTGAGAACCACTGATGTAGATGATGTAAAAGGGTTTCTTGACCTGCATCTCACTGCCATATCCACAGGGGGGTCATTTGTTTGAGGACCCAACCTTTCCGTATTAATCTTAGCCCCACCCCACCCCCAAAAAATGACCCAGCCAGCTAGCACAGCATTTATTGAAATAATCTAAACAAACTGCATTTACATTTGAATGCATACACTGTAATTAACAAACATTGTGTGAGAGTGCTATGCTGAAGTTTGGAAGGTGAATGGGCAATAAAATTTAAATGTTGTTTTTATGTTGGCACATTGGCTGTGTGTTCAAAAACGGAGGTCAAATGTCAGACACATATTCTGACAAATTGCTGCTTATTCTTTTAACCTGGAGATGTCTACTTTTCTTTCCTTAAAGTGAAATATATAACAATGTCACTCGAAGTGCCAAAAGAAAGACTGGAGGATCTCAGTTCTTTCTGATACACAACAAAATGTAAATACCTGTAAATGAACTGAACAAATATTTCAAAATACATCACCAGTTATTAAAGTGCAAAATAAGCACATTTTGTTTTGCAATTCTAAAGTGAGATGGAAACAAAGATTTTAATAGGATCTAAACAAATTCTGGTGATGCACAAATGATAAACATTGTATTATATTGCTGCATTTGTGTAGTAGCGCTTACTACCCTTAAGTGGAGAACTGAAGTGCTTACCTATATAGATGGTAATCTACACCATATGGAGTGTGTGGACGGAAGGGTGTCCTCTTTGTTGTATGATCCTCTGTGGGAATTTTTCCATATTGTGTGTTATGATCACTGAAGTGCAGTGATCATGTTATAGGCTCCAAACCAAAAGAAGGGTGGTGGAGGATGAGGACTGAGAGACACAGATGCACAGTATATGGTTTTTCAGTATTCTGGCAGCATAGAACAGCTCTGAAGGACACCTTATAGGTAGTCTGTTGGGATGGACATTATTACCATCCCATAGCTGAGTGTCATTGTGAGATGTAAAAAAGCATCCATATTGTAGAGATATTTGGAAACTGTAGTGGTGGACTAGATTAAAATCCTCTGATTGACCATCAGTGTGTGACAGACCTCTTTAATTATTCCATGGTTGTTCATTTGGCGATGGCATTTTGAGATGGCTGGCTTATTGGCTGCACAGTACTGGTGATGGGCATCCCAGACATGTCTTATGTGAATGTAAGAAGTGTAAGTTACAATTGGCTGCTGATCACTGAGTGTTATGGTATTTGTATTAGTGGGGCCAGAAATAAAACGACATAACTACATAATACCCCTGCAAAACATAAGTCAATCTTCCTTAACTTACCTGCCTCTCGAAAGTAGTTGCTGGTTGGGTTGTTTCTAATGTGTGAATTGTAAACTGAAGATTACAACTGAAGGTGTGACTGTCTTTCCATTTTCTGTTCTTGGGATGTGGGGTGGTGTAGTTGTTTTGGAAATAACCATGTTATCAACTTTCTTCTGATGTGTATATGCTCCTTGATGTTCTGAATGCTGGATGGCAGTGAGTTCTAGAGCTTGGTGGGTTGTACTAAGGAAGCCGTGTCTCAGATGGATTTCTCCTGTAAGGTGGTGTTAGAACTGTCAGCTGCTGGTGTGGTTTCTCCTGTCTTTTTTGGTTTCTGACCTCCTGTTATAATCATGTGCTGAATTTCTTTCTTGTTGGCTTTAGGACTCTGGGCACTTTACCACTGCTAACCAGTGCTTAAGTGCAAGTGCTCTCTATCTAAATTGTAATAATAACTGGTTTACCCATGATTGGCATATTTGATTTACCATTAAGACCCTAGTAAAGTGCACTGTGTTTGCCCAGGGCCTGCAAATCAAATGCTACCTCTGGGCCTGCAGCACTGATTATGCCATCCACATCAGTAGTCCTGTAAATATGTCTTAGACTTGCCACTTCGGTGTCTGTGTGTGCAGTTTTAAACTGCAAGTTCGACCTGGCAAGTGACTCACTTGCGGGGCCCAAACCTTCTCCTTTACTACATGTAGGTCACCCCTAAGGTAGTCCCAGGGCAGCCCCATGGGCAGGGTTCAGTATATTTAAAAGGTAGGACATGTACTGGTGTGTTTCACATGTACTCATATTGAAATACTCCTCAAATCAGTTTTCACTAGCGCAAGGCCTATCTCTCCCATAGGATAACATGGGGATTGCCCTGAAATATCTTTAAAATGTAATTTCCTATAGGGAGCAGACAGAGTTTGGGGTCCCTGAACTCACAATTTAAAAATACATATTTTGCTGAAGTTGTGTTTTAAATTATAAGTTTGAAAATGCCACTTTTAGAAAGTGGGCATTTTCTTGCCTAACCATTCTGTGCCTCTGCCTGTCTGTGGAATATACTTCTGGGTCAGGATGACAGTTTGGCTGTTTGTGAATTCACTGTAGACAGTCACACAAAGGGAGCTGAGGTGTGCCCTGCATATCCTGATGGGTCTTCCTGATCTAGAGTAGTGGGAAGACATGAAACTTGCACCTAAATAGAGATGTGCCTGTCCTTACACAAAGTAGTCGCCAACCCCCTAGAGTGTGTCTGGGGCCAGAGCAGGAAAGGCAAGATCTTGTGCACTACAAAGACTTTCCTTTGAAGTTTGCCTACTTAAAATGCAGAAAGAAGGTTTGAACCTCTGAGACCACACCTTTAGAATCCTTCTCGACTGAGGACATTCTGCCAGGAAGAAGAACTAGATGCTGCAGGAGGGACTGCTGCTCTGCCTTTTGCTTTGTTGTGCTGGCCTGCTGCTTCTTTCCTGGGAGAGAAAGGACTGGGCGTTGCTTTCTACATCCTGCTTTCAAAGGTTCCCAAAGGGCTTGGACTGAGCTTGCATCCTGTTAGAAGTCTCAGGGACATTAAATACTTCATCTGCCAGCACCTTGGCAGTCTTGCTTAGAGTCCTGACTTGGCAAGTGATGCCAAATGCAGTTTTTGGGCCCTTGGGAGTGAGGTCTGGTGCAGCCAAGAAGAAACCAAGTACATCCACCCCAGAGCAGCTTCAGAACCCGTGCCGCTGTCCCACTCCCTGCCACTGCCTGCACCGGAGCCGTGGTACCTGTTGAATGCAACAACTGCAACTGATGCTGTAGGCCTGGCACTGCTGTAGCACCTCCGAAGTCCAGCCACAGTGTGAATCGCTAGTGCCCTGCTACTGACCTCCATGACCGTCAACTCTATGGTGTGATTGCAAGACTACACAGTTGGCACCTCACGTCTTGACCTGCTGGATTCATCAACCTCGCTGGATCATAACGAACCAACACCTCGCCACTGATGCTGCATAACCTCCCCTGCAACCGTAAAGAACCGAGGCCTCACCTCCCTGACTCAATGCAACGTCTTTGCTTCCTCACCAAAAGTGGGCCTTTTCAAAGGTACTGCCTGGGGTATGTGAGACTCTGTGACAGGCCCTCACTCCCTTGCGAGTGGCATCAGACTGTTGGGAATTACTCTGTCAATTACGTCACGATAGCCCTAGTTGAAGCTATTGTGAATCTAAGCATTTTACTGAGATTTAATCTTTAAAAATTGGTATCTTTGCTTGTGTATGTTGGACTTTTGTCGTTTTGGTCTTGTTTCACTCATATAAATATTGGCTATTTTTCTAAACTAGTGTGAAGTACTTTTCTGTTGTTCTCACTGTGTTACTGTGTGTGTGTACAAATACTTTACACATTGCCTGTAAGATAAGCCTGCCTGCTCGTGCCAAGTTACCAAGGGGGTGAGCAGGGATTATCATACTTTTTGGCTCCCTGACTAGAGTAAGGGTCACAACTCGGACAGGGTGAAAACTACTGCCAACTAGAGGCCCCATTTCTAACTGGTGGTATGGTGATAAATGGAGCAAGGTTGATGCAGAGTGTTCTGCTTTGTACTGCTTGAATAACTTGTATTTATAGGGTCCTTTTCCTTAGGAGACTCTGGACAGTGCAAAGTGCTTTAAACATTGCTTTTTTAGCTATAGCTAGCTAGCGGAGTGGTTTCAACTGTGGAGTCATGTGTTATTTTGGGTGAAGGCTAGGAAGAAGATTCGCAGGAGTATTGTGGATGGGATGCACCAAGATGTAGCCTATTGACATATTCAGTCATTGAGATTATGAGTGTAAGGTTGTCTTGCAATTTCTGTTGGCATTCAAGATGCAACATAGTGTTTTCATTGTATAGAAGGCACTCTGTGTGACATTGTTAAGATGTTGTATCAACTATAGGTCTGAATCCTAGGTTTCTGACTTCTTTTGATATTGTTTGTGGAGCCTCATGGTTGTGGGCTGGTATTTTTTATATTTTTCACAGGTCATAATATTTGTCTTTGCGGTATTGAGCTTTTGGTAGTTATTCATCATCCAGGAGTTTAATGGCCTGAAGGCAATAATCACGTTTTAAATTGTAGAGGTCTTCCAGGCCATCGATTTGTAAAATTATTTTGCTGTCTCCTGTATAGTTGTGACAGGTCAGGTTGAATTTATTGGGGTTCAGAAGAGGGTTAGGTAGAAGATGAACAATGGAGAGGACTTGAGGGACCAATAAAAGAAACCACAGTGTGTCAGGAGCATATGTGAAATTGTATACCAACTCTGATTCACAGTCACAAACTGAAATGCCAATAATTGAATGAGCAATAGTTGAACTCCCTTCTCACCTGTCACATATGGTATGTCAGCCAAGCATTTGCTATGTGAAAAGATTGCACAACTGTACAGGACATTGGGCCTGATTACAACTTTGGAGGACGGTGTTAAACCGTCCCAAAAGTGGCAGATATACCACCTACCGTATTACGAGTCCATTATGTCCTATGGAACTCGTAATATGGTAGGTGGTATATCCGTCACTTTTGGGACGGTTTAACACCGTCCTCCATAGTTGTAATCAGGCCCATTGAGTCATGTCATTCTTAAGCCAGCAACTTCTATGAATTTTCCTATTGCAGATACATACGTTTTTGTAACTACTTAAACCTACAAGCCATTCTAAAGCAATGTCCAAACAAGAAATCTCCAGATACCAATATGGCATAGTGCTTTGATTAGCATATTGGGTTTGGGAAAAGTCATCAGAAATCAGGTACAACATATTTGACTGGCACTGCTGTAGTTTACACCCTTTCTAGGGGCACTGGGCTTTGTGAAATTTACCCTGATGATATAGTGTATAATATCTAGAGACCGTTTTTTGCTTGCAGGAGCCGGATAGTTTGTTAGGGTAATTTACCTGCTGCACAGGGTTGCTAATACCCTAACTAGCAGTATTGTGAAGATGAAATCTTCCAATATAGTCTGCCTTGTCACAAAAGGCTTCTATAACAGCCTCTCTATTGTTCAAAAGTGGTTGGTGTAATATCTAGACAAACCTAAAAAGGCCAACATGCTGAGCATTCATCTCCATGAACCAAATGTTGTGAAAGCTATAATCAGGGTATCAGAGGATGAAATAATTTGCATTACGTTGACCTCTCTAGACATTATCTACACAACATCAATTAACATTTTCTGATTTTTTTGTAATATAGCCTCACATGTGTGCAGTATTAATCAGCTTTTGAAAATTATTTGCTCCTTTGAAATTCTGCTTTATCTTGATCTAGTTCATAGTTAGATAATTGCTGTAATGAGGTCCTAAGCAATGAATGTACTCAAGGGCCTATTTATGCAACATGGTGGAAGAGTGACGCAAACCTTACATGTGTTTAATGAAGCCAACCAAGCCCATTTTGCTTGGCTCTTAGTTGTGCCATAAATCTGGAGTAAAGCAATGAAGCACAAATCGTTTCATTAACTAGGTCTGCCCTGGGAAGGTGCACAATGGGTGTTATGTGGGTATTCCTACACAACTGCCATGGTCTTGATGCATTCCCAGATTTACCAGAACTGGTAGACCTGGGAATGCACCAATAAGATACGCCTTGCCTGGTGAGGCGTAACAAGGAGAAATTTCTTTATTTCTCCTTGTCATTTCCTCTTTCTATGTGTGCTGCATTCTGCAGTACACATAGAAAGAAGGTGTCCCTTCCTGCAAAAAAAACAATCTTGCATGCAATGCAGGCAAAGTGCAAGGGTGTCTGTGTTGGTGAAAGGCTGCCAAAAGGGTGCCAGTACAGGAGAAAAAAACGAAATGCATCATATTGTCTTAAATGTGGTACATTCATACCTAAACACTGTAGCTACCCCATCACCAGAATGGGACACTTCACGATTTGTTTTGGTGTTTGGGGCCTTTCCTTTCACGAGCTACAACTCAGTCACATAAGTGGGCTACTATTGATATTAGGAGGAGAGTAGGAATGCTGTATGTTAGGACATTTGTGGATCGTCACAGATTCCATTTCCGTGGTCTGCTTTCACTTTTGTGACACAGCATGCTGTGCAATACAGCAAAAATAAAAAATAAAACTCAAGGCTCGAGGGAAGAATTTCCCTTGCATCACGACTTTGGTTTTGGAACATAAAATGTTTCTGGTGTTTTACCAGAGTCATTTCTGGTAGACCTGACAGCCTAAATGTAGTCTTCTCTAAACATTTTAGTCTTTACCCCTCCTGTTTTTTTAAATTATTTTTTGTTGGTACTAGGACTCTGTGCACCTTACCACTGCTAATCAGTGGTAAAGTGCTTGTGCCCTCTCCTTTAAAAGTGGCAAAAGTGGCTTACACACAATTGTCATATTTAATCCCTATCACATTGTACTGTATCTACCACGGGCCTGTAAATTAAATGCTACTAGTGGGCCGCAGTACTCATTGTGCAATCTACTAAAGTTTTACTTTAAAACATGTATCAGTTTATGGTGCAGTTTTAAATTGCCAATTTAACCTGTTAACCCCAATGTTTTACCAGGGCTAACCCTTTCTTTTTAATATATATGTCATCCCTGTTTTAGGGTCCAAAAAGTCAATAGACAGGGTGTATTTGTTTTAAAAAAAAAGTAGGGCATGGTTTTTTATATTCTATATGTCCTGGTAGTCAAAAACTCCTACATTCCTCTTACACTTGTGAAAGGCCTACCTCTTCCATGCAATAACATTGAGGTACCCTATTGCATTTATTAAGTGCTAACTGTTGATTGGGAACAGGTACAAAAGGCATGTTTGGTGTGTCTCAAGTGAATTCTAATTTAAAATCATCTTTAATGGTAAAGTCGGATTTTAAGTTGCAACTCAAAATGACACTTTTAGAAAGTTGGCTTTTTCTTGTCTTAACTATTTAATACCTTCTGCCAGAGTCCTGCATCACATGACCTTGCTATTAAGCTTTGAGTATTCCTCACAAACAGTGAGAAAATTGGGCTTAGGTGTAGATAGGATGAGCCAACCTGAAAGGTAGGTGGAGGCAGAGTTGTTACCTGCCCCATTTTTATTTCGAGAAGGGCTGCCTCCAGCACACACAAAGAAGCCTGTCTCTAGTATTTTGTCACCCTATACTTCTTGGAAACTTGGCAGGGAAAAGAAAAAATCATCCAGAACCAGATGTTGGGGGGGGATAGCCTTGAAGTTTCTCCACTTTAAAGCCGTAAATATTGTACCCTTAGAAGAACTTTTCGGTTCACTCCTGGACCTGAGGAGGAAATCAGAAAGAAGACTACCTTATGACTTGAGGCCTGTCTTGTACCTCAGAGGAATGCCCTGCTGCTACCAGCGGACTGCCTTACTGTTTGAAGCTTGCCTTGCCCCCCCCAAGCGGTGCCCTTGCAGTCCTGGACCATTGGAAGTGATGTAGAAGATTCTGCTTTTGACTAACCCTACTATTTGGGATTAAGAACATTTTTCACTAAAAAGGGGACTAAGAACCAACAGAAGACCAACACCTGTGTGCCTACTGATTGGCCTGAAGTGCATCAGTGATCAGCCTTACTCCACAGGACCTTCCTGCCTGCCAATCTGCTTCAGGTGAATCACTAGTCTGACTGACATTTTTCTCCGCAGCAGCAAATCCTGTTTAGTGGAACTTTTCAGCGCAGGTGTCTGGCCTCGTAGAGCCCTCATTGGCTACAGCCTACAGCTTTGTCCCAATGGAGATTTTTGACTTATAAAAAAGTGACAAAGTCTGAAGACAGAACTCTCCACTGCAACTCCTCCAGCGGCTCCTTAATGAAGTGACTCCTTTTAGATACTGTCAGCTGTCTTTCCCTGATGAACATTACCTTTGCTGGAATTTTTTCTCAAAATGTGTCCTATGTCTAAAAAAATAAACCAAGACTGAGTACAATTCACCTTGTGTAGCTGAACAACGGACCATCGCCATCAGCCTTTATTTTTGACTTTGTCCTGTTCTTGCATGACCAGATACCCCTGGTTGACACTTTGATCTTTTAGGTGCTAGTTTTTCACTAAACACTTTAAAAATTCACCACTCTTGTTCAACGTATTCATTTTGTTGTCATTTTATTGAATAACATTTATACTATTTTTTTAATTGGTGTGGGATTTTTCTTCTGTCATTTTTTCACTTTATTATTGTTTATGTTCTGCATAAATACTGAACATAGTGCCTCTAAATTAAGCCAAGCTAGCAAAGGTGCTCATTAACTTAATGACTTTTGTGGTTCACCCAAACAAGGACTGTGGTTGAAGGGTTTATACCCACCTCAAGGAATAACCCAATTTCCTACAATTAACTTTTCTAGTACTGTGGACAACCCATTAAAGTTGACTGCACTGTGAAAGTATTGCTGTGGATGTCAAAGGTTGTTCTCTGCCTTAAAGAAGTTAAAGGTCTCCAAATCCATGCAGCCTGATGTCATGTCCAACAATATTAGATGATATTCTGTAATGATAGGATGGCCACATGGCAGTAAAGTCTTTGTTTCATAGTTGTACAAGACGTCTCCAATTCCAGATGGCCCCCAGGACCATAGGTATCTGCAATAGGAGAGCACCGAAAAGCACAGTCCCCAAAGAAAGGTGACAGCTCCTGCCTGTGGCCATGCACAGCCAAGAAAAGGTTTCAGCTGCCATAAGTGGTTTAGGGAGAAGAGAGTAGGGAGAGGGAGAGAAAATGTACTGAGATATACAGAAAAGATAGAGGGAAGAGGTTATAGAAAAGGAGAAAATAGCAGAAAGAAAAGAGAGTAAAGAAAGCAAAGGACAGAGACCAGGAGAGAAAGGAAGGGAAGATAATTGCACTGGCAAACAGAAATGGGTAGTGGGTAAAAGGGTGAGCGAGGCAGTGGGGATAGATACTATGAGATGAGGAGAAAAGAAGAAAGATAAAATAGATCCTCAAGGAGCAAAAACACATGGAGAAAAGGTGATTAGATATTTTTAATGAACTCTATAGCTTATCATGTGTTTTCCAATGCAGCTGGCTGTTTGTGATTTCAATGCACATATTTTCACTATTCTCTAAAAATGAACTCAGTGTAGGATCCACAAATCATCTCGCATAATGGTTCTTGGAGTCCTGTTAAAGTCTAACCATTGTTACTTGATCCATATTGTTTTTTCCAAATTACTTAACAATGGCTCCCCCTTGTTCTTTAGTGAGAAGCGCTTACCCCTTCCCTCCTAATGCAAATCAGCCATGTCTAGATTTGCTTGTGTGGGTCAATGGAAATTACAACCTACTTGCTGAGAGGTCCAGGTTCTTTTATAGAGGTGATTTGGCTTTCTAGTGCACATTTAAATATGGCAGTCTTTTAACTACTGCATAACATGAAGTTTGACTTGTATCAGCAATGCTGAACAATCCCTCTGTAAGCAAATATTTCCAAATTCTAGAATCATGGCAAGCTTCCATGCTGTCTGCATTCAACACTCAGAAAGTACATGCTCGTCAGAGGAATGTTAGGCAAATAGAGGGTGTCAGCTTGGTTATTCTATTCAAGAAATGTAATGCATGTGGAAGAGAAGAGAATGTTCATAATTCCAAAACTCAGGGACTCTTTTGCATCTAAACTGAATGTACCGTACAAGCGTCATCAAAGAGAAAGGTTATCTCAGAGTAGGATCCTAGCTACAAACTGAGAAACACCCATTCAGAGCTTTAACGGCAGAACTGCTGCTTGCCCATCTACAGCTCCTTTACCATGAGATGGAATTAGTGTCGTCAGCCAGGCCATAGGCCTCAAATGGAACCCACCTAGACTCACGCAGTCACCTCTCAGTTACCATGCCTACCTTCTTGTTGATCAATAGCTAGCAAATGTTTCCTACTGTACAGCACTTTTTTCACAACTTGCCTATACTGTATGGTTCATATGCCAGTATGAAGCCTGTTTCAAACCCATGCAGTGACTTGTTCTTTTGATAAAATTTCATTAAACTATCCATATTTTGTCACAACTACCTTACAGTGAAACTCACCTTTCCATCTTCCCCAGTAAAATGATATTTAAATTCTCTTTAGTTTTCACCATTGTTCCGCCCTAAAAATCTTTAAAATACGTTTGTTACGGTTTTCTCTAAATGTCCTTGTCAGATATGCTCCAACCTCTCTGGTAAAGTTATTTTAAATTAATGGCGAGGTAAATTAAAACTCCATTTACAAAGTTGGGCACAATTATGACTCTCTACACTTTGGAAAGCAAACTGTTCCCTAACTTTACTTGAGGTAGTTTGTCTCTAAGGGCTTCCATATGTGATGATTTCCTAATGCACAATGCCCAAGGTAAGACATCCTCCAGTTAACCAAATGTTGAGTGTGAAGGCTGGTCATCCACTGACTCAGGTTAGAAGTGTGGGAATAAGGGTTCTGAGCTGAAGTGAGTTTATTTTGTTTTAAAAAACCGGGCATCATAAGCTTTGCATTTCACAAAGCTTGAACAATTGTGATTGAGCTGACTTTACAACTTTAAACTCCTCTACTTTAAATCCTATCTAATTGTTTGCTTTGTAAGTTGGATTGTGGGAAGTTGATTGTGTGCTTTTCTATATACCTTAAAAATCCACTTATTCCTTTACATAGAGTTACATGGTGTACACACCACTGGACATTGAAACCAGAATAACGATGGAGTACCGAATCCAAAATATTGACAGGTATAGAGGTATACATTTTCTTTACCTTATTCCAAATATATGTACCTAAGTAGCATATATAGCTTCAAAGTACATACATGTGGAGTTAGGTATAGAATAGTAAAAATATACTTCCCTGTAAGCACTTATTTTTTGAAACTCTGTTCTCGATAGTCATGTACCATAAAATGCTGGAATCGATATTTAGTAGCACAACGCACAGCAATAATTGCAAAAGCACCAAAAAGCATTGTGTGCTTAAAAACCTTAAATACTGTACCATTTTCCCTACAGGTACTTGGGAAAGAGTGCACCTATGGTGCACATCGTTAATGTTTGGTCATAGCTGAGGCATGTCCCCCTAAACATATACTTTTGACTATGGGCCTGCTGCATCTGAAGCTTCGTGGGTTGTGAAGACAGTGGTGTGTAAAATGCTGGCTGATGATCAGCACGAGTTAATTATTTGCTCAAACTTTGTTTTGCTGATGTGATGTTATGTTGTCTTATGTGCTAAAATCACCCTAGATTTTCCTCAAAACTGCTTTTGTAGGTGCAGTGATCTTACTTCACGTTTTTCTGGGCTTGAATTTCACAGGGAGAAGGCGTTTATGGTCGAAACCACGGACCATCGAATTAGCGGCACCGGAAGTTCTGGTAAAATAATAGTTCATAAGTAATCTACTAATATTAAAATAAAATAATTTTACGGATGTTTAAAAAAATAATCTTGAAGTATTTGGGGCTAAATAAATTTATGGTTCGTCGCTTTCAAAAAAACACATAGGTCTATTCTTCTAGCATTTATCGATATATTTATATTTAATAATGCTTAAAAGAAATGCAACTTCAGTAAAAAGGAAAGAACTTAACCATGAATTTCTTGGTGCCGCTTTAAGATACATTCAGAGAAATGCCTGAAAAAATATAGAACAAAACTGAAGGTAGTTGATTGTCACAGACCTGCATTGTAAAGGAATTGCTGGATTTTGCAAAATCCAACATGTAAAAATTCAAAAGCGGTTAGGAGACATTTGTGTCTTCTCTATTTCAGCAACATTGGATTGGAAATATGAAAGCAACAACCTTGGGGACAATATCTTTATTAGTTTAGTACATATTTTGTGTTGCTTGCTTTATTTTCTGCTTAGCCCAACAAATGTATCCTGCATTTTAAGGTCCCATGTTATTTTTTTAATTCTTTAAGTTGCTTTTGATTTTTTTCCCTCCAGATCCACGTAATTCAACTATATAGCACATAAGTATTTGCCATATACATGGAGACGTGCGCTGTCACCCCCTTCAACAACTGATATGCTGTAGTGTGACATATTTTGCAACAACCCTCACTGCAGTCGTTTAGTGTCAGGAGTGTAATGGAGGCAATTTAAACACAGGACTAGGGCTTCCGTTTTTTGAGTAGTGTGAGTCCAGAGGCAGAGGCATGCCTATGCTGCATGCATCTGAAAAGGTCAAGCACCAACAAGTGATGGAGTCTGCCTTACTAATGGAATAACCACTCTCTTCTAGTCCTGTGATTCTGAAGCAAGCCTTGAAGCTTCCCTTGCCGATCATCTGCTTCATGTCCGTATGGGAAGGTTGGGGAGATTCCAGGATCGTCACTAGTGCATCAGCTTCAACAACTAAGCCAGCCAATGCGCCCATGCAATGGACTGACTTACAACAATACAGATGGGGAACGAGAAAGAGCAATCAGTGTATGCTCTCTTGCACAGTGATATATGCCCTGATTTTTTTTTTTGTGGGGGAGGGCACGATCGTGTCAGATATCCCTTCCACCGTATTAAGATTCCAATAGGATGTAATGGGATCATAAGATGGCGGATGGGATATCCGTCACGTTTGAGATGGAGTGACCCCATCCGCCAAGCTTTAAATCAGGCCCATAGTCATGAACAGTGGTGGTCATCTTAGAGTCACACACAATAACGACATCTGCCTTAGTAATGGTCTAGTCTTGCCCCATCTTCCACCACCTTTATATCTCTCTTCAGTCTTCTTTTACATGCACCCTTACATTTCCTCTTCATAACTCCTCAACCCATGCTAGATCCTCCTTCCTGCTCTCTCATGAATGGACTGGCCTCCTCCACCACACCTTCCCGATTACTTAGTACCCTATATCTATCCCATGAGTCCGGCATCCACAACAAACCAAAAAATCAGAAAGCCACCTAGGCTCATAATCACTACAACTCCAAGAGCCCTGCTAACAGAAAACCTGGGTCACCTTCCACAATTGCAAAACAAACCCTGCATGCTACGTCCTCAGGATACCTACCCACGGCACCTCCAGGAATTACTGACCTACAGAGTTAAAGGTGCTGTGCCTACTGCAGCAGAAGAAGCCCTAGCAACGCGGTTTCCTTCAGTTTTAGAAATCCTCCCTAATGCTGCTCCATGAGCCCTGTCAACAGAAGCTTACATGTTTGGGAAGGAATTGCCACATTTGAAGCTACATAATGTTCATCCTCATCTTTTTTATTTACGCCTCCTAAAATTCGAATCCATTACTCATCAATTGAATAATGTAATTTCTTCTGTTTGTGATGTAAAATGCTGTTCCTAATTGTTCCCTAGTATTAACATGTTTGGATTCCTGAAGGCCCAGGATTCATGCTTATTGGTCTGCAGATTCGCCCCAAAATCCTGTTGCAGCATATCTATTTCTGAGAAATCTTCTCACTTCTGATACATGATCACTGTCTTTGGTTCACTACCCCCTTTCTGTTATGCATGGCTGCACTGCATCCTTCTTTAGCAAGGCCCCCTGAAACTGTCCTGTTTCATGTACCTCAGGGCCAATACCAACTCGGGAAGCCACAAGCTACAGGTCAGATTCTGTCCTTCTTTTTTCATCTACTCGTTACTACTTCTGTGCAGTGTACAGCCACTAGTCACCCTCCTTTTCCTCCTACTACCTAGAAGCTTCTGCTCAAAGCAGTCATAAACAATCATGAAAAATGAAGCTCCAGGGCCCTGGTCATCTCTAACAAGGGCTGTGCAAGGCATTTTACCTCTGCTAACTTTATGTCTTTTGCTGCCCTTAGGTACCGAGGAGGAGACGAGGCAGGATCGACGCTGGTTTGGGTGTCTCCATAGATGACGCTCAGGTAAACATCTTCAATCATTACACCTCAAAAAGGTGGGGAGATGAAAGCCAGTGATGGGTCTGAGTGATACATGAAGTTAGTGTCAGGAAACTTGTGGTGTGCCACACATGAGCTTTGTGTGCTGCCTGCAGGAAGACTGTGTCATGGCTTACACAAGAGGTAAGTACTGAAGGAAGATTGTCTGAGGTTCTGTGTGGTGAGTTGTGGATAGTATAAAGGCTTTCAAGACGGGATAGTGTGGGCCTCTGTCTACTGAACAATTTATGGGATCCATGCTGCATAAAGTGCAGATTTTCTGAGTCAGTGCTGTATGTGCTTTTTCATGCATCAGTTCTTTCTGCTGGGATGCTTTATGCGGTGCATCATACATTGTCTTTGCGATACAGCAAGCCCTGTGTTTAGAATCAAATCATGTACAAGTTATGTGTTGCTTTCAGTTGGTGCTGATACATATAGGTAGTCTGTGCTACAGGGACCCTATGTGGCATGGTAAATTAGATGTATGCCAATGTTTGCAAGCCTGTGCAGTGCACAATCCTGTAGTTTTAGCATTATGCACAGACATTACTTCAACACCCACTTTTTAAAATACCTATGCTAGATACCTATCGTAGGAAAGTGTCCTTTTTTCAATTCAATTCTCTTTATTCGGTCAGTCAACCATACATCAGTACATAAAAATGAAAATGAGAAATAAAAAAATAAAAAAAGACTAAAAAGGAATAATAACAAGCTCTTAATAAGTATTAAAAACAAGAACACCCTTTGGTTTCTTCATGGTCTAAAAGTAATAAATAGCACGGAATCTGCATGCCTACTTGAAAACAAATTGCCATCACATTTCAGCAAGTTCCTGCTAAAGTATATTGGATTCCCATTCACAGCTATTTAAAATGAGATATACTTTTAACCATTAATACATGTGTAGATACATAGAATCAAGACCTCAGTATAAAATAGTTTCAAAACTACTAATATAAGATTCAGTATACCATTAGCCTAAAAAGAAAAAACACATTTTGTGTCCAGAACTACTCTTATTAAAATAATTCAGATACCAACAGTCTAAAATGCAATGTACTATCATACGGTAATTAAATTCATAAATAGATGCAATATCTTAGCCCTAAGTCGTAAAAACTGTTTTGATCATAACAATCTAAAGTGCAGTGGCCTATAGAGCAAAAAATAGATTGACAAATAAATGCTTTATCTCAGCCCTTGACCATGAAAACTAAAATAATAAAAACGAATACTGTTGTTAACATAATATTGTCACTATAAGTTATAGTAAAATTTAGTGAAAAAATGTCACCTCTAAAACCATTTAATAGAGACAAGGGGATGGGGTAAACCAACCAAAAATCATAGCCTTCTATTGTGCCCCGCAATACCTGCTATAAAGCTCAATATTAGAGGTCAAACACTAAGAGTGGACCTGTATCGAATAGACCAAGCTGCTGACAAACATTTAGTGACCGTGCTTACAACCAATGTAGATGAGTCATATTTACAAATTCTGTAGGCGTTAGCTCAGTCAAGGCTTTACACAACAGGATAATCCATTTCCCCCTAAGGCTCTTATATGGGGGGCAGAAAAACAAAACATGTTCGATTGATTCCTCCAGTGTATTACATTTTGGGCATTTCTTTGCCTCAGGGCTGTTCTTCGACCATCGAGCAATAAAACTGTTGACTGGTAAAGTTCCATATCTAAACTGGAGGAATAGAGCACGGGCATAAGCAGGTATTGGAAGATAAAGAGATTGCTCAGGCCATGGTTCTTGTTTTACAAGCAGGAACTCAGAAGTTAATCGGCCCACCTCATTACTATGAATGATCTTCGCATTGGCCCTCACCCAGTATCTCTGTTTGACTGATAAAATAGCATTGGTGGGGATCGACTCTGGTTTCTCCCAGAAATGGGGGAAGGCCAATTCGTCCCAGGCCAATTTCATCTCCCTCAGCCAGCTGACCTTTTTCCAGCTATTCTGGGTCTTTATAAGATCTTTTATTGCCTGTCGAAAGAATTCCAGTTCTTCAATTTTCCAAATGCGAATCCAATATAAGAGAGGTCTCAGACCCGCTACATCTTTGATGCTATTTATTCCGAGGTCAAGTCTAAGTGGGATCATCGGTGTACCTTTCCCCAACCTGGTTATATACCTAAGAAAATAGTTCTCTTTAATCTGGAGAGCATCCAATTGCCTTTGAGAACCCCACAGCTCTGCCCCATACAGTGCGGCACCTCGAACTTGAACTTTATATATTTCAAGGACAGGATTCAAGGGCGGACTAGCTACAGACCTAGCTTTACCTCCTAGGGCACCCCTCTTTGGCATATTATATGGGCCCCTTTTCTGATACCTGTGACCCAACTACCTGAATCCATTAATCTAATCCCCAAGTAATCATACTCAGTGACCCTTTCCAAAGGAATGGAATTAATTATAATGGTCACTTTAGCTTTTGTTCTTCTGGAGCTACATATCATAAACTTGGTTTTGTTAACATTAACTTCCAAACCGAAGTCTTTACAGAACAGACAGAATTGGTTAGCAAGATTTTGCAATCCCATAGGAGTTTTGGCTAATAGGATAGTGTCATCCGCATAGAGCAGGCCTGGAATTTTCTTGCCTGCCAACTTGGGCGAATCATTGTTACAGTTGGTTAGATATTTGATACAGTTATTTATATAGACAAGGAAGAGGGTGGGTGCTAAAACACAGCCTTGCCTAACTCCTCTTTCAATAGCAACTTGATCAGATAATTTGCCATCCTTACCGCTCCTAATTCGGGCAAACGTACTGTCATGAAGTCAAACTATAAGGTTTAGAAGCCTTTAGGGACACCCATATTAGTGTCAGCCAGAGTTTATTCCTAGGTACCAGGTCAAAACCCGCTCTGAGATCAACAAAAGCCATATATAGATTTCCACCTCCAACGTCCACTGTCTTCCATTTAATTGCTAGAAACCTTAAGACCTGGTCAATTGTGCCAATCGCAGGTCTGAACCCTGCCTGTAAGTCAGAGATGGCTCCATTCTCTATTATCCACTCTTCTAAGTGGAACAAGATCTGTTTTGCAAAGAGTTTTTGGAGGCATATTGGGCGATAGTTAGATGGGTCGCTGGGGCTGCCTTTTTTAAAGAGGGGAACTATCTCGGCTCCCTTCCATGTCCGGGGAATGGTTGCTCCTGCAGCAACTGCATTGCAAACCAATTTCAGATAAGAGGCCCAAATTTCGGGATTTGATTTATAAAGATCACCAGGGATTTTGTCAAGACCCGGGCCTTCCCCCACTTCAAAGAGGTTATTGCTGCCTTGGTTTCTGCCAAGGTAAATCTAATTAATGGTACAACAGAATTCCTGGTTTCCACCAATTCCCTGGAATTTGATGCATCTGCCTCTGTATAAAGTGACCCAAAGTGTTTTACCCAGGTTACAGGGAGGTTTGAGGTACCAGGCGGAGAACGGGAGTCGCCACAATCGCTTGATCAATTTCCAGAACTTGGAGGTGTCATTGGCTCTTGCAGAGTCCAGAAGAGCAGCCCACCTTGCTTCCTCCCAGCTCCTACGGGCCTTGATGGGTTCCTGTTCATAGTTCTCTCTTGATTGCCTTATAGGCTCTTTAGCCCTCCTTCTCAGATCCCTCAATAACTTAAGATTAACTTCCCTACATGAATGGTTAAACCATCTCTCACTGCACTTATTCCTTGTTTTGGCAGCCGTCTCTTTAATGAAGTGATTTTGGAGAGAGGTAAATAAATCTGAATGTGCTGCAATGAGCCTATCCCCATCCTCCTATGACCGGAGCATATGCTCCATTCGTTCTGCTAAAAGGCTGTATATCGAAGTAAGGGAGCCCAATTAAAAATTAACAGTATTCCACTTAATTTTGCGTTTGTTATTGGTTATGGCAAGCTGCTGTACATAATCCTTATGATCAGAGGCTTCAAATATAGGCAGCAAACCCCTAGTACTTAAAACTAGTGGTTCAAGGTCACTTTCCTCATGTTCCAGTACCATCAAATTGGCCATATGTCCCCACAAGCATATGTCCAATAAAAAATAGTTGATATGACTCCTATAAGCTCCTCACCTAAAAGTGGGGCAGGGTTTAACATCTGAGCGATAGCGGCCATTACAGGCACGGAGACCATATGTAAGTGTGATGTCAACAATTTGGTGTGCTGTTCTGCTCATTCTAATACTTTCATTCAATGTTAGTTGCGGAATGCCCAAATAAATACCCTCTTCTGCGTAAAGTTCTTGGGCCACTGGATAAGGCTGGAAAGTCGCATTGAATTCCCCTGCAATTATGGTATGATGAGTGATTGATTTGCTGGCTAAAATGTTGTCTAATGAAGTCAAGACATCAGACTCACAGTTGCTACCCATACTCCTACTGTATATGTTTACTAATAATAAGGGTTTTTCCTTATGGGTCGATAGTATTAAGCCTTGCAGATCTACACTACCCATATCTATTTCTTCAACCCGGCACTTAAGTGAACAATTAATCCATATGAGTAAACCACCCGAAGGTCTCCCAGAAGGCTGGTACCCAATAACTTTTGAAACCACATCTATACCTGGGCTCCAAGGCCCATGTCTCTTTGAATAAGCATATCTTGTGCTCATCTATGAAATGGCCCCAGTCAGGGATTCCCATTTTATTCTTCAGCCCGACTATATTCCAGCAAAGTATTTGTGCTGAAATATCACCTCGGACTTGTGATGCATCAGTCGAAGTTTGAGAGATAGTAGATGGGTTGCTTCTAGGATTCGTGTTACACGTTGCGTCTGTCGATGAGCAACTCCCAATAAGTCTCCCTACATCTTTGTCTCCAGTGGTATCCCTCACCCCTATAAATTCAGGGTCTGTTATATTCCATCTAATTCGTAGGGACCTTGTGTCATTCTGAGTTGACATTATGGTTTGAGTGGGGCCCCTAGAATCTGCATTCAGGGACATAGTTCCATCTAGGTATCCCACTCTGGTTTTTTCTTGCTTAATGACACTGGGGATGGCACATTCCCTAGTAGTTAGCCCTAAGCTCGCGATCTCTGGAGTATCCTGTATAACCTTGGCTTTATGTCAGTCCACATTTGAGAGGATAGATGATGGGCGCCTTCATTCAAAGTGGTGAGCATGTTGCATTTGGGCACCGGGGGGGTGAGGGGGGCTCTAGGATCGAATATTGACCAACCTAGGGTACATTTGGCTACTGGGGAATAAAATGCTTTAAGTCTATACAAGGAGGCACCTCCTGCTGAAGGGCCAGATCTACATGAATTTGTAAAAAGTTGTTGGACCAAGGCAGGTGAGTCAAGGTTAACAACAATACAATCCCCAGTTCCAATCTTTTTCAACGGGCCCAAACCATTAATATAGAGGGTACCATACAGAAGGCAAAATTAGAATTAACATACAACCAGTGTATGACCTTGTTTTTCAGTTCAACATAAGTTTCCAGGCTCTTTGATCGAGATCTGGGAACGTTAGTGATTACAAGGACATGTGGACAAGATTCCGGGGGCAGATGTAAGACTCTAGACTGACCTCCATAAATGTCTGAACTAGTTCTACTGGATTCCAAGTCTGTCTCTGTAGCGCCGTGTTGATGAGGCTCACAAACATTGGAGACTTTGCTGGCATTAGTCTCTATATTAATAGTTGGAGCTACTCCTGCATTACCCCTAGAAATGGTAGCTGTTGTCTTGATACAGTTATCTACTGAGTTAGTATGAGACCTGGCAGTTCGGCCCATCTCTGATCGGTGGGGGTAGTCGTGACGGTCCTCAAGTGACAAAACACCCTCACATAAATTTACAGAGGCCCTATTGTTAGCACCAGAGGAGTGACCCCACGTAAGAGGGTGACAGTGGGATTGTGTGTCGTCTTGCAGAATGGTAACAGGCGTATAGGGCTTGGTAAGCTCTCCTAATTTCTCCTCGATAACTTGGAGACGGATTTCGATAGATTGCAATCTCTTAATAAGTTCCTCCCTTATATGCTCTATTATATGCTCAAGCACCAATGGGCCGGCAACACTTTCTTCTGATATTGTGAACCTGTCATTCCCAACTTCAGAACCCGGATTGTTGGTACTCATAGTGCATACTCGTTTGTTCCTCAGATTAACCTCACCACGCTTTCTTTTCCCATTTGGGTTAGGCTCTGAGTCGAGTGCTAATGCCCCAGCTAAAGAAGCCGGAGTCAGCTGGGCGGATTCTGCTGTAATAGCCTCATCCAAGGACCCTGAGGTAGTCTCTCTAACATTTTTTGTTTGAGCAGCTGGAGGGGACTTCATAACTGGATGCGTGTTTTGGGCCTGCTGGGAGTGCAGAGGCTGCAGACAAGTTTGTAATAAAATTTGGGGTTGGGGGGTGGAGACTGGGGGGTCTGGTGACGTTGAGATGGATAGACGGCGCTCAACCAACTCTATCTCTTTGTCCAAGGCACCAACTGCCTTTTGTAGGAAACCATCTAAAGTTTTGTTAGTTCTAGAGTTATCTCGTGCTGCCACCCCCTTCCGTCTACCCATCTCCGAACCTTTTATACTCCCTTTTCTCTTTTCCCTTCCGTGTACTTTCCCCACTAGTTACTCCTCCTCTCCTCCACTCAGTGATCTCAAATCTTCGCACTGCACAGTTTCACTAGTTGCCCCAAGTCAGTAGGGCTTCTGGGCAGCACAAATTAAAGAGGGGTAGCTCGGCCCAGCCTCTTACGGTCACTGAATGAATGCAAACAAGGCAGAAACTTGGGCTTCACTTCCCGGGTCTGGGGACTCTGCTTACACACAGTGCAAGTATCCAGTAAGTTCACAGACACAGTACCTGCTGCCACCGGTGGAGCTGCAGGGCTGCCCTCCTCTTCCGCAGGCAAAACGCCCGATTGCTTTACGGCACTCTCAGCCTCCTCCGGTGTGAGAGATTCTGGCTTAAATGCAGCTCCACCCCCACCAAGATGAGAGTCAATAAACTTAAAACCGCAAAAAAGAAAAAAAATCTTGCCAAATTCCAATAGTCAGGCTGTAAAAGAAGCTGGCCTATAATCAAGTTCAGTGATTCGCACAACAATAAGACAAGAGTACCTGGCTGAGATCTGGCTAAGTACACATTTTTCGGGCCCGATGTAGCAATGAAAATTTCAGGGGGGTGGCCCAGCCTCTTCTGGGTGATGACGGGCCCGCCCTTGGCCTGGGCTTTGCCCGGGTGCCGCCCGCACGTCCGCGAGGTGGGCGGGCTGATGGCGCTTACGAGCGCTTGGGAGGCTGTAGGCCCCGCCCCCAAACTCACGTTGCCGGGTCCCTGGGCTCCCGGATCAAGGTTCCGCGTCCCGTGAGTCAGGAGGGCTGATGGCGCTTACGAGCGCTGGGGAGGCTGTAGGCCCCGCCCCCAAACTCACGTTGCCGGTTCTCTGGGCTCCCGGATCAAGATTCCGCATCCCGCGAGGCGGGAGGGCTGATGGTGCTTGCGAGCGCTGGGGAGGCTGTAGGCCCCGCCCCCAAACTCACGTTGCCGGGTCCCTGGGCTCCCGGATCAAGATTCTCCGTCCCTTTTTGGATTGTCACCCCTCACTTCTGGGTCTAGATGCGGTTGGCTATGACTCTGGATGTGCACTAGAACCTACTAACCAAGCCCCAGTGCCAATGCTCTCTCCCTAAATTAAAATATGTGAATTGGCATCTCCAATTGGCAAGGACTTTAACCCTCTTATAAGTCCCTAGCGTATGGTGCCAGTGATACAGGGGACAGGGGTGTTAAAGGGATCACCATGGTCTGAAGCACTTGTTGTGCCACCCTAAGTGACCCAAGTAAACTAGGTGAAATATAAAAAGTGAAAAATAAGTATCAAGAAAACTTTTGTATTTCCAAAACGGGCACAAGATAAGGTGTTGAGAAGCAGTGGTTATTTGCACATCTCTGAATCCAGAGGTGCCCAGACTAGCATGTGAATTACAGGGCATTTCTAAAATAGATGTCTTTTTTACAAACTGTTTTACATTTGGAATGAAAAAATGTAGAGACAGACAAGGCGAAATAAAACTTGTTTTGCTATTCTGCGTTCCCCCAAGTCTCCCGATAAAAATGGTACCTCACATGTGCAGATAGGCCTAATGCTCGTGACAGGAAATGCAACATGGATACATCACATTTTTTAATTGAAATCTGACGTGTTTTGTGCAAAGTGCCTAGCTGTAGATTTTGGACTCTAGCTCAGCTGGCACCTAGGGAAACCTACCAAACCTGCGGATTTTTTAAAACTATACACCTACGGGAATTCAAGATGGGGTGACTTGTTCCACCCAGTGTTCCTCCAAGTCTCTGATAAAAATGGTACCTCACTTGTGTGAGTAGGCCTAGTTCAGGCGATAGAAAATGCCCCAAAACACAGCATGGACACATCACATTTTCCCAAAGAAAACAGAGCTGTTTTTTGCAAAGTGCCTAGCTGTGGATTTTGGCCTCTAGCTCAGCCGGAACCTAGGCAAATCTACCAAACCTGCTCATTTTTCAAAACTAGACACCTAGGGAATCCAAGATGGGGTGACTTGTGGGGCTCTTACCAGGTTCTGTTACTTAGAATCCTTTGCAAACCTCAAAATTTGGAAAAAAAACAATTTAGCCTTACATTTCGGTGACATAACGCTCTGGAATCTGAGAGGAGCCACAAAGTTCCTTCCACCCCGAGTTGTGCTAAGTCTCCTGATAAAAATTGGTACCTCACATGTGTGGGTAGGCCTAGTGCCCGTGACAGGAAATGACCCAAAACACAACCTGGACACATCACATTTTTCCAAAGCAAACAGAGCTGATTTTTGCAAAGTGCCTAGCTGTGGATTGTTGCCTCTAGGTCAGCCTGCACCTAGGGAAACGTACCAAACTTGCACATTTTTGAAAACTAGACACCTAGGGGAATCCAAGATGGGCTGACTTATGGGGCTCTCACCAGGCTCTGTTACCCAGAATTCTTTGCAAACCTCAAAATTTGGCTAAAAAACACTTTTTCCTCGCATATCGGTGACATAACATTCTGGAATCTGAGAGGAGCCACAAATTTCCTTCCACCCAGCATTCCCCCGAGACGCCCGAAGAAAATTGCTACCTCACTTGTGTGGGTAGGCCTAGTGCCCGCCACAGAAAATGCCCCAAAACTCAATGTGGACAAATCACATTTCCCAAAAGAAAACAGAACTCTTTTTTGCAAAGTGCCTAGCTGTGGATTTTGGCCTGTAGCTCAGCCGGCACCTAGGGAAACCTAACAAACCTTCGCATTTTTGAAAACTAGACACCTAGGGGAATCCAAGATGGGCTGACTTGTGGGGCTCTCACCAGGCTCTGTTACCCAGAATTCTTTGCAAACGTCAAAATTTGGATTAAAAATACTTTTTCCTCGCATTTCGGTGACATAACATTCTAGAATCTGAGAGGAGCCACAAATTTCCTTCCACCCAGCATTCCCCAAGACATCCGATAAAATTGGTACCTCACTTGTGTGGGTAGGCCTAATGTCCGCCACAGAAAATGCCCCAAAACACAATGTGGACACATCACATTTTCCCAAAGAAAACAGAACTGTTTTTTGCAAAGTGCCTAGCTGTGGATTTTGGCCAGTAGCTCAGCCTGCACCTAGGGAAACCTACCAAACCAAACATTTTTGAAAACTAGACACCTAAGGGAATCCATGATGGGTGACTTGTGGGGCTCTCACCAGGTTCTGTTACCCAGAATCCATTGCTAACTTCAAAGAGTGGCTAAAAAACACGTTTTCCTCATATTTCAGTGACAGAAAGTTCTGGATTCCGAGAGGAGCCATAAATGTCCTTCCACCCAGTATTCCCCCAAGACTCCCGATAAAATTGGTACCTCACTTGTGTAGGTAGGCCTAGTGCCCGCCACAGAAAATTCCCCAAAACACAACGTGGACACATCACATTTTCCCAAAGAAAACAGAGATGTTTTTTGCAAAGTGCCTAGCTGTGGATTTTGGTCTGTAGCTCAGCCGGCACCTAGGGAAACCTACCAAACCAAACATTTTTTTAAACTAGACACCTAGGTGAATCCATGATGGGGTGACTTGTGGGGCTCTCACCAGGTTCTGTTCCCCAGAATCCATTGCAAACTTCAAAATGTGGCTAAAAAAACATGTTTTCCTCACATTTCAGTGACAGAATGTTCTGGATTCTGAGAGGAGCCACAACTGTCCTTCCACTCAGCGTTCCCTCAAGTCTCCCATTAAAAATGGTACCTGACTTGTGATGGTAGGCCTAGTGCCCACGACAGGAAATGCCACAAAACACAACATGGACACATCACATTTTCCCAAAGAAAACAGAGCTGTTTTTTGCAAAGTGCCTAGCTTTGGATTT
The DNA here is from genome assembly GCF_031143425.1 of Pleurodeles waltl. Taxonomy (NCBI): domain Eukaryota; kingdom Metazoa; phylum Chordata; class Amphibia; order Caudata; family Salamandridae; genus Pleurodeles; species Pleurodeles waltl. The sequence goes on along the minus strand of NC_090437.1, from coordinate 145,366,680 downwards.
TGGTCCGTAGCTCAGCCGGCACCTAGGGAAACCTACCAAACCAATCATTTTTTACAAGTAAGACCACTAAGGGAATCCAAGAAGGGCTAACTTATGGGGCTCTCACCAGGTTCTGTTACCAAGAATCCTTTACAAACCTCAGAATTTGGCTAACAAAACACTTTTTCCTCACATTTCAGTGACATAACATTCTGGAATCTGAGAGGAGCCACAAATTTCCTTCCACTCAGAGTCGCGTTAAGTCTCGCAAAAACAATGGTACCTCACTTGTGGGGGTAGGCCTAGTGTCCACGACAGGAAATGACCCAAAACACAACCTGGTCACATCACATTTTTTCAAAGAAAACAGAGCTGTTTTTTGCAAAGTGCCTAGCTGTGGATTTTGGCCTCTAGCTCAGCCGGCACCTAGGGAAACCTACCAAACTTGCATATTTTTGAAAACTAGACACCTAGGGGGATCCAAGATGGGCTGACCTGTGGAGCTCGCACCAGGTTCTGTTACCCAGAATCCTTTGCAAACCTCAAAACTTGGCTAAAAAACACCTTTTCCTCACATTTCAGTGACCTAACATTCAGGAATCTGAGAGGAGCCACAAATTTCCTTCTACCCAGCATTTCCCCAAGACTCCCGATCAAATTGGTACCTCACTTGTGTGGGTAGGCCTAGTGCCGCCACAGGAAATGCCCCAAAACATAACATGGACACATCACATTTTCCCAAAGAAAACAGAGCTGTCTTTTGCAAAGTGCCTAGCTGTGGATTTTGGTCTGTAGCTCAGCCGGCACCTAGGGAAACCCACCAAACCTTCGCATTTTTGAAAACTAGTCACCTAGGGGAATCCAAGATGGGGCTGACTTGTGGGGCTCTCACCAGGTTATGTTACCCAGAATCCTTTGCAATCCTCAAAATGGGGCTAAAAAACCCCTTTTCCTCACATTTTGGTGATATAACATTCTGGAATCTGAGAGGAGCCACAAATTTCCTTCCACCCAGCATTCCCCCAAGACTCCCGATAAAATTGGTACCTCACTTGTGTGGGTAGGCCTAGTGCCCGCCACAGAAAATGCCCCAAAACACATTGTGGACACATCACATTTTCCCAAAGAAAACAGAGCTGTTTTTTGCAAAGTGCCTAGCTGTGGATTTTGGTCTATAGCTCAGCCGGCACCTAGGGAAACCTACCAAACCTTACATTTTTGAAAACTAGTCACCTTGGTGAATCCATGATGGGGTGACTTGTGGGGCTCTCACCAGGTTCTGTTACCCAGAATCCATTGCAAACTTCAAAATGTGGCTAAAAAAACATGTTTTCCTCACATTTCAGTGACAGAAAGATCTAGATTCTGAGAGGAGCCACAAATGTCCTTCCACTCAACGTTCCCCCAAGTCTCCTGATAAAAATGGTACCTCACTTGTGTTGGTAAGCCTAGTGCCCACAACAGGAAATGCCACAAAACACAACATGGACACATCACATTTTCCCAAAGATAACAGAGCTGTTTTTTGCAAAGTGCCTAGCTGTGGATTTTGGTCTGTAGCTCAGCCGGCACCTACGGAAACCTACCAAACCAAACATTGTTGAAAGCTAGACACCTAGGGGAATCCATGATGGAGTGACTTGTGGGGCTCTCACCAGGTTCTATTACCCAGAATCCATTGCAAACTTCAAAATGTGGCAAAAAACAAGTTTTCCTCAAATTTCAGTGACAGAAAGTTCTGGATTCTGAGAGGGGCCACAAATGTCCTTCCACTCAGCGTTCCCCCAAGTCTCCCGATAAAAATGGTACCTAACTTGCGTGGCTAAGCCTAGTTCCCGCAACAGAAAATGCCCCAAAACACAACCTGTACACATCACATTTTCCCAAAGAAAACAGAGCACTTTTTTGCAAAGTGCCTAGCTGTGGATTTTGGCCTGTAGCTCAGCCGGCACCTAGGGAAACCTACCAAACCAAACATTTTTGAAAAGAAAGACCCCTAGGGGAATCCAAGATGGGCTAACTTATGGGGCTCTCACCAGGTTCTGTTACCAAGAATCCTTTACAAACCTCAGAATTTGGCTAACAAAACACTTTTTCCTCACATTTCAGTGACATAACATTCTGGAATCAGAGAGGAGCCACAAATTTCTTTCCACCCAGAGTCGCGCTAGGTCTCCTGATAAAAATGGTACCTCATTTGTGTGGGTAGGCCTAGGGTCCGCGACAGGAAATGACCCAAAACACATCCTGGAATCCAAGATGGGGTGACTTGTGGGGCTCTCCCCAGGTTATGTTACCCAGGATCCTTTGTAAACCTCAAAATGTGGGCAAAAAAACACTTTTTCCTCACATTTCGGTGACAGAAAGTTCTGGAGTCTGAGAGGAGCCACAAATTCCCTTCCACCCAGCATTCCCCAAAGTCTCCTGATAAAAATGGTACCTCACTTGTTTGGGTAGGCCTAGTGCCCGCAACAGGAAATACCCCAAAACACTATGTGGACACATCAAAATTATCAAATACAAAACTAAGGCCCGTATTTATACTTTTTGACGCAAAACTGCGCTAACGCAGTTTAGCGTAAAAAAAATTTGCGCCGGCTAACGCCATTCTGAAGCGCCATGCGGGCGCCGTATTTATTGAATGGCGTTAGCCGGCGCAAGCAGACCGGCGCTGCCTGGTGTGCGTGGAAAAAAACCACGTACACCAGGCAGCGCCGGCGTTGGGAAAAATGGCGCTAGGGCGTCTTAAAAATGGTGCAAGTCAGGTTGACGCTAAAAACTCACCTCCACCCGATTTGCGCCATTTTTTACGACGCCCAGACGCCATTTACATGACTCCTGTCTTAGCAAAGACAGGAGTCATGCCCCCTTGCCCAATGGCCATGCCCAGGGGACTTCTGTCCCCTGGGCATGGTCATTGGGCATTGTGGCATGTAGGGGGGCACAAATCAGGCCCCCCTATGCCACAAAAAAAAATAAAAAAAAAATACTTATACTTACCTGAACTTACCTGAATGTCCCTGGGGTGGGTCCCTCCATCCTTGGGTGTCCTCCTGGGGTGGGCAAGGGTGGCAGGGGGGGTCCCTGGGGGCATGGGAGGGCAGCTGTGGGCTCATTTTGAGCCCACAGGTCCCTTAACGCCTGCCCTGACCCAGGCGTTACAAAGTGGCGCAAATGCGGCGTTTTCTGCCCCGCCAACTCCCGGGCGTGATTTTTGCCCGGGAGTATAAATACGACGCATTTGCGTCGCAGTCATTTTTTTGGACGGGAACGCCTACCTTGCATCTCATTAACGCAAGGAAGGCGTTCACGCTAAAAAATGACGCTCTTTACTCATACTTTGGCGCTAGACGTGTCTAGCGCCAAAGTATAAATATGGCGTTAGTTTTGCGCCGAATTTGCGTCGAAAAAAACGACGCTAATTCGGCGCAAACGGAGTATAAATATGCCCCTAACTGTTTTTGCGGGGGAGGGGCACTTGTGTTTTTGGTCCTGGGATCAGCAGCCATATAGGGAAACCTACCAAACCCAAACATTTCTGAAAACTAGACTCCCGAGGAAGTCCAGGGAGGTGTGACTTGTGTGGATCCCCAGTGTTTTCTTACCCAGAATCTTTTGCAAACCTCAAACTTTGGCTAAAAACACTTTTTCCTCACATTTCAGTGACAAAGTTCTAGAATCTGAGAGGACCCACAAATTTTCTTCTACCCAGTGTTCCCCCCAAGTCTCCCGATAAAAATGATGCCTCACTTTTGTGGGTGGCCCAGGTGCCTGCAACAGAAAAATGCCAGTAACATGTAGAAATTGAGGGGTTAGCACAGAAAGTTTATAAGCACATATTGTTCTTTTATACATCTTTTTGGCTGACTCTGCTTTGGGGACCCACACATGTGAGGTAGTAAATGTGTGCCAGAGGGGTGATTCTACAAAGAAAATTGAGGAAAATATGCTTTTTAAAGAAAATTTAGATGGTTTAGTCTGGGCAAGAAAATGTTGGGGGATCCGGGCAAGCCACACCTCCCTGAACTCCTTGGGGTGTCTAGTTTTAGAACATGTCTGGGTTTGGTAGGTTTCCCTAGATAAATGCCGCACCTGGGACCAAAAACATAGGTGCCCCCCATACACAGGTAGTTTTGTAATAGATCATTTTGATGTGTCCACGTACTTATGTGATGTTCCAAACACTAAAATTGTGAAAAGAAATGCACTTAGGTTAAGTTAAAAAGACCCCTCACCCACCATCCAAGCTGGTGGCATGCTTTATCATCGGAGTCCCACCCGAGACACTTAGCGTGTCATGGGTGTACTGTGGCTCCTGATTACACCGGAGCAGGTTTTGTTATTTTTACCACCCATACTTGTTGGATTTGGATCAAGGGTGAGTGATGGTTCAGTAGATCAAATTTTATTAACAAGAGATTTCACAAAAGTGAAATGCACTGTTAATACCTAAAAGGCCAAAAAACTGAACCAATGACTCACAGCTCGTGAGCTGTAAAGCCGTGTCAAGGCACCCACCGCTTTACAGTCCATTCACACACCTTTCATACATGACATGCACAAGACCATTCACGCCACCAGCCACGGGCCCATCATATTACAAAACTTACATCGACAGACAGTGCCACCCAAGAACCCATCACTTACAAATGCTCTGATGCATGATACAGCAATCACACCAGCTGATGGGAGTGTGTGAACTGGTGTTTGCCTGAAGAGTGTAGCAGTAGCGAAAAGCAAGTCAATATTTACACCACCAGCAAAGCTCCACTCCACGCACAACACCATCACTTTTTTTTGTTTTTAAACAACAATGAAACCACTAATTATAAGTAAGTACAAAACTACAAAGACAACAGCTCTAACTGAATACATGACAGTAATGGCAACCGTGAAACTGAACATATGAAAATTTAAAACAGCAGTTTACGCTCACGGTATTTCCCAATAATTCATCTGTTTGTGGCAGCTCCTGAAACAGCCACCCACACACAGCCCAGGTTTTGAAGGACAATCAGGGCAGTACATCCTATTTTCCCTCCTGATACCTCTTCGAGCACAGACTCTACACCTCTTAGCAGGAAAGTTTTTTTGGGCCGTGGGAGGAATGTGCTCAGCAAAGTGATGATCTTTCAATCTAACCACATCCTCCACAACTGCTTCTCTAGGAACTTTTCCCTGTTCCACCACAACAAGGCTTGCTATGATAGACTCCTGAAATTTCACAAATGTCATCCTTGACTCTGGAGCACTATCCTTGAACTCAACAAAAGCATTAAAAGCTGCCAAGTGAAACAGGTGAACCGCTAATTTCTAATACCAAACATAAGACTTACGAGCAGCAGTGTAAGGTTCCAACCTCTGATCTACTCTATCAACACCACCCATGTGCTTATTGTAGTCTAAAATGCATGCAGGTTTGCGCACTTCAGCAACTTGACCCCAAACAGCCACAGGTGAAGTACTCTCATCATGGATGGTAGTTAGCATGTATACATCCCTACTTTCTACAAATTTCAGAGCAAGCAGCTCATCATTCCGCAAGGCACTGCACACTGTCCCTTCTTAAGTTTTTTACAGACAAGCTCTCTTGGATAGCCTTTCTGATTAAAGCGGATTGTGCCACAAGCAAAAGTGTCCACTCTGAACAACTCCTTGAACAACTGAACTCCAGTGTAGAAGTTATCTACATATAAATGGTGACCTTTGTTAAGCAGTCATCTACCAAGTTCCCACACAACTTTCTCACTAACTCCAAAAGTGGGTGGACAACCAGGGGGGTCAATACTGAAATCTCTACCAGTGTAGACCCAGATTTTATAAACATATCCTGTACTACTTTCAGACAGCATACACAATTTAATTCCATACCGTGCCCTCTTGCTAGTAATGTACTGCTTAAAAACCAAAACACCCTTGAACAGGACCAAAGATTCATCTACAGATATTTATTTGCCTGGAACATAGATCTCTGAAAAACGATCTACCAAATGATCAAGGACAGGTCTAATATTAAAGAGACAGTCAGAATCAGGGTGATCTTGTGGCAAGGCTAAATCATTATCTACAAAATGCAACATCCGAAGAAGAAGCTCATACAGGTTATGACTCATGATAGCAGGAAATATAGCAGTTGCCATTAAGGGACTAGTAGAGCAATATGGAGACAGTGATGGCTTCCTTATCAGCCCCATCAAAAAAAGTTAAACCCAATAACTTTTTCAACTCTTTTTTGGGGGAATCAACAACCTAGCTGTAGAGTGTGGCCTACGTCTGGCAGCGTTGTCCCTCAAATACTGCTCTGCATACAAATTAGTCTGTTCAACAATCTCTTCCAAAAAGATATTGTCCATAAACCACTGAAGAAGTTGACAGGCAAAAAGTTTTCTGTATTAACTCGAAACTCTGGAAAACCAGTAAATGCATGCAACTGTGGCTGCTTCATGTTTGGTGCAACCCACGTGTCAGGTCTTGCAATGGGAAGCCTTTCAGCCATTGGCACATCAGTGTCCTCTAAAACAGGCCCTTCATCAGCACTGAGGGTGGCTTCATCATCAGAAGATTCCTCTCTGACAGAAAATTAACTTCCAGAATCTTACACTTCCTCCTCTGCCTCAGATGCAGAGTCAGTCTCATAATTATGGTCAGAAGACGACTCAAAAAGCACACCAACAACCTGCTGAGTGGTCATCCTACAGCTAGCCATGATCCTTCCTACAAAAAGAGCTGGACAAATGCACCACCAACAACCAGCACTGTGTAAGATAAGTAACAAACAAAGTGTAGCTTTATCGATAAGAGTTATAAACTCAAAAACTATACCGCTCACTTGCCTGAAAAAGCTTGACTCACCAGCAAATACTAGGCACAGCCACAGCAATCACCAATGATATCCCACAAACAAAAAAAGAAAATTAGACATAAGACAACACATTAATCATTGTGCATGAATCTAAGGACAATTTCACACACAATCGTGCATTCAGTACACCTCCTACAGACATGCCATTCATGCATGACAACATAACTCCTTTGGAGTAAATTTATTTACTTACCTAAAACATGCAACTATGCAAACCGCAGGACAACCACTGCCAAAACCGCAACAAGCCACAGTAAAGGAAGCAAAAGCTTTGAACTAGAACAAAAAGGGGAAATGAACTGTTATTATCATAAATGCAAATATTTCGCCAGATGACAAACACCCCGCCACCAACCATTTTTAAATTTTCTCTGGTGTCTAGTGTTCTCTTCTTGGGGGCAGATGGGCCTAAAAAAGAAAATAGGCCAATCTGCCCCCAAGGGGGGCAGAAATGGCATTAACTATATTGGCCCCTTTGGGGGGTGACCCTTGCCCAAGGGGCCACCCCACCACACGAAGCACACACACACACATGATCCCTGGCGCTATGTGGATTCTGCCCCCCCTGGGGGTAGATGGGCCTAAAAAAAATAGGCCAATTTGTCTCCAAGGCGGGCAGAACTGCCCAATAGTGCTTTTTGCCTCTTGGGGGCGACCCTTGCCCAAGGGGGTGCCTTCCAACACAAAGATAAAAGAAAAAAGTCCTGGCGTCTTCATGGTTCAAAAAATAGGCCAATCTGCCCCCAAGGATGGCAGACACGGACTAGATTATATTGCCCCCTTTGGGGGGGCGACCCTTGCCCAAGGGGCCACCCCCCCACACACAAAGCACACATACACATGATCCCTGGTGCTAAGTGGATTCTGTCCTCCTTGGTGGCAGATCAGCCTAAAAAAAAATAGGCCGGTCTGCCCCCAAGTGGAGCAGAACTGCCCAATAGTGCTTTTTGCCCCTTGGGGCTGACCCTTGCCCAAGGAGCGCCCCCAACATAAAAACAACAAAAGAAAGAAAAAATAAAAAATCCTGGGTGTCTTCATGGTTTCTGCCTCCCCCTGGGGGAAGAAGGGCCTAAAAAAAATAGGCCAACCAGCCCCCAAGGGGGGGGGGGGGGCAGAAATTGGCTAGATTTTATTGCCCCCTTTGGGGGGTGACCCTTTCCCAAGCGGTTACCCCCCCACAAAAAGCACATACACAGATGATCCCTGGCGCTAAGTGTATTATGTCCCCCTTGGGGGTAAATGGGCCTAAAAAAAATAGGGGGGGGCTGAACTGCCCAATAGTTCTTTTTGCCCCTTGGGGGGCGACCGTTGCCCAAGGGCCACCCCCCAACACAAAAACAATCAGCCACAAAAACAATCCCTAGTTCTAGTGGCTTTCTGCTATAGGGGGCAGATCAGCTTAAAAATAAAAGGCCGATCTGCCCACAAAGGGGGCAGAAACAGTGATAAATATAATGCCCCCCAAGGGGAGCGACCCTTGCCTAGGGGTTGCTCTCCCACACTGCAAACACATACACATACACATACACACTAATTCCCTGGTGTCTAGTGGGCATTCCTGCTGCTCGATCGCATCGCGATCGGGCAGCAGGAATGCAAAAAGAGACATTGAGGGAAAGGAAAACCCTTTCCTTTCCCCAAATACCCCCCGCCCGGATGTAAAACTCACCTCCTTTCCTCTGGACGCGCTGGAAGCAAATGTCTTCCAGCGCATTTTTGCACCCTTTGATGATGTCAGCTCACGATTGCGCACTGACGTCATTGGGGGTGTGGAGAGGCGGGTGTGGAAGTGAAAGCAATTCCCCTTCCAACCATGACCTTGTGGCTCTCGAGGGCAGCGCTTGCGCTTCCCCGAGGGCCGGTACACGGATGTAATGGTGATGTCCGTGACGCCTGAGAGGCGCCACCACGGACGTAACCATTACGTCCATGGCATACAAGGGGTTAATAAACCATCACCTTAAATTAAAATATTGAGTTGAATAAAAATTCTCATAAAATGTATATATTTGAACTTTTCATTTGATTATTGACCAATGTCACTATCAACTGATTTGAATTCAGTTTCAGTTGCATAAATATTATTATTGCTTGTTTGCATAGTTTTGTTAGGATGTTTAATGGTATTGATGTTGAGTAGATTAAACTTGTTTTGCAAATTTGGTCAGCCTATGGTTTTCATTTATCTTTATAATTTAGTGTTACATACTATTTACATGACTTTGGCTTTGTAGTTATTATAAGTTTTGAAACTTTTCAGTGATTGGAGTTTTGTTTCCATGCCCAAACTGGTTACAGTGTTTACATTTTTGAGGTATTGATTGAGATGTGATTGAATGTGTTTTGTTTTATCACACTCTTCACTGGGTCCAAAGATCCCATCAACCTTGGATGTTAGTGTTTTCGAATCCTGACCCAAAGGAGCAAACACACCCGCACACATGGAGATGGTTAAGCCTAATCTGTTTCCCCTGGTGGGATTGGTGTAAAGAGACTCCGAACTCCCTCTGCAACTGGGAATACCCTGGAAACTGGAGCTTTTTCAATATTTTGGGATCTGCGAGCACAAGACCCAAAAGCTCACTATACACTCTATGTGGAAAGGGTACAGGAGGGGCTGGCTTTGTCAGTAGAGTTCTGAAAGATGCTTTCACTCTCCGTGATGAGGTCCATTTTAGTGGTGAAAATGGTGTTCCTGCTGCACTGCCTCTACGTACTGCAGAACGCGATGTGCTTGTTCCTCCAGTGACTTTTGTGCCACTGGACAGATTGTTGGGCAGCCTGATTTGAGCAGGTGGTAGGAGTCCTTTCAAACTAGACATGCTTCATTTCCCTTGGCAGAGTGGGGGTCTCGGACTGCCAGACCATCTTCTATATTTTGTGGCATGACAGCTACAGCATGCAGTACATTGGTTGGACGGAGACAGGAACTGGAAAAAGCCCAACTTGCAGGATTCTGTGACCCCTACACACTTTAGAAGGTTTTAATGATGAGGAATATGGTTCCTGACTCACTAAACTTCTTACTGCATCAAATGGGTAGAGTGTGAGACAGAGTAGTGTTTGTGGTATTGCATAGGGCACCCTATGCTGAGGACTTATCCCTGTGGATACTCTATGTGAGAGTGTCAGAGACGTATATGCCAATAAATGGTTTATCATGTTTCACCAAGTCTTGGAATGGCTTGGAATTGGTCCAGGTAAATGCCTTGCAGTACGATCACCTGGCACACACAGCCAAGGGGGGTTAGACCACGTTTCCGACTGAACCAGGGAGCATGAGGTTTTACGGAGATGGGAGACCTGAGGGGTGGCCGGTGCCTCATCACAAACCTTCATGTGGCCATTCTGGAGGCCGGGGGAGAGCTCTCCAGGCTAGAGAAAGTTGAACATGGACTGTGGCGAAGACCTGGAGGACTCTGAATGGCAGAAAGCCTGTGAACAGATACAATTTGTGGCCCTCAATGCCCGCTTCCAATACAATTTAATTTCATAACTTGTTCCAAACTTATTTCACCCATGTCAGACTCTCTAAAGTTAACCATCAGCGTATTTTTTGCATCTGACCTGGTAATAGGGGCAGTTGATGATTTTTTTTACCAGGGTGATTGGTACTTTGTCACATATAACAAGAGTTTTGCTGCCATGATTAGTAAAAGTGTGTCTCCTAGGTGTTCTCCCACAGAGGAGCAGGATACCAAATATGCTCGCACAAATGATAGTGTTGGGGGTGGTGCTGGCGAAATGTCAGATTGCTGTTATCAGCTGTCTGATGCCCCGGTTCCCATGGAGATGAATATGTGACAGTGGATATTGCGACATGGGAGGAGATCGTTTTGAAAATAGAAGATCCTGTTGCCATTAACCCATAGTGAAAGGTGCAAAGGGGCACAGAGTTAGATCATGGGGTGAGTATATAGTGAAATTATAGCCTGCAGGAGGGGTAGAATACTGCTCCATGGTTTAAGAATAATTGTACTGCGTGCGACTTGACTGACATCATTATGTATTTTTACCATACAAAATGTGAATAAAGAAATTTTTAACAAGACTGATGTCAGAACTTTGATCCCGTAGAGGCCACTTGTGGCCTTTAACATCAACAGCCACTTTATTGTGGCTTCATGATTCTGGGATACCTCATTATAGGTATTCTGCCAAACAGGTAAAACTTATTTCTTAAAGGGAGACAGAAATCTGTGGGATTCTTAAATCACCCCCACCCATTATTTTAAAATGCTAAAATATTGAATACTCAACGGATCAATTATATTTCCCTATTGTTTAATAACTAAATGCGCCATTCGCCAGTGGAACTTGATCACATAAGAGCATGTTTTAATATGTATGATGATGACACTCAGTTTATCTCCAATTTAGGTTAAACGAGGAACGCCATCAATTACCTAGGTCTCCATTTGAAAAAAGCCTATAATACACAAAGGCCCATATTTATGGATTTTGCTGCAAAACTGCGCTAACACAGTTTTGCGTCAAAATCCATAGCACCTACTAGCGCCATTCCATAGCACCAGCTAAGTGACATATTTATGGAATGGCACACAGTTGCGCAAAAGACAGGCTAGCATTTAAAGAAAAGACGCTAGCCCTGGCGCAAGTAGATGAGGTGTTACTGTACCAGAAATGACACTAGGCTGGTTAGCGGCAATAAATATGCCGCTTACCAGCCTAGCCTCATTTTCTGATGCACTACTACTCAAACATGACTCCTGCCTTAGTAAAGACAGGAGTCATTCCCTCAACCCCAGTGGCTGTGCCCAGGAGACCAATGTCCCCTGGGCAAGGCCATAATACCCAGTGCCAGGCAGGCGGCCCCATGTAAGGGGCCCCCAATGGCACAGAAAAAAAAAATCAAACTTACCAGTACGTTCCCAGGATGGGGTTCCCCATCCTATGGCATCCATCTGGTGAGGGTAGGGGTGTTACTGAGGCTTGGGGTGAGCATATGAGGGCCCATTCCATGGTGATAAGCCATGGAAATTGGTCCACATGTCCCCTAACACCTGGTCAGACCCAAGAGTTGAATTATGGTGCCATTATTTTGGTCCACCTACTCTGTACACGTTGTTTTTGCACTGGAGTATAAATAAGGCAGTAGGGGGTTAGCGTGACATTGTGGACGGGAATACCTATCTTGCATCTTAATAGCGCAAAGTAGTTTGCCCCATCCACAATATGACGCTAACCCCTATATTTTGACGCAAGATGGGTCTATCGTCAAAATATAAATATGAAGCTAGATATGCGACATTATAGCGTCAAAATATTTTACTCTAAAACGGCACAAGACAATTATAAATATGCACCCAAGTATTGGATGTCAAACAACTTAAACTTTACACATCCAAATCAGAGGTCTGCTCACTTTTTCTAATGAGCCACATTTATCCATCATGCTACATCGGAAAAGGGTCCTTACCAAGTACCATCCTAATCAATTCATAATTTATGCATCAACATCAACAACGTTAATTACTCAATAATCAATTTCCAAAAGTTGCAAAAACTTGTTTTTGGCAATTAAAAACTCTGAGAAAACTCCTTCCTCTTATACAAAGTCAACACCATACTCAAGTATTGATTGCTCTTGTATAATCCAGACTAGACTATGGACATGCCACATAGCTCTCTTCTTCTGAGCAACTGGTACACAATTCAGCCAAAAGCCTTATTCTAAAGAACCCTGAGATGTAAACATCCCTTCAGTGTTATAGAACTTCATTGATTGACTAGAAAGCAGATAATCACCTTCAAGGTATATATAATATCACACATCATTGCAAAGCATGTTGATGAAGTTGAAAATGTTTCTTAATAATTGCTTTTTTGATGCTGCACTCAACTCATATTCCTTATTCCTAAAATTCAGATGTTTGTGCCTAACTCGATAGTTCTCTACTGAATAGCTGTGTTCTCTGTATTTTTGTTTCGACTAAAGGGACCCCGGGCAAAAGGAGAATTAGCTATAGACTATAGGCCACAAGCCAGAAAGAGGAACATAAAACAAGCTTGTGACCAATAGTCTTTGCTACGCTAGGTTTCAGCCTCTGAAATTAAGGAAAATAATACCACACACTATGACAAAGTGTAGATAATGAGCAAACAGTAACATGACCACAGCCATAAACTCAATGATCCTGCACAGACATTGCTACAATAGGCCATTCAAACACAAGGTACTTGTCTTTGGAAGGATAAATAATTGATCAAGTAACAGCACAGCACATAACCAGATGCAAGTGATGTTCCCTTTTACTTTGTGGAGTGGATTTCACGCGGGAGAAGGAAGCTGGAATTTCCTTTCGTAGTAGCCTTCTTGAAGCACTTTTCCATGAACAAGGTTCACTCTAAATCGTGCTTGAAGGTGGTGGGCAAAGCAAGGTGCATGAACGTGGTTGATAGGTACCCAGAAGCACATCATACTACTTTCTTAGGGGAAACCAGAGGAACATGGACTCTGACTCCCCTCAACCCAGACCTAGAGAGGTGGAGCAGGCAGTGAGTGCACTGACATGAAAATGGAGACATGGATATTGGAATGTTCCTATATAGATAGTGGCTGTTGAAGATACAATGCCATGTCATTTATGACGTTTTCAATTGGAAATTGTGATAAAAAGCATTAAAGCTGCAGCTTGTGGATACCTCCTATTTGCAAAAGCCTTGTGGATAATCAAAACAATCCCTAACATTGTATTTTAGATGTTATAGCTAAACGGTGTCAAGCAAAGATGTCCAACGCACTTCTCTTTCTTTAGGACATAACAGCTCAGGTAATTTTTTAGCTCCTGATATGTGCTGTGGGTATGCCGTTCCATTTTTGGATACACTATGGATAAAAAAAAAAAAAGATAATTAAAATTTCTTTGAAAAAACATTCCAAGCCGTTTCTAGTGTCTGAAAGCGTACCTGAAGACAAACCATTAAAACACACCACATAAAAGAAACATCAGCTATGATTTGTGTGTATGGGATAACACCCGCAAAACCCCAATGAAGGGGACTGCAAAGGCTCAGATTGCAAGTAATTTTTGCCAAGTAGGATATCATTGAAGCAACTATTTATTGAAAAATCCACCACTGCGTATATTGATAGAGTGTCTCATACAAAAGGTGAATTGGGTACGGGCTGCAGGAGCCCGGTATGTTTTTGCTTATCCAGTTTTGCATGAAGGCATGTGTCACATGTTGCAATGCAATATGTGTAGTCCTAAAATATGTACCACTGAGCTAAATATATGGTCCCTTTAGGCCCAGGATGACCTTATAGTAGGATATTGTGATATCATGCTAAAGCCCTTTGACTCAGAGCTGATGTTGATTGAAACAACCTATTGTCACAAAATAACAGCTCTTCAATATGCCCAGGCAAAGGATCTACTGCTATCAAATCCACCAACTCCAAATGGCTGCTAGACAGAGCCCATAAGTAATCATGTCTTTAATGAGGCACTGGAGAAACTGAGTGGAGAAAACAGAAGTGTGGTTTACTTTGGGTTTTCTCTCAGCCCTTGGTCAGGGCAAGCCATCTGCTTTGGCATTTTTATTACTGCTCCCGTACATGATGGCAAGAAATGAGTCTTCAAAAAAAGGGGCTTTCAAAGTTGTAAATGCCCTCCTCATGTTTGAGATTTGCAGGCTTAAGGGTTTGGTTGCCGGATGATGAGCCCCTTTTCTATAATGCATCTTTTACTACAAAGATGTCTTTATTAAAGATGGTGTCATTCGTCTCAGCAGACAAGAGCTTTACAACAGAAAATAATAGCGATGTAGTTGTCTAGTTTCCCTGTGCCTAGGAAAGCTGCTAAAGCATGATTTGGGGTACCTTCTTCAAGCTAATAAGCCTGCTGTGCACCCAGATGTGCAAACCATTATGGGACTGAAACACCAATTCTACTTCCAGTGTTTATTGGAAAATATTTCCTGTCCACTGAAAGAATGTAACTAGAGCCACAATCCTGGAAAAGCAAAGATCTATACCTTTAGAGGCCTATACTGCTGTACCTTCACAGTTGAAAGGAACAATCAAACACTATTTAAAAAGCGCAGTTGATCACCCAATAGTGTGTCCAGCTGCTTGCAGTTCCTGGAGGCTTATTCAAACAGCCAGCTCTGGGCCATTCAGAATTTTAAAGCGAGGTGATGGTGCAGAGGTGCGTGGGGAGGCTGTTCCAGGTTTTTGCTTCAATGTGAAAGAAGGAGTGTCTTCCACTTCTGCTTCTATAGATTTGGGGAGTATGGGTAAGTGAAAGGGAGGTAGAGCGTAGTCTTCCTGATGGTTAATGGAATTCCAGGCAGTGGTGATTGGACGTGGATCCTTGGTTTTGCAGAGCCTTGTGTGTGTGGGTCAGCAGCTTGAATTGGCATCTCTTCTGTATGGGGAACCAGTGGAGTTGCCTGAGGTAGGGTGGGATGTGGGTTTACCGGTGGAGGATAAGGATGAGTCTGGCTGTGACTTTTTGCATGGTCTAAAGTCTCTGTAGGAGATATGTGGCGATTCCTAGGTAGAGGGTGTTGCCATAGTCTAGTCAGCTGGTGGTGAGGGCCTGTCTCACGGTGCATCTTGTTTGTAGGGGTAGCCACTTAAAGATCTTTATAGCATGCGCAAAGTGAGGAAGCAGGTGGAGGAGACAGCATTGATCTGTGATTTCATGGTGAGCTTGTTCTCAATGATTCTGAGGTTAGGTCTGCTGCCCACGAAGAGTCGTTCCATGTGTTGCTGCTGTTGCCAAAGATTAGTACTTCCGTCTTGTCTGTGTTCAGCTGCAGCCACATTCATAACACTTACATATTGATGGTGCTCCTGAAAAAGCAGCTCCCTAATCTTTTAAGATTTAGGGCTGGTTCAGATGTTGGTGCTTATGGTCCTCCATCGGTTTTCTGACTGAAAATCCACCTGTCATATTTCGAATTTGTTGTTCCCTTTGACTTTAACCCGACCGAGTACCTCTGACCCTGCCAAGGATTCCCATCCACTGTGACAACACCATAGGAAAGTGTTGCTGATGGGGGGACTCCAGCCACACTTTCTCCCGGGCAGATTTGGATGTGCCATACCACCAAGCAAAAAGTGGCAGTCCAACCCCCACTTCTTACTTGGTGGATTGGGAGGGGCAAGGGGGTGAAAACTCACCTTTTTCTCCAAAATCTACTTCAGTTTCCGGCTAGGCATGACTGGACAGGACCATCCGTCGCTGATGCCATCGGACCCCAGAGAAAACACCTCCCCTGTTGCTGGACGTGAAGGTAGGCAACTCACATTGACTGTGTACTTTGGAGGGGTCACGGCACATGGGCACAGGACCACTGAAGGCATATACATTTCACTGATTTTTTTTATAATCACTGAGACATGCATATGTCAGGAACACGGGTGGTTCACACATGGACGGGGACACACTGGTACACAACATATATTGCACATATACACAACTGTCATTATGGCATCAGTATTCATTGCCAGTGACAGTACATTCAGACTTGTCAACTGTGCTGATGTGTGTACATTGCAAGGGGACCTGTACCTGTCATGTTGTGCTCTGAGCTGTGTGTGTGAGTCAGTATGTGTAAGTGTGTGTGAGTGGCAATTGGCTGGTTGAGGTAGAGGAAGGTGCAGTGGGTGATGTGGGTGTGTCAGTATGAGCGCCACTTGCACATGGCATGAATGTTGCACTGTATGTTGTGCTGTGTGCTGTGTTGCTGCATGCAGAATTCCGGTGCACGTTGCTGTGTGGCGGTCGCTGTTGTGAAGTGAGTAGTTGTATGTGAGTGTGTGTATGTATAGATGAGGTTGTGTAGTGTGTGGATGCAGTGTCACTAGTGTGTGTATGTTGTGTGATGGATGTACATATATTTGTGTATGCTGCATGTAGGTGTTGTGTTGTGGTGGAATGACAAGGGATAATGTTGTATATGTAATGTGTTGTGTCATGTGTGATGCAGGGAAATACATAAGTGAAGGGTAGAGTGTGTGTGTGTTACTTACCTATATTCCACAGCCATTGTCCCATGTCCTTTCGGTCCAGCGGTGTCCTTCCTCTATCAGAAAAGTGGCAACAGGAGACCACATGTCCAACTGTAACATCTAAATACGGCCGGTGGCAACCTGCAAGCCTGAAAGCTAGGGAGAGAGCTCCGCCGTGGCAGTCTTTGGCTCAGCCATAATACATGCAAATACGGAGAGTATAACACGTCAACTTGATGGTCTTCTTAGGCGACTTGAAGGTAACACCACCAAGCTCTAAATTAGGCCACTAAGGTAAATTCTAGTGAATCCTGGCGAACAGAAACACTATCACAAACATGACAGATCTCCCACTGGCTTATTATGATCTCATCATATCCTATGGAGATCGTAAAACTGTATGGAATAACCATCATATTTGCGATGGAGTATTTCCTCCAAGATCTAAATCAGGCCCTTAATACGGCAAAATTACCACCTTGATTTCAAACCTTGCACATGTCCTGAAATCTCACAAGACTGATCTTGCTAGATCAAGACAACACCTCTACTCCCTGCCACCCTAAACATTAGCCTCCAGTCCAAAGGAACATGGAGACAAATAGATAAGGAATAAACACATCCTAACAACCTTTTGTTAACATGGAAATCCATACACCCATGAATATGACCAACAGCAGACAGACAAAGACAGGGCCGTCTTTAGGGCAGTGCGGCCACACTGCGCACTGACCCAGGGTGGGAGATGGGGGGTTTCACTGACCTCAAAGGGGGGTGAGTGGGCACGCTGTGTTTAGCAGCAACACACAATTTAAAAGCACCTGCTGCAGAGTTCCTTGTGTGTCCAGGTTTCAGGCAGCAAGAAAAAATTCAAGATAACTTGTGAATTATGTTCCTGCTAGTTGGAAAAGGCCTTTTCTGCGGGGGCACCCCAGACTTTTTTGCCTTCCTCCTCCTCTTTTTCTGACCCTGTTTTACTTGCCTTTAGGACTCTGGGCACTTGACCTCTGCTATCCAGTGTTAAAATGCATCTGCCCTTGATCCAGCATAGCTCTGTTTCCTCATTCAATTTGCTGAACCTTTTTAGGAGTCCCAAGGGGCAAGCAGACGTATAATTTTCTCAAATCTTGAAATGACAGTGTAACCCTTTAGATCACACATTAAATCTTAGAGACAAAAAGGATTTATTACTGACTTAAACTCAAATGAGTCTCAAAACCATGCTACAAACATACAAAATCACCAAAGGAGAATCAAAGCATTGGACAAAGTCAAACTTCTCAAACATGTAAAAGACCAAGCTCTCTGCAGCAACTACGCAAAAGAGAAGAAAGTGAATTTGGCGGTCTGAACTAAGACCTTGAATTTCCAGTCTAACCATTCAATCTAAATAACCTAAATGTGCAAATAACACTAAGAGATTTAGGCCCTCATTATGAACATAGCTCCGCCGGCGGTGGCGGTAACTCCCACCAACAGGCTGGTGGTCCGGACCGCCAAATAATGAAGCACATGAGAAACAGCCAGCGGGAAATCCACACACCGCCAGCATTAGAGTGCCAAAAACGACGGAAGAGGCTGCCCACAGGCCAACAGAAAGGCCCACCTGCCCAACAAATAATGTAGCACAAGACCACCGTTAGTTCGGAAACAAACCAAATATAAGGAAACACTCACCATAGGGACACACAACACACCAAAGCAGACATGGAGAGAGAGTTGCAAATAATGTCAGTCCTGCTCCTTGCAATATACCTCCACGACCATGACCGACGACGAAGACGATGACGGTAAGTACCGCAACCTAGTAAACAAGGGAAGTTAGGGCACAGTTACACACCCACAAGCAACACACTTCCAACCCCTCACACAGTCACCAGCCATACACACCAGAATAAGAGGCACTTACCCAACACAAGGCAAATTAAACCTGCCCAAAGTACGCACATGTGCACACCACACCTCCACAATGAAACGATGAACCACGTCTCCATATTGTGCCAACAGCACCACTGGGCACACAAACTTTAATACAAAATGAAATATGAATGTCCAAATAAGGCCTTTGGCCAGTCCATTATAAACAGGCTGAAGGCCCCAAGTGGCCCAAACTTGACTCCACATGTTAACATGGTACTCCACCATAAAGGGACATCAATGGGGCAGCCAGGCCCCCACAGGGAACAGAGATAGGGGGTGGCGGGGTGGGGACTTACGTCTGGAAGGGGGCTTGGGCTTACGTTTGGTAGGTGGAGGGGGGTTTGGGTTTACTCTTGGAAGGTGGGGGAGCAGGCTTGGACCGGCGGGTGGCAGGCGGACCTGGGGCAGCATGGGGCTTCTTCCTCTCTGGGGAAGGGGCATGGGAATGGGAGTGCATACTGGGGCAGACTTGCACGAGGAAGGAGTGGACAGAGCAAGGAGATGTGCATGTTTAGGGACGAGAAGGGGTGGGCCAGTGCATTCGATCAGATCAACACAGGACAGGAAAAGTTTTTTAGGGGCAGTTGGGGTGGACATGGAGGAAGGTGTGGGAGTGGAGGTAGAGGGAGTGCTTGTAACTGGTGTAGGTGTGCTGACCTGGATGCAGGTGCCTGTACAGTATGCTGTGGTGTGGTGGATGTATGTTGAATGGGTATCTGGGAATGTTTGAGTGTCTTGGGTGGGGGGTGGACACAATGGGACAAGACAGGTTGCCAGTGTACATGGATGTTGTCTGGGTGTCTGTCGTTTTGGTGAGTGCAGGTGTGTTGTCTGGGGTGCATGACTGGATGTCTGATGTTGTGGTGAATGCAAGAATGGGGCCAGCAGCAGTGACTGAGGGTGCAGTGCTTGTGGGTGTGCATGTTGAGGTGACTGACAAGGAAGGCGGGAGAGGGGGACACACTGGGGGAAGTTGATGTTGTCATGTGTGCCTTTGTATGTTGGCTGTGTGTATGCCTGGGGTGGGAAGTGTGGTGCTTGTGTTTCTCTGTGTGCTTCTTGTGTGTTGAGGTGTGTGCATGGCTGTCTGGAAGTGTGCTTGGGATGGGTGAAGGGAGTGGGGTGCTGGAAGGGGTAGAAGTGGTTGGAGGGGGGACGGACAGACCAGGGGCACTGGCTGCCGTCAAAGAGGAGACCAGAGCCTGAAAAGATTTCTCTAGGCCGGACATGGCACAGTGAATTCCTTCCAGGTATGCATTGCAATGCTGCATCTGGGATGCTAGCCCCTGGATGGCATTCAAGATGGTTGTCTGCCCTACAGAGATGGTCCTCAGGAGGTCAATAGCCTCTTCTGTGAGGGTACAGGCCCCTGGGGCAGGGGATGAGGTGCCTGTGGCGAAGGAGATGCCCATGCTTCTGGGTGAGTGGGCTCAGGCAACTGGGTGGGGAGCACCTGGAAGGGCAGTGACGGTATGGGGGAGTGATGGAAGATGACACAGAATGGGTGTGCCCACTAGGGTCTGCCACCACCAGGGAGGAGGTATCAGAGTCACTACTGTCAGTGATAGTTGCCTCCCCCGTGGTACTCTGCTCGCCCTCTGACCCACTGGTCCCCTTGGCGTCAGTCGACTCTGTCTCCTTAGAAATGTGGGCTGCTGCATCCCCACTCACCCTGCCACTGCTCCAACGCCAGATGATGCTGGTGTACACAAAGAATACAAGAGCACAGGGGTGGGGACACAAATCATGAGAGAAATCTGTAAATACTTGAATGGATATACATACTTGGTGCACACACACTCCCATCCAGCTTATACAACTACATGCAGCACCTACAACTATAGTCATGACTATGCCCCTGACTAGTGGCCACTACCCCAGCATAACACTAATTTCCCACAAGACACATGGACCTGATGAACTGTGAGTCCGGCCCCTAATAATTTCCATACCCATGGGGGGGCAGGACTGCTGGAAGACACCTGTCAGAGTGCCTGGCACTAGACAGCATACATACTACAGCACCCAAACACATCCATCAAAGTGGTATGAAACTGCTGGTACTCACCCCCTTGTGTCTGCTGTGCTGCCTTTAAGTGCCCATTCAAATCCGGGTATGCCACCACCAGAATGCAGCACATTATGGGGGTCAGTGTCCGACGGGCACCCCTTCCTCATTGGGAGGCCTTCGCCAGCTGGGCTTCGCTGTTCTTCCTGGCCCAGCGCTGCTTCCTGAAGTGGGTGCTCCTCCGGTTGTATACCCCCAGGGTCCACACCTCCCTGTCGATGGCCTGCCAGAGTCCCCTCTTCTGATGGACGCTGACCTGTATGAGACACACAGAGAAGAAAAACAAAAGTCAGGATATGACCATCTGATACAGCTAGCAACACGTCCCCTATGGGACGGACACTTCACAGGATCATTTCACCACTCACTCAGAGTACTTGCCACACATTCAATGCCTGTTCAGTTCCATATCGACCACACATGCATACAGGCATCCTCCACCATCACACACATCCATGGAAGGCAACCGCCTACTCAGATGCTCCTCTGGTCGCCCATATAACTTGGCATACAGGGGTAGGACTTCGTCCAACAGCTTTTCTAGCTCCTCAGTGGTGAAGGCCGGGGCCCTTTGCCCTGTGGCGCGTGCCATTGGAATAACCAGAGTCAGGACACAACAGCACACTCAGTGGAGTACTTGCATGCATGAGATCCGGGAGTGAAGTGAAATTGGGGTGACGACATGGCATACCCTCCGTGGAAGTGTGCATCATCACCACCGGTGGCGATAATGATAGGCCCAGGTTCCCCATTGACAACCATGTAAACCAATGAATGGGTGCACGTGGTGAACACCGCCTTGTTTCAACTACCGCCAGTGGAATGAGGTCACTCCCACTCCTTCATCTGTGGATAGCAGGAGGCTGCCATTTTGCAAGCACCATTAACATATTATCTTGTCAGGGGCCACATTCAGGGCCTTCAGGTCCCAGCCCTTTGTTGCCTGCCCACATGAGTGTCTCTTCCTCACATCAGTCCAGAGGTATCACTGAGTACATGTCCCAGATATTGTAGATCATCCATCGCTTTTGTATGTAACCAATGTATTGTACAGCAGTTATTCATACACAACATGTTTGGAATGTGAATGTGTGTCCCTCATATGTGTTTTTACCTCCTCATAGGTACAGACCCATGTGGCAAGGGAGGGCCCCATCTGTGTACAGACCTCTTGTTGATTTGGAAAACATGGTGAATGTCACATCATTGTCACTTACAGACTAAGGCCCTCATTATGAACACGGCGGTTGAAACAGCCGTGTTCATGCTGGCAGTCAAACCACTGACCGCCAGCATCCCCGGATCCCCGCTGGCCATATAATGTACATTCCTGTGGGCCCGGGGGCGGAAACATGGTTTCCGCCCACCCGCCCACAGGGATGCCTGGCCGGGTCATTGACGCAGGCTCTATATGGAGCCGCCGCCAATGCCTCTGTGCGGTGGGTGCAGCTGCACCCATTGTGCAGATCACTGCCTGAAAATCGGACAGTGACCTGCGCAATGGGACTCTGCACAGAGGTCTCTGCACTGCCAATGCCAAGTGCATGGGCAGTGCGGGGGCCCCCAGGGGTGCCCTGGTGCACCCCTCCTGCCAGCCTTTCCCTGGCAGGAAAACCCACCAGGGAAAGGCTGAAAGCTGAGGAATCATTATCCGAGGGGCAGCACCGCTGCCCTGTCGGATAATGATTCCGACCGCCATCAGGCTGCCTGACGGAGGCAGCCTGGCAGTGAGTGAAGGCTGCTAATGGCGGCCCTCATGGTGTTTATAATGTGGTGGTGTGGCCCACCATGCCGGCTGGCGGGTTTACCCGCCACCACTGGCATGGCGGGCCACACCGCCAAGTTCAAAATGACCACCTAAATCTTGCAACAATCCATGACCTATGTGCAATACTGGATCCTGTACTGAGACCAGCTAATAGGAATCAGCATGCCATCCCTACTGAAGTGCAAGTGCTCTCTGTACTCCATTTCTTGGCTACGGGCTAATTTCAGGTGACAGTGGGCATGGATGCAGGGTTCTCACAGCCAATGTTTAGCCTCGTCCTGTCCAAATTCCTGGATGCATTTGTACAACACCTACAGACGTATGTCAAGTTTCCCCAAAAGGGCTGAACTCCCTGCCATCAAGTCTGACGTTTATGCCTTTGATCTCATTCCCAATGTGATAGGTGCCATTGATGGCACCCACATACCTCTCATCCCCCCAACAGTGAATGAACAGGTGTACAGGAACAGGAAGAACTTCCACTCAATGAATATACAATTGGTGTGTACTGCTGACCAGTACATTTCACATGTAAATGTCAGGTTTCCAGGATCAGTTCATGATTCCTTTGTCCTGAGGAACAGCAGTGTGCCACACATGATGGAACAACTACAAGGGGACAGAAAATGGCGTATAAGTGAGTGTGTATGACACTGGATCAGTACATAGCTGACAGCCAGGCTGTCTGCAATAATGGCACTTTGTTACAGTCCTGTTTCACCCACTTTGGCAGGTGATTCTGGCTACCCCAACATGCAATGGCTCCTGACACCTGTGAGAAATCCCAGGACAAATGTAAAGAGGAATTATAATGAGGCCCATGGATGTGCTAGGAGGGTGATTGAGTGCACTAAAGGTCTCCTGAAGGCTAGATTTCGTTGCCTCCATCTCTCTGGGGGATCCCTGTGCTGTGGCTCTGAGAAGGTGTGTAGAATAGTGGTGGCCTGCTGCATGCTGCACAAGGTGGTTGTGAGGAGAGCTATCCTCCTACTAGAGGAGGAGGGTGCTGTGCATCCAGACCTGCTACCTCTGAGAGGGGATGAGAGTGATGGTGAGGATGAAGAGGGGGAAGATGTCCACTCCAGGAACCAGCTGATCCAACTATACTTCCAGTGACTATGAGGTACTGTTCACTGATGATGTCTGCACTGCATAATGTTTGCATGAGTCATTTGTTTGGGGATGTGGGGTCTGTAGTCATTGACACTGTTACCTGAAGAATAAGATAGCATGTTCCATGGAAACAAACATTGTGTACATTTTGGTTTACTCCAGACGATGTTGTGCGTGGGCTACCATTCGTGCAATAAAAGTATGATTATAGGATTGACTGACAAATGCATTCACATTTACAATAGAATCTACATTATGACAGGGGACATACAACTTGGTGTAAATGTGTTTTATTTGGTATCACAAATGCATTGGTGTGCTGTACAGTGATAAAGAGTGGGCTAATGGTGGATGTCCACACTAGAACATGGGCTCAGCAATTGGTGCCAGTGGGTATAGGTCCATATGTCCCTTGCAAGTTGTTAAGTTGCTATTGACGGGTGAAGATGGTAGCACACTGGCACAATTGGGAGACAGTTCAGGTCAAAGACACTTCTTTGTGGGGGAATTGGTCTTGGCAGGTGTTCCAGTGCCATATCTGGGTCCGAAGGCCAGTTTGAGTGTCTGGTGCTGGGCTGCATGGGTAAGGGTGCTGGTCTCTTGCGTGTCCTCTGCCATTGCCACCAGTCCAGTTCCTGCTGCAGATGTAGAGGGCAGATCTGTGTCCTGGCCAGTAGTAGTGGCTTCCAGGTTTGTTAGGGTCTCAGGCTGGGTTGTGTAGCAGTGCTACAGCACCCCTGCAATAGTGGCCATGGAGGCATTGAGCTGTTTCCACTGCTCCATGGTCTCTTGATGTTGGGCTATCTGCAGCCTTTCAGTCTGTTCCCCCGGTGGCCAGGATCTGGCCCATCCTGTCTTGTGTATGGTGGTTTGCTCCCAGGTCCTCAGAGATCACCTCCTGGGCTGCAGCATCTATCCTTTGGCCTACCCCTTGGCCACTGATGCCCTCCCACTGGGCCTAGCCTCTGTGCCTGTGTCCCCTGCACAGGTCTGGCAGTCCCACTTGCACTGGGACCATCATCATCCTGCCTGTTAGTAAGTGATGACTTTGGCCTCTGTACTTGTGGTCCACCAGTCTGTGGCCTGCGGACACTGGAGTGGGGTTTTTGGCGAGAGCTGATGTTGGTGGCTGGGTGGTAGGGGTACCAGTGGTATCCTGGGTGGGGCAGCTGGAGGGTGACAGTCCAGGTCTGTGTGACTGGCCAGGGTAATCCTCACTGTCCATACTTCCCTCTCCAGTCTCCCGAGTGGGGCCTCTGTCTCCATGTAGGGTGCTGGCACTCCTTGGCCTTTCTGTCAGGGTGGCATGGGTGGTGGTGCCTGTGGGGGGGGAATGGGCATGTATGTCACATGTACTAATTCGAATGAGGATGCTCAGCTCTGCCCTATTTTGTGCTGTTTATTCCTGTGTCAGGCCATGCAGGGACCTATTGTGGGGTTGTCCTCACATTTTGCATTGGATGTAGAGGTGCATTGTGGTTGCAATGGTGCCATTGTGATTCCTTGCAGAGGTATGTGCTGTGCAGAGGGGGAAGGATGTGGGCCTGTTAGTGGGTTTGTGGGCATGCAGGGTGAATGGATGTAGTGATTGTGGCCTGCGTGGGGTAGTGGTCCTGGTGGTAGTTGGCGGGGTGGGGTGGTACATGCATTACAGGTGTGGTGGCTATGAAATAATTGTAGATGACTTACCCGAGTCCAGTCCTCCAGTGAGTCCAGTGAGGCCCTCCAGGTGCAGGATGGCCTGTACATTCTACTCCCAGTCGGTGCATTCGGAGGGTGCAGGTGGGGGTTCTCCACCAGTCTTCTGGACCGCAATGTTGTCCCTGGATTCCATTGCCCTCACCGCGCAGGTCATTTAATCTCTTGCGGATGTCGTCCCTTGTGCGTGGATGGTTTCCCTCTGTGTTGACCTTGTTTACTATAGTCTGCCATAACTCCATCTTCCTGGCGATGGGTGTGTGCTGGACCTGTGCCCCAAAGATTTGTGGCTCACCCTTCAGTATTATGTCCGCCTTTATTCTTAGCTCCCTATCTGCAAAGCAGGGGTGCTTAGGGGTACCATGATGTGTGTTGTGGGTGGTGTGTTGTAGGATTATTGGTGAGGGTGCTGTTGCATGGTTGGGTGCATGACTTGTGTGATGTTGTGTTCAGTATATGCATGCTGTGTTGTCGATCTCAGTTGTCCTATTGCCGATGCAAAGGATTGTGGGGTGTGTATGTGAGTGTTTTATAGTGTTGTGGATGTGTGTCAGGTGTGTGGGTTTCAAACTTGCCAATGTATGCATTTCTTGCTGTTGGGTCCACATGCTGACCTTGGCAGTCCATACCGCCAATAGTCATTCAACATCCACTATCCGCCGCTGTGATTTGTGCATCATTATTTGGAGGGGGAGGGGATTTGTCTGCTTGGCAGTGGCGGGGTGGGGCGTGCAGCCTTTCCGCCATCAAGGGCCCTGTCGGTGGCTGGAGGTAGCAGAATATTTGGAGCTTTCTGTTTTTGGCATCATTATATGGCATTGTGCTGTTCACCGCCAGTGGCGGTCTTCTGTTCACTGTCGCCATGGCGGTCGGCGGTGTTTCCCGCCATGTTCATAATGACCACCTTAGTTCTAAAGTGTCAGCATCACAGAAATTTGAGTAGGAGTCCTGTGTGAGAGATGTGTGTAGCCTAATGCCACTTCAGCAAAAAGCAATGGAAAGAGGTCTATGGCTCTCTAAGGTCAACTCTAGTCAACAAGTAAAGGGCATCTGAATCTCCAATTAACTGAACTACTCTTTAAACTCTTTGCAAGATTCTCCAGTAGTTTACATCACACCCAAAACTTTACATTTGACATTGTATGGTAGCGTAAGTGCTCTACGTGTTTCATTCATTGGGAATATTGTTTGGGCTCTGATTGGGGGACATCTTATTTTAAAGTACAGGACAATTTATTTTAGGAGCAGTAGCCGATTTTTAATTCTCAGAAGGTGAGGGGGCCTGTTAGAGACCTCCCCTCCATCTTACTCTTACTATTGGGTTATTGATGGTCAGCAGTCTAGCTGCTGCCGGTCACGTGAGCCTGTGCGTCTTTGAGCCGGTGCTCTTATTCAGACTTGATGCAGCCGCAAAGCTATTGGTAGCGTAAGTGCTCTACGTGTTTTATTCGTTTGGAATATTGTTTGGGCTCTGATTGGGGGACATCTGATTTTAAAGTACAGGACAATTTATTTTAGCGGCAGTAGCTGGTTTTTAATTCTCAGAAGGTGAGGGGGCCTGTTAGAGCCCTCCCCTTCATTTTTACTCTTACTATTGGCTTATTGAAGGTCAGCAGACTAGCTGTTGGCGGTCACGTGAGCCTGTGCGTCTTTCAGCTGGTGCTCTTATTCAGATTTGATATGGCTGCACAGTGGGCACACAGATGCCGCTCCAAAGGTGCGCCTAAGGCAAGCCCGTCTGTGCCCGTCCGTGCCCAACCAGGGCCGGGGGTTGGTGTTTATGCTCCGCCCCAGGCAATTTTGGGCCGTCTTTCCAATTCTTTTCAAACACTCCATTCTTTAGCAGGAAGCCTGCTATGCAACTGTTTGCCCAAGATTGCCCCAGATAACTTGAAATAGTGGAGCTGCAAACACTGCAATTGGTCACCCCGGATTCCATGTTATACTAAGGAATCCCGTAAGTCTTCTCTTGAGGGATAAAGGAGGTTGAAAAAGGGAATGGCCCAAACTATGAACCCTTTAATTTGTTCTTTAATTAATGTGCGCTCTTTAATTAAACATATAATGGAAATCAAAGATTTAACGTAGGCAGAAGCTGACTCTAACCCAGATTTTATAGCTGTTACGCCTCTGGGATATACATTTTATAGATTGCACAGAACCACTGGCAGAGGTGGAGGATTAGCAATCATCTGCAGGTCCTATCTTCCTTGCAAGTGCCTTAGGTCTAGAGCTCGCCCCCCACGTCCGCAGCACCAACCTGCTGTCTCCTGCCTCTGACTCCCGCCCACGCTGCTGCTAGCGTGTTCGAGGCCCTCCTCCACCCGCAGGCATCCTCCTGCGCCTCATCCCTGGTGTCTAGTGGGCTCTTGTAAGCTTCACTTGACCCGTGTGCCGCTTTTCGCCGTCCCGTAAGTTGTTTTTCTAATTTCAGCGCCTTGCCCCCTTGCGCGTCTGCCCCCGTTGTGCCCCTTCTGATTGTGCCACTTTTCGCCGTCCTATAAGTGCTTTTTCCAACTTTAAGCGCCTTGCCTCCTTGCGCTTCTGCCCCCGTTGTGCCCCTCTGATTGCTGTACCCCGAGTGTAACTTGTGCCATTATTGTATTTTGTGCTTGTTTTTAATCTTGTTCCTTACTGTTTTGTGCCTTTTTCCCTGTTTTTTTCGCCCCTTGGGCGCTCCCCCTTGCTGATCTCCCCTTGCCGCTGCCTCCCTGCGGCCCCGCCCCCCTCGCGCCCCCATTCGCCACTCCCTCCCGCCTCCCAGCTGCTCCTCCCTCCCCCCTCCCTTCTTAATGGCTGGTGCTGCGCAGGCGCGCCAGAGGCAAGCCCGTCTGCGCCTGTCCGCGCCTGGACCACGCCCAGAGCCACCCCCCCTGGTCCCCACACCCCCCGCACCCCCTGCCTCTGTTACTCGGCCAGCGAACTCCGCACCCTCAACCCTGGCCCCTCCACAGAATGCTTCCTGGCCACCCCGAAGCACACCAAAGGACCTTTCTCCTGCCGCACCTGCAGCTTCTCCTGCAACAGAACAACAAAGCCAGCAACAACCAACACCAACCACCTGCACTGCATCCTCCTCAACACACGCTCCGCACGAAAACACGCCATCGAGCTCTGGGACCTGCTCGACACCACCGCCCCAGACGTGGCCTTCCTGACCGAAACCTGGTGGAACGACTCCTCGGCCCCTGACATCGCCATCCCCGACGGATACAAGATCACCAGAAGAGATCGCACCAACGGAATCGGCGGAGGAATAGCCATTGCCCACAAATCTTCCCTCAAGATCCTCACCCACACGGACGACACCCTCAAGTCAGCCGAACACCCCCACTTCCAGATTCACACGGACCCCAACACCACCCTCAGAGGAACCCTCATATACCGTCCGCCAGGACCAAGAGCCCCCTTCAGCGACACCGTCTCCGACCTCGCAAGCACCCATGCCCTCGCCTCTCCAGACTACATCCTCCTGGGAGATCTCAATTTCCACCTGGAGAACAACAATGACGCCAACACCGCATCACTGACCACCAACCTCTCCAACCTCCGACTCCGTCAACTGGTCAACACCCCCACCCACATCGCAGGACACACCCTTGACCCACTCTTCACTTCAAGCAACCACATCTCTTTCAGCCACACCTCCGAACTCCATTGGACTGACCATCACTGCGTACACTTCACCTTCAAGAAAAACACCGAACACCACCGCACCCCTCTACCGCCTCACCGCCGCTGGGGAAAAGTCACCGAAGAATAACTAGCCAGCACCCTCGCTAAAAACCCACCACCCGACCCCACCGACCCGGACTCCGCCGCCATCAACCTCCATCAATGGATCCTCAATTGCTCCAACATCCTAGCTCCACTCAAGAGACCCACCGCCAACCAAGATAAGAAAAAAACAGCCTGGTTCACAGACGAACTGACCACCTCCAAACGCACCTGCCAGAAAGTCAAGAAAAAATGGATCCTCAAGCGTACACCTGACAACCTTGCCACCCTCAAGGAAGCCAACCGCAGACACCACCAACTGATCCGACTCGCCAAGCGCTCCCACTTCACAGAACGCCTCAATAACAACGCTCACGACTGCAAAGAACTCTTCTGCACCGTGAAGGAACTTTCCAATGCCAACGTCAACGACGTCCCTCCTTCTCAGGAACTCTGCGACGAGCTCTCCACCTTCTTCTACCAGAAAATCGCAACCATCCACGACAGCTTCAACACCTCACCTCCGCCGGACCCCACCCCCAGCAACTCCTCCCATGCCCACCGCATCACCACCTGGACTCAAGTAGATGACGATGAAACACGAAAAACCATGAACTCCATACACTCAGGATCCCCCGCTGACCCCTGCCCACATCACATGTTCAACAAAGCCGACGCCACCATCGCCCCCAAACTCCGCAAGATCATCAACCTCTCCTTCGACACCGCTACCTTCCCGGACAGCTGGAAGCACGCAGGAATCCAACCCCTTCTCAAGAAACCCAAGGCTGACCTCAACGATCTCAAAAACTTCCGTCCGATCTCCCTCCTCCCTTTCCCAGCGAAAGTCATCGAGAAGATCGTCAACACACAACTCGCCCACTTCCTAGAAGACAACGCCATCCTAGTCCCCTCTCAATCTGGTTTCAGACAAAACCACAGCACTGAGACCGCACTCCTCGCTGCCACAGATGACATCAGACAACAAATGGACAACGGCGAAACCTGATCCTCTTAGACCTATCAGCCACTTTTGATACAGTCTGCCACCGCACCCTACTATACCGCTTACACGAAGCCGGCATCCAGGACAAGGCCCTCAACTGGATCTCCTCCTTTCTCTCCGGTAGAACCCAGAGGGTCCGACTCTCACCTTTCCGCTCCAAAGCCACCAACCTCATCTGCGGCGTCCCCCAAGGCTCCTCACTCAGCCCAACGCTGTTCAACGTCTACATGGCCCCCCTCGCACAACTGGCCCGCCAACACAACCTCAGCATCATCTCCTACGCCGACAACACCCAACTCGTCCTCTCCCTGACCAAAGATCCTCTCACCGCCAAAACCAACCTCCACGAGGGACTGAAATCCATCGCCGAGTGGATGATCAACAGCCGCCTGAAACTCAACTCCGACAAGACGAAAGTCCTCATCCTCGGACGCACCCCCTCGGCCTGGAACGACTCCTGTTGGCCCACCGCCCTCGGCCCTCCACCCACCCCTGCCAGCCACGCAGGAAACCTGGGCTTCATCCTCGACTCTGCTCTCACCATGTCCAAACAGGTCAACGCTGTCTCCTCTTCCTGTTTCAACACCCTCCGCATGCTTCGCAGGATTTTTAAGTGGATTCCGACAGGAACCAGAAAGGCGGTGACCCAAGCCCTCGTCAGTAGCA
Source organism: Pleurodeles waltl (assembly GCF_031143425.1). NCBI lineage: Eukaryota > Metazoa > Chordata > Amphibia > Caudata > Salamandridae > Pleurodeles > Pleurodeles waltl. Next base: position 145,335,898 of record NC_090437.1, on the reverse strand, counting down.
TACTCGACTACGGCAACACACTATACACAGGCATCCCTACGAAAGACATCAAACGACTCCAACGCATCCAGAACGCAGCCGCCCGCCTGATCCTCGACGTACCCCGCCGATGTCACATCTCCCCCTACTTGAAGAACCTCCACTGGCTCCCCGTGGAAAAGAGGATCACCTTTAAACTCCTCACCCACGCACACAAGGCAGTCCACAACACCGGACCCACCTACCTGAACTCCAGACTCAACTTCTACGTTCCCTCACGTCAACTACGCTCTGCCAACCTCGCCCTCGCCATCGTCCCCCGAATCCAGCGCAAGACCTCTGGCGGCAGATCCTTCTCCTACCTCGCCGGCAAGACCTGGAACTCCCTCACCACCTCTCTTCGCCAGACCCAGGACCTTCAGGAGACTCCTCAAGACATGGCTCTTCGAACGTTAGCAGCACCCCCCGCACCTCGAAACCCTATTGGGTACATAGCACGCTTTATAAATCTTTTGATAGATTGATTGAATGTGGTCAATATCCCACATTAGAGATTTGCGAGGGAATGTATTTTAAAATACATCAAAAAAATCCATATTATTTGAATTATTTTGGTCTATCGGCCACCTGGCCATTATTCTAACTTTCTGCTGTATTGGCCAAATTTAATTGAACCTCTAACCATGTCCACTAAGGACATTACTTTAGGGGATTTCAATTTTCATTTTGGCGACAGCCAGAACCCACATATTAAGGAATTTTTAAGTTTTATGGCAGTCTTGGATTGGGAATTGAAAGTCACAACAGCTACTCACATAGAAGGCCATTTGTTAGGCAGGATATTTGCCCGTCCTGAGGATCCGGTGATGTTGACAAATATGCCTCTTAATTTGACAGATCATCATCTTCTAAACTTTAGGTTTATGAAGGTTTATCCCTCTAAGCACATTAGTTCTAACGGGAAATCTTTTAGACACTGGATTCGTATTACAAAGCAACAGCTAGGCCCGGCTCTAGTTGCAGGTTGGGCAGCCGCCAAAAGCCTCTCTCTATCAGTTAGGGATCGTTTTAATTATGGAATAAATATTGCAATCAATCAACTTGCCCACTTAAGGCCTCTGTCTCTTCAGAAATTTAAAAAAACAGATGCCCTTGGTTTACTAAGGACCTCAAGCAACTACAAAGAAATATTGCCAACAAGAACGGGGATGGAAGTTAGAGCCAAACTCGGCTGAGAAAGATAAGCTAAGAGTTGTCCTGCGGTCTTATAAAGTTGCTAGTATTAAAGCTAAATCTGATTATTTCACCCAAAAGATTAAGGAGGCATCAGAGAACTTTTTAAAGTAGTACGTTCCTAGATGGCTCCTCCTACTCCCCCAGAGCTGGAAAACTCACAAGAATTTTGTAATAAGGTGGCAACTTTCTTTGAAAATAAAGTTTTACAAATTCACTCGAGCTTTATCCATTCTGAAGGGACATTTGGCTCTCTTAAGATCTCTAATAGCATTTTAGAGACAGATCGTTCTTCGTTGACCAATTTTCAGTCACTACTTCCTGAAAGGATTAAAGGGGTTATGTTGGGAATGAAGTCAGGTTCCCCCAGCGATCCTTGCCCCCCACATATCCTACAGCAGGTTCCTGAACTAGTCTCTGCATCCCTTGCTCCAGTTTTTCTTGAGGTTCTAACCACAGGAGTTTTTCCTTCTTCTTGGAGGGAAGCAACAGTGGTTCCTTGAAAAAGAAACCTAACGGAGTAGCACATGATTTAAGTAATCTGCTGCATTTCTCTCTACTCCTTGTTCAGGCTAAGATTTTTAAAAAGCACATTAATAATGAATTAGCTAACTTTCTTCATAATTCGGGAGGTTTAGATCCCTCCCAACATCGTTTAAGTAAGGCCCATAGTACTGAATCTGCACTCATTACCACTTCTGACACAATTCGTAGATTGGTGGATGAAGGGCAAGGAGCCATATTAGTTCTATTGGACCTATCTGGTGCTTTTGAAACCATCTTGCTTCAGATTATGGAATCTTGTCTCCATCAAGTAGGGATTAGAGATACGCCATTGAAGATTTCAGAGTTTCAGAGATTTTAGTGCACCAGCATATTATTTGCTATGCGGTGTCTCACAAGGCTCCTCTTGGAAGCCTACCTTATTCAATTTGTATGTTGCTCCTTTAGCCAGACTAACTCGTTCGTTTGGCTTCATGCCCTCCTCCTATGCAGATGATACTCAACTGATCATTCCAGTTTCTAAAAATTGGGAGGAAGTGGCAGATCGCTTCAATAATTGTATGTGAGAGTCAGTTGGACGGGCCTGAATTGGCTAAAAATGAATGGTGACAAAATCGCAATTTTGTGTTTCGTCTCCGGTAAGGAGTTGTGGAACTCGCGCTGGTGGCCTCTGGAGTGTGGCGAGCTTCCTGCCCCTATCACCGCCACCAGACACTTGGGTGTTATTTTCGACAATTTTGTTTCCTTTAAGTCCCAAGTGAACCCCATGACTAAATCTAGCTTTGGGATTTTGAAAACATTGAAAAATACTTTTCCTTACTTAGAGATGGCGTGGAGAATTACAATAATTTTGGCATTAGTTATTTCCAGATTAGGTTACTGTAATGCCTTGTTGCTCAATCTGTACAATTCTTCACTTAAGAAGATCCAGCTGATTCAAAACACTGCTGCCCGCTTCATATTAGATCTCCCTTGTTCGGCTTCAAATGGCAGTAGCCTGAAACAATTGCATTGGCTACCGGTCACAAAGCACATTATGTTTAAATCTCTATGTCTGACCTATAAGTCTGTGCATGGATGTGGATCAGAATATTTGTCTTCAAGGCTGCGTTGGTATAGGCCGAGTCGGCAACTTAGATCAACAGGAGCCCACATGATCCATGCCCCTCATACTCGTAGGGCTAGATGGGTAGATAGCCCTTTATGGTAGCTGCTGCCAAATACTGGAATTTACTCCCTCTGTCCATAAGGAAGTAACAAAACATTTTGACTTTCAGTGGGTTGGTAAAAACTTGGCTCTTTCCTTGCTAATTTTCTTCTTCCCTTAAGTTCTTTTTGTTTTTTCTGACACTTACCTTCTTTTACTTAGCGCTTCGATGCCACAGCCGGAATGCACTTTATAAATACCAAATACAAATACAAATAAACTACAATCTTAAATTAACTTCTACAACATCTGCACCACCTTGGATTTCTCCCAAGCACAGGAATTTTAAGAGGCGTCTTCTTCATGGCATTTCGCTACTATTTTCACTCTTGGAAAGCTATCTTCTCATGCTACCTTATCTAGCTATTAATGTGCTGCTCATTAGCTGGAGAGTAGTATCATTGGGAAGTGGGATACAAAATCCGTAGCAAAACAAGCTTCACATTGAAATTAAGCACAAAATAACATTTAGGGCCTAAGTAAATCAAATTTTGATGCACATTCTGGCTATATGTTTACACATGCAAATATTTCTCCTATTAAAAGGCTCACCTGTTGCTACTTTCTTCATGGGGTGCTGTGGGGCCTGGCCCTTTCTCAAGGGTCATCTCCAACCCTTTTTTCCTTACTCCTAATTTTTGCTGAATTTGATTTTGTTGGACTTGGGAATCTGTGCACTTTACCAGCGATAAACATTGCTAAAGTGCTTGTGCTGTCTCCTTAAAATATGGTAGAATTGGCTTATAGCCAATTGGCATATTTTTTTTTTTTGTGAGTCCCTTGTAAGGTGGCACTACATATTCCCAGGGCATATAAAATTAAATGCTTCTAGTGGGCCTACAGCACTGATTGTGTTACTCACTTAAGTAGCCTTTAAACATATCTCACGCCTGCCACTGCGCAGCCTGTGTGTGCAGTTTTAAACCACCATGCTGACCTGGCAAAATAAACTTTTTGTCAGGTCCAAGCCTTCCTTTTTAATACATATAAGTCACCTCTAAAGCAGTCCCTCAATAGCCGCAGGGGCAGGGTGTGGTGTATTTAAAATTTGGACATGTAGTTTTAGGTTTTACATGTCCTGGTAGTGAAAACTCTTAAATTAATTTTTCACTACTGCAAGGCCTATCTCTCTGATAGGTTAACATTGGATTTGCCTTATTACAGTGTAATGTGCTAATGGGAAGAGATAACAGATTCATGTTTGGTGTCTCTGGAATCCTAATTTTAAATCCTAAACTTGGGTGAAGTCAGATTTTAAATTGCAATTCTGAAAAAGCCATGTTTGAAAAAGTTGGTATTTTCTTGCCTTAAACAGGTGGTGTCTGCAGCCTGTCTCTTGTTATGACTCGGAGTATTTCAGATTTGTGTATTCCTCCTAGAGAGCCACACACAATGGGAGCTTAGGTATATCTGAATGAGCTGTCACTGACAGGGTGAGAGGAGGGAGCTGGACCTAGGCTCACTTACACCTGAATAGGCTGTGTCCTGTCTCCACATAATGGTCTTAACAACCCTGAATTGTCACTTCAGCCAGCTTAAAGCTGAAGCAGGGATATCACCAAATTCTTTGCACTTCAAAGATATGCCTCTAGAAGCTTCTTCCCACTTCAAGGGCACAACTGTGTAGAAAAGAATGAAAAAATGAATAAGGTACACTGTTCCACAGGGAAAATCACAGGTCAGAAGAACACTCTTAAAAGTAGAAAACAGAGCCCTCACATACTCAATGGGTGTCATGCTTCATCATACGGCTGGCTCCTTGGTGGGCTGGTGCTGCAATGTCCAACGGGCCCCTCAAAGGGGCTCTTTGCCAGAGATCTTTTTGAATATGTGCCATGGTTGAGAATAGGGGTAGATTCAGACCTACGAGGAGGAAGGAGAAGCTGGAGGAGGTGGATCAAAATTGTCTCTAGACCCTACCAACTGTATGTTTGTTTTACGCAAGGGGTCTAGGACAAGGTTAAAAACAAGGGGAGTGGAAGAGGAGATAATGTTCCTGCAATCTACCAAAAAAGAGGTTGGGAAAAGGAAAAATGAATCCTTCAACACTAGAAAAAGATTGACATGTTTCACATCTATATTGTCTACACTCAAAGGTGTGAGATATGTGATAGGGATATAATTACATAGAGAGTTATAATAGGTTTGGTCCCTCCTATATTAGTGAATGGGCCCCTTGGGAAAATGCGAACTGAGGGACTACTGTGGCTAAACTTCCTCTGTCTTCTACTTTTAAGAGTGCCCTTCTGTCCTGTGGTTTTCCCTGTGGAACAGTGTATCTTATTCATTTTGACTTTACTCTGGGAGGATATGCACTGGACCATTTTGAAATCTCTCTGTCCCTCTAGTATTTTGGATAAAAGAAGGACCACTTCAGTATACTTCTGGACCTATGGATACTCGCCATGAAGAAGTACTGCTGTGCTGATGAAAGGATTTTTGCTCTGCTGGACTGCTTCTGTGAAGGAGATGTTGCCTTGAGTGCCTACCTGTTTCATGCTGGACCTGCAAATCCTTCTTGAACCCAGTACCCCAGAGTGACTCAAAGTGCTAGTCTGCTGGCCGCCTAATCTGAGCCTCAGGGACATTACAGGCTTCCCACAGTTCCTGGACCCATCTCCAATGAGTTCTGGTCCTCCAAGAGATGCTTCCGAGGTCTTGGGTCCTCGTTGTGGCTCTAGCGCTCTTTAATTCAAACATTTGGGTTCTTCATGACCACGAATGTGCCCTTTTGCACTGGAACCACACTGCAGGCATGGGAAATCAGTGCAAGCCTGTCTCTTCATGCAGCAAAACCACATGGATCCCCAATGTGAGGCTCCAGCCTGCCTATCCACGAGGCTCAGCCTGTTTCTCGTGCCACTTTGACCACCACCAGTGACACTCTCCTTGCTCCCAGCAACCTTTTTCAACACAAACAGGACTCTTGGTACAAAATATGAGAAGGTAAAACTTCAGAGTGAGTAACCTGGGACTGTATCTGACTCACACTCCATTGCGGGCAACCGGACATTTTCGATTTTATCTGTCAGTCAGTCAGATAGGCGCGGTTGGCGCTTTAAGCTTTTAGGAGTTATATTGCAGTTTTCTATTTAACAATTTCAAACTCTGGTTCAACTGACTGGGTTTTTGTTCTTTTGGTCTTATTTTATTTATGACATCCTACTCTATTTTTCTAACATTGTTGTGAGCTCCTTTTGTGGTGTGCTTATCTTTGTTTCTGTTTGAAGTGTTGCACAAATACATTACACATTGCCTCTAAGTTAAGTCTGACTGCTCTGTGCCAAGCTACCAAGGTGTTGAGAACAGGTTAATTTGGGGTTTGCTTGTGCCTTACCCTGACACGAATTGAGGTTCATGCTTGACCAGGGTTTGCACCTCAGTCAACCAATAACCCAGTTTCTAACAAGTGGAATAAGGGTCCCATTTAAACTTATTGTTCAGACTATTGGTTTTCCAGAAAATAACTTTAAACTCAGAGAACATGCAGGTACCTATTGAAGGCGACCCTAGTGTTTATTGTTTAACTCCAAGTGATAAAGTCCTAATATGTAGCAAAGAAAAAATCAAAAATCAAAACCTCCAAAAACCCTAACATCCAACGTCCTCCCACCCCATACTTCCCAATGTGGACCATCTATCCCAATAACAATTAACTTCTAGACTTCGTACATTGTGGCCGGCCTGTGGCCCCAGTGTCAAGTGTTAACTGAACAAAGACCTCTGTATATGTTCCTAGTTGTTGGCCACGGTGCATGGAGACCCAATCCTTAAGAGCCTCTATGTGCTTTTATTCAGATAACACCAGTTCCAGGTTCTGCCACAGCTTGAGTATGTCTTCTTTGCTGTTACAGACTCCAGTGATGGAGCGACAATCAATGTCTTCGATTTTCCACATTTTTGATACCAATCGGTGTCTTCTTCTGCTGCACCTCTCTCTCTGAGTTCCGGTGCTGAGGTGCTGAGTTCTCAAAAGGGTCAGTACCACACTGGCCAGAGGTAGAAATTTCTCTATAGACGTTTGCCCTCTTCTGACCCCACTTACATGTATTTTCAGATGTTTCACAGAAGTGAGACCGTCCTAGGGGCAACATCTTAAGCTTTGCTGTATGTAGCAAAATATATTGTAGTTGCACTGCTCTCAACTTTTGCTTTACTTTGTGGAAAGATTTTTGCTGTTGCTAGACTCTTTCAGCGTAGTCTGGGAAGATTATTATCTTGGAGGATTCCCATCTTATGTCCTTGGGTTTCCCTAATATTGTATGTCTTAGGTCTTGATCAATGGATTTGAGAGATCTGACTCTTTTGGACATGGGTATACTCTTGGGGGGGGGGGTCTAGGGACCAATGCTCGATATTCCTTCATTCACAATACATCATGCAGAGAGTTTTGTGCCTAGAATCCAGGATTTAGAAATGTCTGTGAGATACTGTGCTCCTTTAGGGCCTCCATTCCTTCCAGAACCCCCCAGATGCAAGTTGTTGCGATGGGATCTGGGTTCCACATCTTCTATCCTCCTTTATAATTGCCTAGTTGTAACCTTTAGTTTATTACATATATATTTATAGGCCCTTTTCTTTGCCATTTAAACTCATCCTGTGCTTGGTGAGCCCCTCACTAAGCTGATCAGTACATTCCCAGGTTAACAAAGTATCAAGGCATGCCAGCCCGAGCCCACATATGCTGACGCAGTCCCCTGGTTGAAGCTGAGCTTTGGTGAGACTAATCAGGAGGCAGGCCCCAGCATCCAGCTCCCCCGCGCAGGTCACCCTAGTAACTCCCACCTACTGCAGGCTAGCATAGGCATTAGCCTGAGGTAGAGTAGGGACTAAGAACTCTGAGCCATTGGCAAAGCCACTCACGTGGGTGCTGCTGGGCTCCTTCCTCCACTGACTTTGGCTGTGTTCCTCTCCAACAGCTGTCACAGTGGGCCAAGGATGGCCGAGTACCTCCTGACCACAGTAACTGCTGGATCTCTATCTCCAACAGCTGTGAGTGGCTCACTGCACTGTCCGCTCAGCAGGCCCAGGTTTGTGTGCTCACTACCCGGGTGCAACAAGCAGCGTTAGGTGCCATCAACAGCAGGATTATGTACCTCCAGAACCGCAGTGTTAAAATATTGACTTCTTAGATGAAAAAGTGACTCTGAGGTGAGACATTGTGAGGATATTAAAGGCTGGGCCAGGAGCTGGACCAAAGCATTGCCGTCATCCTGGATGTGTACCCTATTGTTAATGTGAAATGAACTATGCACCAGTTTAGGTCCTTCACTTTTCATTTCTAACAACAAAGTAATTGCAAAATATGCTGAAGACCAAACAGAAAGTAATAATAACAAGAATTTTCCAATTCTAATCCTGGTTAGGAACACCAAACAAAGGGATGACTAACATCTAATTGTTTAGTGAATAGCCTTTCCGACCCAACAGTTATGTCTTTATCACTTTCATTGAGCATCCCATTAGTAAAATGTAAGTTTGGAATGTAAGAATTCCAAATATTTTTGTTGTGAACTACTTCTTCACCTGCAGAGTGCCTGCTATCAACAACATGCTACTAAATCCACAGTTTTGGATGTGAGCTGATGAGCCCATCACAAATTGACTACTATATCCAGAAGCATGAATTAGTTTCTAGCTCAGTTGCTTCTGAGTCAGTCAAAGCAGCACTTACAGCATTTTGCTCATGCATTTCAACACTGCAGCAAGTCTTTTCAACAACATAGGTGGTCATTACAACCCTGGCCGACGGTGCTAAAGCGGCAGTGAGACCGGCACCAGGCCGTCGGTAAAAAAATTGGAATTATGACCGTGGCGGAAACCGCCAACAAAGACAGCCACTTTAACACTCCCACCGCCACGGCGGTACAAACAAACATCGCAGCGGTCACCGCCAACAGACAGGCGGAAGACAATGTACCGCCCACACTATCACAACCTACCAATCCGGCACCTTTTCCAGGGCGGATTCAACGCGGATAAAAACATGGCGGAAACAGCCATTTCAAAGGGAAAACGCTCACCTCTACACACTCCAGGAGGAAGGAGGGCACCATGGAGCCGGAACTCCATATTCTGCCAGCGCTAGTCTTCCTGCTCCTCTACGAGGATCATCAACGCTGGCGGCGAAGACCACGGTGAGTACTGCACCTACGACATAGGGGAGGGGGGAGGCAAAAATACAGGGACACACACAACCAACATCCCAAACCCCACCCCGACCATCACCCACTACAACACACACACCAATGCATATCTATACATTACAGTAACACCCCCAACCCCCCTGGAAGAATGCAAAGACAAAAGGAAATGAGTGGAACCATTGTAATATCTCAAAATACAGTAAGCAAATATATACATATATATATACACAATAAACAAAATATACACCACGAGTGGTAGTGCAGGTATTGCACCATTCATAGTCCGTGGACCACTGGGCCCAAAATGCATGGGCGAGGCCCACACAAGATACCCGATCCAAACGGAGAGAACACTGCAGGGGCATCAGATCGAAATACAACAGGCACCTCAGTCGGAAGGGAATGGGGGCACCTCAGCCGGATGAGTGCACCACGCCAGATCCACGAGGGGGCTCCATGCCCATAGATGTATCCTGTGGAGTGCAAAGCCACAGTCTCTCAAGTCTCACAAGTGGGTGGGTTGCCCACTGCCATATCCTGGGGAGTGCAAAGCCACAGTCTCTCAAGTCTCTACAGTGGGTGGGTTACCCACTGTTCAATCCTGGGGAGTGCAAAGCCACAGTCTCTCAAGTCTCTACAGTGGGTGGCTTGCCCACTGCCATATCCTGGGGAGTGCAACGCCACAGACTCTCAAGTCTCTACAGTGGAAGGGTTGCCCACTGTTCAATCCTGGGGAGTGCAAAGCCACAGTCTCTCAAGTGGATGCTGTTCTCCACTGGTTCTGGAGGGGGACTGGTGCCCAGAGTGCTTGACCCTGCCAAGGACAGACGGAGTGGATGCTGTTCTCCACTGGTTCTGGAGGGGGACTGGTGCCCAGAGTACTTCATCCTGCCAAGGACAGACGGAGTGGATGCTGTTCTCCACTGGTTCTGGAGGGGGACTGATGCCCAGAGTGCAGCACACACCCCGTGACGGTCCCAGTTGCGTCACTGCCCCTGCCGCTAATGGGCTAGCGGTGCTTTCAATGGCGGTCTTTGCCCTGTTCAGCGGTCCTTGGCCTGTTCAGCGGTGCTTGAGTTGCCAGTGTCAGACCTGTTCAGCGGTGCTTTCCATGACGGTCCTTGCCCTGTTCAGCGGTCCTTGTCCTGTTCAGCGGTGCTTGAGCTGCCAGTGTCAGACCTGTTCAGCTGTGCTTTACATGTCGGTCTTTACCCTGTTCAGCGGTCCTTGCCAAGGCGGTCCTTCATTGCCCAGCAGGGCTGTGGCTGGCGGTCCTTCATGGGTCTGCTGGGCTGTGGCTTGCGGGGCCCTCCTGGCCAGCTGGGCTGTGGCTGGCGGTCCTTCATGGGTCAGCTGAGCTGTGACTTGTGGGCCCTCCTGGCTAGCTGGGCTGTGGCTGGCAGTGGCCTCCTGGGCAGTGACTCTGGCGGTAGCCTCCTGGCCAGTGACTCTGGCCTCCTGGGAAGTGACTCTGGCAGTGGCCTCCTGGCCAGTGACTCTGGGGCTGGCGGTGGCCTCCTGGGCAGTGACGGTGGGGCTGGCGGTGGCCTCCTGGGCAGTGACGATGAGGCTGGTGGTGGCCTCCTGGCCAGTGACGATGGGGCGGGTGGTGGCCTCCTAGCCAGTGACTCTGGGGCTGGCGGTGGCCTCCTGGGCAGTGACGATGGGGCTGGTGGTGGCCTCCTGGGCAGTGACGCTGAGGCTGGCGGTGGCCTTCTGGGCAGTGACGATTGGGCTGGCGGTGGCCTCCTGGCCAGTGACGATGGGGCTGGTGGTGGCCTCCTGGGCAGTGACGCTGAGGCTGGCGGTGGCCTCCTGGGCAGTGACGATTGGGCTGGCGGTGGCCTCCTGGCCAGTGACAATGGGGCTGGCGGTGGCCTCCTGGGCAGTGGGGATGATGGCGATCTTCTCTGCCGTGCTGCTCCTCCCAGACTTTGAAGATTTCTTCTGCCCCTTTCCCACCTTGGGAGGAGTCACAGCTGAGTCGACACTCCCCCCGGGACCCCTGTGAGCAGCTATTCTGTCTGGAGACTTCCCCCTCTCCTCCTGGGCACTGTCCAACTTCTGGTGCTTCACGGGGGGGGGTGTCTGTGCTGTGGCTCCGTGCCACACTGGCTGGTCTGGTGGCCGGTGCACTCCACATACCTGTAACAACAGGCACCACAGGTCCCGGAGATTTTTTGGCTGAGGTGCTAGTACGGGACCTATGAGTTGGACGGGGGGGTGAGGGAAAATAGGTTAAGGGTGTACAGGAAAAGTTTTTGGGAGACACTGAGACGGGTAGCTGGAGGGGGTTTGGGAGTGGAGGAAGAGGTGGTGGTTGTAGGAGGTGTAACTTTTGTGGATTTGGGTGCAGGTGCATGGGCTGGAGGCTGTCCTGAGGTGGATGGCTGTTGGGTGGGTGTGTGCCTGCGTTTGTGTATCTTCGGAGGGAGTGTCACAGACACACTGGGAGAGGACACAGGGGACGTGGAAATGGTAGTAGGGGTGGTGACTGCACGTGAGCGGGTGTGGTGGTGGGTGTGCTCGTGCGGGACGTAGAGGCTGTAGTGGTAGTGCATGCAGGTGTGAGTGTAGACGAGACTGGGAGGCAGGAGGGAGACGAGGAGGAGGGGGACACAGTGGAGGCAGTGGATGTTGGTATGTATTTATGTGTGTGATGCTTGCGTGAGTGCCTGTGGGATGTGTGGTGCTTATGTTTGCCTGAGCTTGCCTTGTGTGGTGAGGTGTGTGCAGGCTGGTCTGATGGTGTGCTTGGGATAGGCTGGGGAACAGGGGATTGGGTCTGGGTGGAGGAAGTTGGAGGGGGGAGGCTAGACAGAGGGACAATGGCTGCCATCAGTGCTGAGGCCAGAGTTTGCAGGGTTCGATGAAGGGCAGCCTGACCAGAATGAATGCCCTCCAGGAATGCATTTGTGTGTTGCAACTCCCTTTCTACACCCTGGATGGCATTCAAAATGGTAGACTGCCCAACAGTGAGGGACCTGAGGAGGTCAATGGCCTCCTCACTGAGGGCAGCAGAGGTGACAGGGGCCGGGGCTGAGGTGACTGGGGCGAAGGTGATGCCCACCCTCCTGGGTGAGCGGGCACAGGGCGAAGGCTGAGGGGCTGCTGAGAGGGCAGTGCTGGTAGGGGGGGTGGCGGCTGTACCTGTAGAAGTGGGGGGCACAGATGTTGCTGCCACCACAAGGGAACTTCCATCGGAGGACGAGTCCGTGTCGCTGGTTGCAGATCCTGTGACCACTGTGGTGCTCCCCTCGCCCTCTGTCCCACTGGTGTATTCTGAGTCAGTGGTGTGGCCCTCCATGGCCATGTGGGATGCAGCTCCCTCGTGCTCTGGTGCCACTGTACCTCCGCCTGATGATGCTAATGCACACAAGAACAGGGAGACCACAAAAAGGGGGGGATGACAAAAGAAAGACAGGTTGAGTGCATGGCATACCGCTACCGTTGGCGGACAATACAGACACAGCAGCCCCCTGCACTACGTTGCGCTGTTGGGCTCTACAGATGCAATTCCTGGGAAATGGCCTACATGGTAATGGCCGACATCTGCACACATAGATGACACAGGGGCATGAATACCTGTACTTGGCACTTTACAGAGGTGGGGTGGGGTGCCACATGGCCTGAATTATGGAGGGGCCTAGCCTACAGAACTCGCCCTGGCCTAGGGAAACCCACAGCCCTCCTCCCCCACCCAGACAACTTCACTGCACGCAAAGTCCGCTGAATGATAGTGTACTCACCCCCTTGTGTCTGCTGTGATGCCCTCAAGCGCCCATCCAACTCAGGCTAGGCCACCGCCAGGATCCGGAACATCAGGGGGTCATGGTTCGACGGGCACCCCTCCCACGTTGGGAGGCCATCCCCAGCTGAGCTTTCGCCGTCTTCTTGCTCCAGCGCGAATGTCATCCCATCTTTTCCGGCAGTGGGTGCTCCGTCTGTGGTGGACCCCCAGGGTCCGGACGTCCTTGGCGATGGCACGCCAAATATCCTTCTTCTGGTGGGCGCTGACCTAAATGACATGTACAGGGGAAGAAGAGAAGTCATTACCAACTGCACTGTCAAAGTGAGTGGCCCACATCCCTACCCTTGCCATGTGGCACATGCATTCATAGTCATTCATGCACACAGAACTGTGCCCCCTTCCTTCTTACAGCCAGCCCTCTCCACACAGGCATAGCCCATACAACATGCTCCCTGTGTACTTACCTGTTGGTCTGGAGGACCGTAGAGTAGCGTGTACTGGGGGAGGACCCCGTCTACGAGCTTCTCCAACTCCTCTGCAGTGAAGGCAGGGGCCCTTTCCCCAGACGCATGAGCCATTGTCTCTTCCAGACCGAGGTCAGAGCAGCACTTGCAGTGTATGTCTTCTCCTGTCGAATATCAGGTATTGAGTGATTCAACAGATAGAAAATGGCCGTCACGTCTGCAGCGGTGACGTCCGCGGCGGTGTGTACCATCACCGCCGGCGTACATCGTCATTGGCTCCTGGGACCCAGAGGGTCCAATGTTAACCAATGCAGCATTGCGCTGCGCTGCGGTCTTCGACCGCCCACCGCGACGGTGTACAACACCAGCACAGTTACCTCACATCCCATTGTCCCAGTTTAGAGGTCAGGCAGCCACCATTTCAGGGGCCCACATGGCCTAATTACCAACTGCGTCACACATACCTAGGCCTTGTCTCACAACACACATACAGGCCACATTTTGTGTATAAATGGTGTTCTGTGTAGACTGTGGGTACATACCTCTGAGTTGTTTGACTCTGTGGTCGCTGTTGTCCTTCATAGGCACCGTCCACTAGGACATGTGAGGAATCCTCCGGTGTACCGACCGCTGGTGGACCTGTTGACAATGGAGGAAAGAAGTTTGATCATCACCTGTAGGTTTGACCGTGCCACAATCTAGGAACTGTGTACCCAGCTGGAACCTGACCTGATGTCAGCAATCCGCCATCCCACAGGAATCCCCCCTCAAGTGCAGGTGCTATCAGTGCTCCATTTCCTGGCAAGTGGGTCATTTCAAACAACAGTGGCCATGGCATCAGGGATGTCCCAGCCTATGTTTTCCAACATGTTGTCCAGACTGTTGTCTGCCCTTCTGAAACACATGCGGAGCTATATCGTTTTCCTTCAGGTGGAGGACTTGCCTACAGTGAAAGGTGACTTCTATGCCCTTGGACATATCACCAACATCAGAGGTGCCATTGATGGGACCCATGTAGCTCTGCCCCCCCCCCCCCACAGGAGGGAACAGGTGTACAGGAACCGGAAGAGTTATCATTCCATGAATGTACAGATGGTATGTTTGGCAGACAAGTACTTCTCCCAGGTAAATGCTATGTTCCCTGGCTCTGTGCATGATGCCTACATCCTGCGGAATAGCAGCATCCCTTATGTGATGGGTCAACTCCAGAGGCACCGGTGTGGCTATTAGGGGACTCTGGTTACGCCAACCTGTCATGGCTACTGACCCCAGTGAGGAATCCCAGGACCAGGGCAGAGGAACGCCACAATGAGGCCCACGGGCGGACTAGGAGGGTGATCAAACGCACCTTCGGCCTCCTGAAGGCCAGGTTCAGGTGCCTCCATATGACAGGTGGTTCCCTATTCTACTCACCAAAGAAGGTGTGCCAGATCATCGTGGCCTGCTGTATGCTTCACAACTTGGCTTTGCGACAACAGGTGCCTTTTCTGCAGGAGGATGGTCCAGATGGTGGTGTTGTGGCAGCTGTGGAGCCTGTGGACAGTGATGAGGAGGAAGCAGAAGAAGAAGACATTGACAACAGGGACTCAGTCATCCAGCAATATTTCCAGTGACACACAGGTGAGAAAACATTCCTGCCTACTACAAATACTTTAACACTTCTACCTCTATCCTGTCTGTCGATTTCAACCAGTATATGGTCACTGAGTTGTACATTCCCCTTACGGTTTCACAGGTGTGGTTTCCAACGTGTGTCATCTGCTTAGATTCCTCATGGACTTGAGATGTGTGACATAGGTATGTTGACATTAAATTAGAAAAAGCATTTTGTCACTGTCATTGCTAATACACAATTTCGAAATCACAGACTGACTCCAGATTGTTTTGTGCTTCAAGGGTGTTTATTGAAGTGCTCAATATTGGAGGGGGTTGTAAAATGGTGAAGGGTGATGGTGGAGGAATGTCCATGGCAGAGTCCAGTCTATTAGTCTCACAGGTGCATTGCTCATATGGGCATAGGAAGTGGAGCTGGGGCAGTTCCAATATGGACAGGGTTACAAAGTGGGACAGTGGGATGACAATCAGGGTGGTCTCATTTCTTTTTGGGGGTCTTGGCATTGTGCTCTGTCTTGTTCCTGGATCTCAGGACCACTTGCAGGGTGGTTCTCCGTCTGCAGAGTGGGGGTGCTGGTGTG
The DNA here is from genome assembly GCF_031143425.1 of Pleurodeles waltl. Taxonomy (NCBI): domain Eukaryota; kingdom Metazoa; phylum Chordata; class Amphibia; order Caudata; family Salamandridae; genus Pleurodeles; species Pleurodeles waltl. The sequence continues at coordinate 145,320,419 of NC_090437.1, read as the reverse complement.
GTGGTCCTGTGGCGGTGCCTCCTGTCCACTAGCACCGGCAGAGGTGGTGGGCAGTTCATCGTCCATGCTAGTGTCAGGGGCCCCTTGTAGTGCCACAGTGTTTCTCCTGGTGGTAAGTATTTCCTTCAGCACCCCTGCGATGGTGCCGAGGGCGGAGCTGATGGTTCTGAGTTCCTCCCTGAACCCCAAATACTGTTCCTCCTGCAGGCGCTGGGTCTCCTGAAACTTGGCCAGGACCGTTGCCATCGTCTCCTGGGAGTGGTGGTATTCTCCCATGATGGAGGAGAGGGCCTTGTGGAGAGTGGGTTCCCTTGGCCTGTCGCTCCTTGTCGCACGGCATCCCTCCCAGTTCCCCTGTGTTCCTGTGCCTCCGTCCCCTGGACCGTGTGCCCACTGCCACTTCCCCCAGGTCCCTGTTGTTGTTTGGGTGGTGGGTTATCCTGGGTTCTCTGTAGTGGTGGACACACAGCTGATTGACATGCCCTGGGGACGGAGGTATGGGCCCGCTGGGTGGGTGCTGTGCTGGTGTTACCAGAGGGTGGAAGGTCTGTGGTGGGCTGTGCCTGTGTGAGGGGAACCGACTGTCCCGAGGCCCACGATGGTCCGGGCTGGTCATCTGGATTCAGTTGGACAGAGCTGCTGTCATCACTGTGGGCCTCTTCTGTGGGTGGGGTGGAGATGTCTGGACCCTCCTGTCTGGTGACGTTGGGTAGTGGTCCTGCAGGGGTGTAAAAGCATGATTATTGCATCTGTGTGTGTCATGGTGTGCTATGGGTGGGTGACCTTGTACCCCAGTGCTAGCATTCCTGTGTGAGGGCTTGTGTGATGATGGTTGAGGGGTAGTTATGGGTATGTGCAGTGGGCATGCTCTAGTGATGGGTGTCCATGCTTTGTTGTGTCATGCAGGGCTTGGTGTTGGGATGTGTGGTTTGTGTTATTAGTACATTTGTGAGGAGTTGGAGTGAAAGTGGAGGGGGCGAGGGTGGGGGTCTGTGATAGCATGCAGGTAGGGTGGGGGATATGATAGTTAAAGGTTTGACTTACCAGAGTCCATTCCTCCACTGACTCCTGCGAGGCCCTCAGGATGCAGAATCGGCAAGACCTGCTCCTCCCATGTTTTTAGTTGTGGGTGAGGAGGTGGGGGTCCGCCGCCAGTCCGCTGTACTGCCAGGTGGTGTCTTGAGACCACGGAACGCACCTTCCCCCGTAGGTCGTTCCACCTCTTCCTGATGTCGTCCCAATTTCTAGGGTGCTATCCCACTGCGTTGACCCTGTTGACTATTCTTCGCCATAGCTCCATCTTCCTAGCTATGGAGGTGTGCTGCACCCGTGATCTGAATAGCTGTGGCTCTATCCGGACAATTTCCTCCACCAAGACCCTGAGCTCCTCCTCCGATAACCTGGGGTGTCTTTGCTGTGCCATGGGGAGGTGTGGGTGATGTGTGGGGTGGTGTGTGTGGTAATAAGTGTGGTGATATGTAGTGGTGTGTGGTGTTTTGTGCGTGGAAGTTGTGTGGGTGATGGTGTTGAGTGCCTGTGGCTGCTAGTTTGTGGATGGTGGTGTCTCTCTCTGGCCTTCTTTCGGAGATTTTTGGTAGTAGGGGTTTGTGGGTGATGTGGGTGTGTGTTTTGTATTGTACTGAGTGTGTGGGAGTGGTGTGTGTATGTGTATCAGGTGTGTGTATTTGGAATTGTCCAATGTGGCAGTGTTTTGTATGCGGTGTGTACTGCCAATGGCATACCGCGGTTGAAAGACCGCCGCGTGGATTCGTGGGTCGTGATAGCATGGGCGTATTTCTGTTGGCGTGACGGTGGAGGTTTTGTTTTCACCAGTTTATCACTGACCTTTGGTGTGGCGGACTTGTGTGGGTGTCTGAATTTTGTTGGATTTCGAGATGTGGGTCGTAATAGCTGTGGCGGAATTCCACGGCCTCGGGGGTATGTTGGCGGTCTTCTGCACGGCAGTAAGCAGCTTTTACTGCCAAAGTTGTAATGACCCCCATAATGTTGCTATGTGGTGGGGTTCTAGTGTGCTGTGTCTTATGTTTAGGTCTTCTTGACATGCACTGGGATCAGAAATCCATGCTGAAGCTCTTTTGATTAGTGACTTCCCATTGCTAAACCTATTCCTATAATTGATCACAATTAGTGAAAATCAACATCTTTTGACATCTTATCCAAATTATTTGTTACTATAAATATATGTTACCACAAAAATGCAGTTTGAATACCGAAAAGTAGTAAACTTACTAAAAAATGTAAGCTACTACAAAAGTGCAGTTTATGAATAACACTTTGTAGTAAGTTTTGTGTTCTACTGCAGTACTACAAAACATAGTACAACATCCTGTTTCTGAATCAGGCACCATGTCTTTGGGAATTTGCATTCATTTAACTCCTCTTGGTACTTCATTGTTGTTGCCACCATCCTCACTAGACTAAGAGACCCTCTTGGCTCAGATCCAGTTCTCTCTGGTCCTATTCATAGGCCAGAATGGTCTCCTTTTTCTCCAAGGCCAATGCCAATATTTTCTACTCCAGTGCTATTTCTGCTCGCACCTTTTCCTCCTCGGCTGCTAAGACGTTTTTCTTTTCTTCTTCTAGGACAATGGCCGGCAATAGGAACTTAAGAGCATTTTCTGCTTGTCTGTCATGTAATTCAGTTGGGGTCAGGCTGCAAAAAGACGTACTGTTCTCTGCTCTGGACAAGGCAGGGAATCTGGCTTCTGAATGATCATCCTCCTCTGGAACAGGAGCCTCTGCAAGAACCAATCCTCCTCCCTATACCATTTTCATCCTCCTCCTCTGCTTGCTCCTATGTGAGGGTTGGCAGTGGATGAACCTCTTCACAGGCTCTGAGAGCTACCTTTTACTCAACTTTCTTGGCCTTTTGCCAGTTTCAGCCTTCTACTTGGACAGCTTCTTCAGTTCTGCCACTTTGAGTCTCTCAAATTTGATGAGATCCACTTCCATTTGCTCAAAAAATACAGGTGCAAAAAGCGGGAGAATAGGAAAGAAATTTAAGAAAAATCAAAAGTGGGCAATCAAAAATCAGAGAGCAAGTTGAAAAAAATGTTTTTTGCTGTCAGACTAAAAAAATGAATTTCTGGTTTAAACTTAAACTACGGACTAGGACTGCAAAATCACAAGTCCTGTATCCCACCTTTGAACACCAATGTAAGAAATTGGGTTATTAGTTGAGAGGTTAAGTACCACCCTAAATAATAATCACAATACTTGATAGGGAGAACTAATAATGTCACTAAATAAATCTGAGCCCACCCCCTGTTAGTGATGGCACAGAGCAGAAAGACTTAATTTACAGGTAATGTGTGAAGTATTTATCCAGTACTGAAACAGTAGTGAGGTTGAAATGCAAAACAAGAAAACTTCCAAAACAAATTTGAAAAACACAGTAAGATTTAAAACACAGAATGGCATGACAATGACACATTTCCAACAAGGGGAACCAGATATATGAATTGTTAATGTTTTAAGTATATTTGGGGCCAAGAAGTGTCAATGATAGTCAATGGTCACGGAGGAAAGGGACCTAGGAGCAGTTTGACACTGACTGCATTGGAGTGCAGTTTAGACAGACTTACCCGGTTCATCCTGATCACAAACATTGATTATTGTAACAGTTGGATTTAAATTTTCATAAACCGTATTAACACTTGGGGGCGTATTTATTTATTTTTTTTAATGCAAATTCAGTGCAAAACTAACTCCATATTTATACTTTGGCGCTAGACCTCTGTAGTGCAAGATTTATGGAGTTAAAGTCATTTTTTTTAAGTGGAAACCTACTTTGCATCTTTGAGATGCAAAGTAGGCGTTCCCGTGCAAAAAATGACTCCAATGCCCTAGCGCCTTATTTATCCTCCCATGCAAAAATCATGCACGGGGGAAGGAGGGGTCCAAAAATGGTGCAAAGCTTGCTTTGCACCATGTTTTAACGCCTGGATCAGGGCAAGTGTTAGGAGACCTGTTGGCGTATCTCCATGGTGGAACACCATGGAATAAGCCCACAGGTGCCTTCCCTGTGCCCAGGGACACCCCCACACACACCAGAGGGACAGCAGAAGATGGGGGACCCTCCATCCCAGGCAAGTATAGGTAAGTACAGTTAAGTATTTATTTTTCTTTAAAGTGCCATTGGGGCCCTGAAATGGGGCCCCCTACATGGCATTTGGTGCAATGGCCATGCTCAGGGGACCCTGGTCTCCTGTGCTGACCACTGGATGGTGGGCATGACTCATGTCTTTTCTGAGACAGGAGTCATGTGGTATGGATGGTTTTGCATCAGAAAATTACTCTAGGCAGGTTAGAGTAATTTTTTTTTACTCTAACCTACCTAGCGTCATTTGTTGGTGCAAACCCCCATCCTTCCATACCGCCATCCCCACCCGACTAACATTTTTTTTTTTACTCTAGCTTACACTTTGCACCGGCTTGCACCATTCCATAAATATGGTGCCCGGCTGGTGCACAGAAATGGTGCAAGCAGGTGCTAATCTTTTTGGTGCAAAACTGTAAAGTATAAATGAGGGCCTTAAAATCCACAAAATCATTGCAGTACAAGATGCAGTGTGCGTGACTTAATAGTGTATATACTGGTGAAACTGAACAATTGTGACTAGGAATATTTCACCTTGGAAAACAACAAATGGCATAAGTCTAAAGTAACTGGCCAGCCCAACAGAATCCATGATTTTTATACAGGATAGATATTTTTTTCATCTCTTTCTTCTTTTATGTCTGGAGTTGTTGTGGCACTTTAAAGGTATTGACCTTTCAGGCCTGTTGTTTCACTCAGTGGTCAATCATCAGGACAGCATCAAAATAAGAATCTATCCTAGGTGGATGTTGATAGGCCTTTCTACAGGTCACTGAGAAGGGTCTATAGACAAAGAAAAGGTCAGGGTGGTAAAGCTGCTGAAAAACCACCATTACCAAAGTCCAAGCAACATATGCCTTTGCTATGTTCTTTAATTGAGAACTCAGCAAGCAGGTGAATTCATTATAGTGATTTCACAAACAATGGGAAAAGGTACCATTTTTATTACGAATGGTGGCATTGCAATAAATATAGCAAAACTGCAGTAATATTTTCAGAAATAGCAATGAGTGAACAGAGGGGCAACGGTCCCTCTGAAAGTGTTGCAATTGAATCATTTAGAAGTAGTAACCTGCCGAAAAATGAAATATTTCCTGATCATCCTCCACTGAGTTTCATTGTCTCATTCAGATGTTTGGAAAGTACTTCATTTCATTCGGAAAAAATTTGTAGCAGTGGTCATTCAACTCAGGACAGTTGACTGAATGATGTCAGCAGGCCCTTTCTATTGAAAGCTGGCCTTCCAACCCATTTTCCTGCTTGGGCAATAGGCCCTCATTATGACTTCGGCGGTCTTGTCAAAAATAGAGCTGGCTGCAATGTTGATGTGCAAGTCGGGCACTGAAATGCGCGATGGGGCTTTACATGGGCAGTACAGGGTCCCCCAGGGGCACCCCAAGTCCCCCTTACCGCCATCCTTTCCGTGGTGGTGTTTACCACCATGGACAGGCTGGTGGTCGAGGACTCATAATCCCCAGGGCAGCGCTGCTTGCAGTGCTTCCATGGCAGATTACAACCGTCCGGCTGAAGCCTGGTGGTATCCTGGCAGGACCGGCAGTATGACCGTGGCGAATGCACCACGTTCATAATACGCAGGCGTAACACTGCCAGCCTGTTGGCGGTACTACCGCCAGAGTTCTGCCGTCCGTCGGGGTCATAATGACCCCCATAATGCCTTGTAAGTCTTGAAAGTCCTAAACAGAGATAAACATCGTCCTCAAGACTTTAGGGAAAACATGCAGCCCCACAGGAACTTTGGTTTTAATTTTTTTAAACAACCCCAAACGCTTTTGGCGTGGTCTGAAAAAATGAAACCATAGCAGCAGATCAATTATACCGCTGTAACATAGTTAAGCACTTAAAATTTTGCATTTTTGTGGAAATGCTTCTCCTAGGTTGATGAGAGCACTTTCAATGAAAAATACCTGCCCTTGCAGCAGGGAACTCTAAATATTTACGCAGGCTATGGTAGAAGGAGTGGTGCCTCTACGACCCAGATGACATTTGGCAACTCTGTCAACTTCTCCATGCGGCCCTACGTAGGGCTGTGACAATATATTGTTATGCAATCATATTTGTGAGTAAATACTGCTTACTTGGTTACCTGAATTTTGTGATGTTTCAGAATTTTTTGCGTTAGGCTATTTATGTAATTGTTACCTAAAGGAGCATTGGTTTGAGGAGAAAATCTCTCATCTGGATTGTAAACCCTAAGGCCCAGATTTATGAGAAAATGACGGAGTGCGACACTAAGTTTGGTGCATCCTTGCATCATTTTCAAAACGTAGGGATTCACCATATTTATTAGAATACGGCGCCAAATTTGGTGCCCAGTGCCACGCAACCACCCTTGCACCATGGCGTAAGTATGGCTGTGTGAAGGCTGGTGATTGTTTTTGTGCAGGAAGGGACACTGTCCTGCAGAAAAACAATCTTCAATGGCCTGTTGCTCTTTCTATGTGTGCTGCAGAATGCAGCACACGTAGGAAGAGCAAGAAATGAGGAGAAATGGAAGCATTTCTCCTTGTTGTTTCATGCTAATGGCACACATGTGTGGTGTTGGATTTTGGTGCTGCCTCAGGTTTATGAAACCTGTTAATCTAGGGCAGCGTCAAAATGCAATGGTTGTTGCTGTAGGATGCCCAAAGCAACACTCCTGCATGTCCCTTCCATGCATAGTGCTGCGTGCGAATGGGCTATAATTACAAGGTGGTGTTAAGACACAAAAAGTGGCTTACTGCCACCTTGTAAATATGGTGCAGTGCATAGAGCCACCGAAGCTTCACTAAAAGTGATGCTCCGGTGGCGATAGGGCCTTGTAAATCTGTCCCTATGTTTGCGATGGCTGCACATGCAGTGCCAACAGTGTTGACAGTGCAGCATTAGAAAGCATATACACAATTTGTTGAGGTGGTATTTGCATGTCTTTTGTAGGCGAGAGCATACCTTTTCACAATTTCCAATCACATCGCTGCCTATACATAATTTGTGTAAAGATCTCAATTCTGACAACATTTATGCCCATAAGACATTCAAAAAAATTACAGTGTTGCCAACCCCTTCTCCTGAATCAGCACTTTGGTCTTTTTGGATTCTGCATCACTAGTTCCATTCTGGCAAGACCATAGAAACTCTTCTTAAAAGAGCCTTACAGTGCCTTTTTGAGTTATTTGTTCTTTAATCCCTTTTGTATGATGGATGTGGCCTTCAGGTCATCAGCACCACCTTTGCAGTGCTAAGGGCATTGCAGTCACATTCTGGCCCTGCAGGAAAGGAAATCCCTCAGACTCTATCTTCCTGACTATGCATCAAAGCACAGTCAGTCCAAGGGTTTTAATCAGACTGATGATATACCCTGAAACTAAAGAATCCACAGGCATGAATAAAAATATTGAGGCAAACCGACATGTTTTGAGAGCAGTAACACTTACCCCTGAGACCTGATTTCCTCATCTTCGTGGTTCAGGTGACATTTATAAACCATTCTGCTTTTGGCGTTGTGGTTTATAAATGTCACCAGAAACCTTCAATGGCAAAATAGCTTGTATTAAACAGTTACCCATTATGCATCTCTCTCTTCATGGATAGATAGTGTTAGACCTGACAGCCTTAAGGTGGTCTTCCCCCAATATTTTTGCCTGCATCCTTCTATTTTTATGTCAATTTTCCTGTTTCTAATACTCAGCACACTTTACAACGCCTGACCAGTGCTAAAGTGCCTGTGCAGTCTTCCCTAAACATAGTAACATTGTCTCCTACCTAATTGGCATATATACTTTTCCTATGAGTCCCTTTTAAAGTTTACTATATGCGCCCAGAGCCTGTAAATTAAATGCTGTTAGTGGGCATGCAGCACTGATTGTGCCACCCACGTAAGTAGCCCCTTAACCATGTCTCATGCCTTCTATTGCAAGGCCTGTGTGTGTGCAGTTTTTCTGCCACCTCAACTTGGCATTTAAAACCCTTTTCCAAGCCTCCAACCCCCCCATAGGTCACCCCTAAGGTAGGCCTGTTGTGACCCACTGGGCAGTGTGCAGTATATGTGAAAGGAGGAACATGTAATGTTACACTTTACATGTCCTGGTAGTGAAAAACTCCCAAAGTTGTTTTTCTCTATTGGAAAACCTGTCTCTCTCATAGGCCAGCATTGGGGATTCCTTAAAATGCTTTTATGCTGTAACTCCTGATCTGGGAAGAGTGGCTACCTCATGTTTCATATCTTTGGAATGGTAATGATAAATCCTCTTTATTGATAAGGATTGATTTGACATTGCTATTTTAGAAATGCCACTTTTAGAAAGTAGACATTTCCCTGCTCATACTGCTCTATGTGCAGTGCAGCCTGTCTCTGATCCACGTCTGGTCTGTCCTGGCTGACAGCCCCCCTTATGCATTCCATCCAGACAGCCAAATCCACTCTTTGATGACTCCCCCACTTCAAAGGTACATTTGAGTATAAATACTGGGCCTCTAACCCCCTCAAATCAGACACTACTGGACCAGAAAGTAAGACTCTGTCAGAACTGGACTGCTTTCCTGGAAAGACTGCTCTGCCGCTTGTTGCCCTGCTGCCTGCTGCTCTCTGACCCTGCTGGAAGGACTCTGCCTTCCCAACAGAGTGATCTTCAAGGGCTTGATGGTTTGCCACCTGTTTTTCCCCGTGGACTCAGGGACATCAAAGACCTCGTGAACAATGCTTCAACACTGTCTCCCTGCCGCTTTGGCCAGATGGAACCTTGTCAAAGATTATCGTCAGCTCCGTTCTTCTGAAGTTGTATCTGTGGTCATAGATTATCGCTAACAAGCATGTAGCTTGTATGCAGCGATCACTTTTCTGAATTTGTAGGTGTTATTACGGATTGTTGCCAGCAAGTGCAGAGCTACTTTGCAGCCCCCACACAGCTCTTCGAAGTTGTACCTTTTGACCCACATTCTCGCTAGTGAGCACAGTGCTTCTTTGAAGCCCCTGTGCTGCTCTTCTCAAGTTGTGCCTACTGTCTCAGAGCACCATTAGCAAGCGCAGGCCTCTCCCCAGCCCTTGAGCAGCTCGCCCAAAAGTTTTGGCTACTGTTGCAGATTCCTGCTAGCAAATGTGGTGCCTCTTTGCAGCCCGCATTCCTATACAGCTGTGGTGCCTACTGACCCAAAGTCCCACCTCACAAGCACAGTGCCACCTGCATCCGTTAAACCACTCTGCAGCTGGGACACCGCCTTGCAGACAGCAACCAGCATCTCAGGAGGGGTGCTTTTGCTTACCATTCATCCAGGAGCAGAGTGGTGAGTACGGCTACACTTCACGCACAGGTACTGAGCTCTTCCACAGGTCCTCTTCCCAGTGCCCATTCCCAGCCTCTGGGCCATATTCTGATGTTACCGTATCACTCCTAAAAGAAGTGCACCCGATTTCCAAAGCACTGCATGACTATTTATGCCAGTGAATATCTCAATGTATGCTTATCAGATTTGTGCCATTTTGGGTCTTGACTCCTTCATATAAATAACCTATATTATGGTAACGTGGTATGGAGTGAGTTTTGTGGTTTTCCACTGCCATACTGTATGAGTTATTGCTCAAATACATTACACATTGCCTTATATGTTAGGCCTGCCTGTTCTGTGGCAAGCTACCAGAGGGTGAGCGCAGGATAATTTAGTTTGTGTTGTAACCTGCCCTGGTTAGAATTGTGGTCCCTACTTGGCCAGGGTGCATAACTCTGCTATAGAGACTGAGGGTTTGTAACATTGGTGATTAGCAGTGAGGATAGGACCATTTCAGAATTATTTTTCTCTTTCTTCTGCAATTTTGACTGCCCTAATTTTCAAGACATTCTCTACATCATGTCCCTGGCTGGTTCCGCAAGTGGAGCCATGGCATTTGAGCTGGTTAAGCTGGAGGAGTACATAATTAACCAGTTGAAAAGCTTCTGCAGAGGGATAGGGGTACCTGCACTAGAAGCCACCAAGAAGGTGGAGTTCCAAATGGCTCTGAGGGCCTGGGCAGAGGCCCACTCCCAAGAGAATTATGAAATGAAGGAACACGTGGAGGGCTCTGATGAAGATCAATCTGCAGCAGTTGAGGACGACACCTCTAGATTTGCAGCCCCTTTGAGAACAGGGAGCAGTATCTCTAATCATTGCCTGGCCCCAAAGGAAAGGAGAGCGAAGAGAGAATTCCAGCTGCAGTTAGCAAAATTGGGAATGGAAGCTGATTAGAGAAAAGCTGAAAGAGCCTTAGCAGAGAATAAACTACTTCTGGCTCATGAACTGAGTTTAAAGGAGCGGGACATTCAGGCCAGACAGTCTGATACCAGCAGCGATGGCAGCAGCATTCCTACAGTACCTGACAGAGAGATGTAGCTATGTATAACCAAGGATCTGGTGCCCAGTTGTGTGGCGGGAGAAGAAATTGATAAGTGGTTTCCTGCTTATGGAGTTGTGTTGAAGGCACACAGGTTTCCCGAAAAACACTAAGGTGCGGGTCTGTGGAAACACATGCCAGCACTCCATTCCATGCCAGCAGCATTCCTACAGTACCTGACAGAGAGATGTAGCTATGTATAACCAAGGATCTGGTGCCCAGTTATGTGGCGGGAGAAGAAATTGATAAGTGGTTTCCTGCTTATGGAGTTGTGTTGAAGGCACACAGGTTTCCCGAAAAACACTAAGGTGCAGGTCTGTGGAAACACATGCCAGCACTCCAGAGGGACACACTTCTAACACAAGAGGATGATGGCCAAACCAAGTAAACTCCCATGAAAACCATCTTACTTGCCAAATTTGAACTGACCCCTGAGAAGTACTGCCAAAGGTTAAGGGGCAGTCAGACGCTCCCTAGCCAATCCTGTGTAGATTCAATTGATTAATCTAGTAAGGTACAGAATGGCTGGGTGCAGTGCAGCAAAGTTAATGATTATGTTGGGTTGTACAATTTAATCATGAGAGAGAACATGATTGGTATCATTTTTACAGAGTTGTGCCAGCACCTAGTTGACAGTAACTTGATCCTAGGAAGCTTGCTAAGGAGGCAGCTCTCTGGGCTTGCGCCTGAGGGGACACCTAAAAAGGGGGTCAGGGTTACCATCAGAAGAAAGAGGGAGGAGATAAACCTAAGAATAAGGAGTACTCTAAAGGCCCTCAAAATAATTCCCAAGGCAGCAGTGGTAACCAGTCCTAGTCTGAGTCTAAAAGGAAAGGGTTGTTTGACCATAAGACTGGGAGGATTGTACACCAATGTACAGAGAGCTCCAAGTATGGTCACTCTAAGGGCTACAGCAAAGGTGTCCTAGAGGGCACAGCCCCCCACTGGTAGACAGATACCTGGGTTGGCCAGTGTAATGCTCAAGGAGGAGCTAGTCCCAACTAGTTTTGAGGAACAGACATAGGTAACCCTAGTATCCCTGGGGGATACTGATATGGTGCCAAAAGGGCACCATTAATGGGCATTAGGTGAAGGCTCGAGGTGACATGGGAACCAACATGACAACTGTCAAATATCAGCTGGTGTCAGCAGAGAAGGTCCTCCCAAACACATTCCACCAAATCATAGTTGCTGACAATCGTGAGAGTGATTCACCTACGGCTCTGGTTCTCTATGAGTATGCACGGGGTCTCAGGTAAACTTGCTATGAGCCCTGCCATGCTGTAGATTGTCTGTTAGGCAGTGACCTGGAGCACACTACCTGAGGGAGGTAGAGCTAAGGTCTCACTTGAAGATGTTGGGATTGACTGAGTGGGTCTGTATGACCACACAGTCCATGACTGCCCGAGAAAGGAGTCAAGGGCTGCTGGAGCCTGGAACAATGGCCCAGACACCTGACAAGGAGAGGGGCAGGGGTACGGAAATGTAGGCCCTCGAGTTCCGATGGTGGAGGTTGACTGGGTTCCTGAGGAGGAGACCCCTGAGCCAACTGGGGAAGACATTGTCATCCTAGGTAACCTACCTGAGCTTGCTGGCTGGCAAGTTGAAGGTGGGTCCACCAGTAAGGAGATCTGTACAGTGCAGGAAGAGTGCTCCACTTTTGAGAGCTTGAGGTGACAGTCCTCAGTCCATGCAGCATGGTAAGCCTCTGGTGATCACCAATTCTACTGCAGGAATAGTCTCCTCTACTGCAAGCCTAAGCTTCCGGGTACTGGGTCAGCCCATCTGCTAGTGGTTCCCAGTGTCACCGGGCCTTCCTATTGGGTTTGGCTCATGCAATACCCCTGGCAGGACATTTAGGGCAAGACAAGGCCTTTGCCAGACTTGCTTCCCACTTTTTCTGTCCCGAATGCGGACAACCGCAGACTTATCCTTCAGGTCCTGTCTCACATGCCAGGCCAGTTAGAAACAGGGAAGAATCTGAGAGCTCTCCTGATCCCACTTCCTGTTATTGTTACCCCCTTTAAAAGGGTGGGTATCGACGTCCTTGGTCCCTTGGACACCACGTTGAAGTAGGAGAATATAGAGTCATGCACACTTGACCAGAGTCACACATAATGCCATTGGTTTCCCTGCTTCCGTTGTGCTACTAGACTAGCTCAGCACAGATGCAGACCATCTCACTTAAGAGGAAGCAGAATTTCACTGTCATTTTTGTCAACTCTGTTATACTACATGGTCTGCTCACTCACCCTTAGTGGAACAGAGAATATATCCACATAGCACAGTATCACTGTTATGATATGCAATATGATGGTGATAAAGAAAAATATTAAGGTGTGAGAA